>NW_024412395.1:94360226-94501654 GCF_014898765.1 Herpailurus yagouaroundi
CTGTCCCTGGAGGCCCAGGGATGGTGGCCTTGGAGAGTGGCAGAGCAGGAGTGTCTCTGTCCCTGGAGGCCCAGGGATGGTGGCCTTGGAGAGTGGCAGAGCAGGAGTGTCTCCGTCCCTTGTTAATTTCCCTTCACCCTGCTCTACCTCGTAGATAACTCCGTCCTTCAGTTCTGCCCCGTGTCCCAGCCTCCACACCCTCTGCTCCCAGCGGGCTTGTGGTTGGTACAGATACTTTAGGGCCACGCAGTGGAGGCCACTAAATGACAGGGTGATGAGACCAGAGGCAACGCCTGGGGAGCCACTTCTCACAGCTCCCGGCTAAGTTCCGGGCACAGTAATGGGTACTCAGCACATAGCTACTGACCAAGCCCAGGGAGAGCTCGCAACTCCGAGGGCTGACTTTTCAAAGAGGCCTTTGGAGCCATCTTCCCAGGGGAGATAATGTAGGCCAGAGAGACGGCTGTGGACAGGGCTCAAGTGAGCAGGAGTTGGGGTTCAGAGAGCAGACGGGGGTGCTCCTCCTGCTGCAAACAGCCTGGCCTGGCAGCGGGGGCAGGGGTAGGGGGTGGGCACACATGCCCGGCCCTGGTGGAATTTCATCCTCTAACCGCACCGCTGGGAACCCCAGAGCACTCCTCGTTAGCATTTATGAGCTCATTATAAGCTTCCGAGAAGAACACCAACAAAGGGTGCTAAGTTCCTCTAGAGCTGGCTTTTTCTTTTTGAAAAAAGAAAAAAAAAATCATCCTTCCAATAAAGCCCTGATTTATAGAATTCAGACACAGCCAGGCAGCTCCCCGTTTTGCTATTTCAACTCCCTTTGGAATAATTTTGGGAATGAACAAAAAGTCACAGGGGCAGAAAATCCAGCCCACGCCCACACCTTTCCTGGCACGGCCCCAACACCGGCTTCTCCCAACAGCTTGCTGAATGTGTTTGCAGGCCGGGCTGGAGGACCTGAGGCCTGCCGTGGTCCGCGGAAGGAGCCAAAGATACTCAAGGTCTGCGTTCAAATCCCAGCTCTCATGCTTTAGGTCGGGGCTTTGTTCCTGAATCTCGCCGACTTTAGTTGGGTTCCCTGGGGTCTATAAAATGGGAATGAGGCGTGTACCTCACTGTTCTGTCACAGTGGATACATAAATGGCATTTTCACCAGAACAGAAGGGAGGAGGAATGGAGACCAGAGAATCCAAGGATTTCCTTGTTGAACTGAATTTCCCTTCACCACAGTAGGAGATTTCCTTGTAGAAGGGAGGCTGAGAACACTCTCTGTGTTTTTAACCTACGGCAATATTATTGGCTATTTTGTGAAAAGTGAGTGCCTAGCACACAATCTCTCTCACCTTGCCAGACCACCTGCCACGCAGAGAATGAAGGCAGCCAGTGCTCTTAAGGCTCCTCGATATTTCAACTTGGCCATCTCCTTCCTGGATTCCACTGCTCCCCAGTTGCCTGCGTCCTCCCAATAAAATCAATTAAACAAACATGTGTACCAACTATGTGCGAAGACCCCCATGTGGCACTCCCATCATTTTCCAGTAGCTCTTAGAAGTAGGTGTTACCCCCCTCTTTTTACAGATCAAGATACTTAATATCATGTCGGGCAGAGATCACGGCACCACCACACCCAGCCACCCATCCCCAAGTGTGATCCGTACCAGGGTTTTCTCCCCACATCACCAGAGTTCCCCCAACCAATCATAAGACACAGATCCACTCTCCAGTCTAATCCGTCCAGTGTGTAACTCCTCCTGCCCCCCCAACAAAACCCAAATGAGATGAAACAGACTGCACTAACTTTAATAAAAACCAACTCTAGCCAGCTCCTGGCTAGAAGTTGGGCCATACGATATAGATAAGTAACTTTCATTCCGTGTTTACTATGTCCTGGGCATTAGTCTCAAGCACATTTTACATGGACGGTCGCATTTAATCCACAGTCTAACTCTAGGACACTAGGTACTAATATTGCCCCCATTCTAGAGATGAAGAAACTGAGCCACAGAAAAGCAAAGGAATTTACCTACTTCCTACCACAAGGTGGCTGGCATTTGAGACCCAGCATTTGCCCCAAAGCTGAGCTCTTACTCATTCCACCATGGGCGTCTGGTGGAGTTGATTTCACAGGGGCTCGCTGGGCTGGTAGAATGTGCTTTTTGTTAATGGTCCTGTGAACCCCATGGTCTGTTTGTTTGTTTGTTTGTTTGTTTTTAAGTTTGTTTGTTTGTTTGTTTGTTTAGAGCACAAACGAGGAAGGGGCAGAGAGAGAGGGAGAGAGAGAATCCCAGGCAGGCTCTGCACTGTCAGCGTGGAGCTCAATGCAGAGCTCAAACTCGTGAACCCTGAGATCATTGCCTGAGCGGAAGTCAGATGTTTAACCAACTAAGCTCCCCAGGTGCCCCTGGGCTGTTTGTCTCCAAGACACTTCCCTGCCAGCTGAGTCACAGCAATGATAGATGCAGCTCCCACCTACTGCTAGTACACTCCTGGACCAGAAGGCGTTCATCTTCATAACAATCCTGTAAAAAGTATGTTACTGGCCCCATTTTGCAAATGAAGAGTTGATTCTTTGTCCAAAGTCATACGGTAAGGAACTGGTAAAACAGGGATTCCAACCTAAAAAAATTTTTTTTTTCTGAAATTCCAGGGACTGGAGTTGAACCCCAAAGAATATATACATATATATATATGTATATAATATATATATTTATATATATATTACGTATATGTAATATATACATATAATACATATGATAATAATATATATATGTATATGTGTATATATACACATATATTGTACATATATTATTATTTTTGAGAGAGAGAGACAGAGACAGAGACAGAGACAGAGAAAGACGCAGTGTGTGTGAGTGAAGGAGGGGCAGAGAGAGAGGGAGACTCAGAATCCAAAGCAGGCTACAGGCTCTGTGCTGACAGCACAGAGCCCCATGCGGGGCTCGAACCCACAAACCATGAGATCATGACCTGAGCCGAAGTTGACGTTTAACTGACCGAACCACCCAGGTGCCCCCCAAAGAATATATTTTGCCTGTACTTATTCTTTAGTTTCCAAAGAGATTGGTTATTAAAAAAAAAACCAAAAAACAAAACAGAAACAAAAACAAAAACAACTTTGGGTGTAAAACAAGCTCAACTTAATTTACTAAAAAGTAATGGGCACCACCTCTTTCATGCGTTTTCAGTATGACACATCCCAATATTAAATCGGTCAACACTTTCCTTTCTGCAACCTGTCCCTTCCAAATATTTTTTGCTATCTGCATGTCTGCCTTAGATACATAAAGAGTTGACCTGTTCTCCATGTCTCTCAGGATGGTGTCTCTTTTTTGGGCCAGATGCCAGGAAACCCTGGGTGAGTGCATTTGAACAAAGCTGATACGGAACATACCTACAGAAGGAAGCCCTTGCAGTCCCGAAGGTAGAGCTGTAGACCTTTGCAGAACTAAATCATCCTTTTCCAAAATTCTGCATTTTTTCCCTCAAAGCAATAACTCCAGGCACAGTTCTCAAAGCAAATAGTTGTGTTACAGTAGAGGGATGTACAGCCAATTTTTCTATCTGCTTGTCAAGCACATTTTAAAACTTTGGCTGCCAGTGGAGGGCTTTCCATAGCGCTCAGAACTCCAAGTCTCTGCCCCCGGCTTCTGGGTTCACGGTCCTATGTGATGTTAACGAGGATCCCCAGCCTACCACCAAACGTGGCCAGTTGCAAGAACTGAGCTTCAGTGGGCACAAGTTTAAGGTTGCTAAACACATTTTCTTCTCGATCCTTTTTTTTCCCCTGTATGGTTTAGTATTACTCAGGAATCAGATTAAATCTCCTGGTATCAGGTATCCAATCAATCCACAGAAGAGTCATAAGCCCCTAGCCTCTAAGATCCCAAAGCTCTTGACTATGAAGATCCAAGTGTCTGAGTCGTTTAGAAAGCTGGCTCAGTATAAAGGCCCAGGTCCCTTTTAGGTTCGGGATAGAACTGGAGGAAGATGAGCGGACGATGATGGACGTAGGGAAGTGACAGCACCTGGGAAAGGGATTGTAAGGAAGCCAGAACTCTTATGTTTACTTGACTAAGGGGATCCACTTGCTTTACCTACTTATTTAATTTCTTTTCCATTATGGCTGTGATGAAATAAAAAAAAAAACAAAACTATCCACGAAAATGGAATTGGAATGCAGTTCAGATTCTTAATCTCACATTTTTGAAATGCAACATCAGGCAGCCTCTTCATCATTCTCTGTCCTATTTTTTCCTGTCCCTTCATCTCCTCCCTTCCTCTCTCTCCCTCAATATTTCTTTGAACTCTTTTTGTTTCTCCTCCCTGCCCTTTCTCCTCAAAAGGTAAATAATCCCAAATGCTCACGATTACCAAAGTTGCCATTGCCCATCTATTAGCTACTAGAGATGCTCCCAGGATGGGGAAAGTACCATCTAGATGGCACTGGTTTCCTTCAAAGGAATATATTCTTGCAGGCACACTATGGCCACATTGTCTGTCTGATACAGCTAACCTTGATTGGACCTTGTCTTTGGAGATGGTGGTGGAGCATGCATGTTCCCTGGCATCATCTTGTCTTGTCTCTTGGATTGGAGACCAGTGCTTGCTCCAAGTTGGGTTGACATTTGGACTTGGTGACATAAGCACTTATTTCTGTCTGATAAATAGAAAGAGGGCTAGATTCTTGTCCAACAGTTATGGGAATTTGAATTTGATGTGAAAACACGCGTCCTCAGAAACGTTGGGGAGACCAGAAATCCCGAAAGCACTATTCTTGGAAGATATATATGTACCTTCTCCACTCCACCATGTCCTCCTCCAATCCTGCTGGCTTGGGGTTGATATCAAGCTTGAGTGAGGAGCTTCCTTGAAACTTTGCCAGACACCCACTGAGTCACTCTTTGAACTTTTGACCCACCAAAAGTTGGAGGGACCAACCCAAACCAACCTGACCCAAACGAACCTGATCAGATGTTTGATGTTTTGCAAGAAACTTGTGAAGAATGTCAGGAATTTTTAATATAGCCTCTTTATCTTCTTCTGTCCTCCTTTTCTGCCAGTAATTATCACTAAATTGAGTTTTGGGGGCAACACCTGTCTGGCCCAATACCTCATGCCCAGTAATAGCCCAGGCTACTATTGGGCTATTACTGTCTTCGAAGTGTAGAGCCCTGATGATTCTTTCCATGACTTCTATTTTTTTTTTTTTTTTATCAAGTCTCAGGACTTAGAGGGATTCACTTGCAAAGAACTCTTCATTTCTCTCCACTCTAAAATTCAATTATTGTAAAATAATGAAGGACCACTGAAGTGAACATACTGGTCTTTCTGAATCGTTACCTTAAGAATCTCATTTGCAGCTCCTGAAAGCCTTATTCATCTTAAGACTCGATGGAATCTCCTATGAAGCCTTGCCATACCTAGGGCTTTAATTTTGTGGTATGAATCTCAGTAGAAGACTGCAAGAAATGCCTGCCTCCTTTATCCCCTGCAGTGTGTGCCTGTTCTAATCAAATTGTTGGCAGGGTCAGTGACTCTTTTCTAAGCAACTTGGATTCACAACAGAATGATTCCCCTCCAATGCCAAGCTAAACAAATGCCATCGACTTCATCCCAGAAAGTATTAAAAACAGAAGAGTCCCTTTGTGACTCTGATTGGCTCTGTGACTTCCTTGGGGGCAAGTTTTGGTCTCAGGCTTGTGTCTCCTAATCATCCAAAATGTGGGTGGGCCACGTCCCACCCCAACCGCGGTTGTGAGCTCAGATGATTCACTCAGCTTTCATCATAAAGCAATAATCAAATGCAGTTGCGTGGTTCACAAAAGGCCCCCACAGTTGTCATTGCATCTGACCCTCACGATGACTCTGTGAGCTCAGAGAAGTTAAGGGACTTGTCTGATATCACATAACCAGGAATTTAATGCTTGGTATCTGATGCCAATTTCTGCCCCGCATGATCTTCCTGTTGATACTAGACTAAATGTAGCATAACTAGGCAAGCAAATATTTTGCACAAAGTCTCTTAAAAATATGGACAGGCCTTTGGGTTATTTGCTTCTTTGGGTTATCACGCACTGTGCCCCTTTTTATTTTGCAGATAACTGAAAGCTGAGAGCACAGTCTGTCTTTGTGAGCATCCCTTTGTGTGATATGTGTAGGTGGGGGAAGAACGAGGACGCAGAGTTAAGGCAAATTTGCTGATCTTCTCACTGTTCTTGCTTCTCTACTGTGAGAAAAAAAGGAGCTTTATGGATATCCCATTAATAATAGCTATTTATTAAGTGCCTGCTATGTGCCAGGAGCTGTGCTAATGCCGGATATTGTCCCCGTGTGACAAGCTATAGAAGCCACGGGGTATTTGCACTTTCTGTTCCCTCTGCCTGGAGCACCCTCCCCGTATCCTTATGGCTCCCTCCCCTTTGCTCCTTTTCCGTGTCTTTCTGAAGTCGCGTGTTCGTGCGATCTTTCCTGACCACTCTACCAATAGCCCACACCCTCCCGCCGTCACTCATTCCCTCTTACTCAGTTTTATTTCCCTTTATAGAACCCGACATCATTACAGTCTGTATTTGTTTCCTAATCTGTGTATTATCTTTCTCCCCTACCAGAATATGAACTCCTTGAGAGCAAGGGTGTCCTCCCCTCTCCCCACTTCATATTGTATTCCCAGAACCCAGAACAGTGCCTGGCGGAGAGTAGATATTCAAGAAATATTCCCCGAGTGAATTATCTCATTTTATAAGTGAGGTATCTGAGGTTCTAAGGGATGAATAAATCATTTGCCTCAGGTGACAAAACACGCAGGAAGTGGAACAGAGCCATGAACCAAGGCAGTCTAACTCAGGGGCCCAGCCTCAGGTCCTGCTTAACTATTGTCTTTCTGCCTCGTGAAGAGAATCATAAAACGCTTGTCCGTTGGGTCTGTTTTCGGTCTCTCTAGTTAAGTCCTCCCAGATCCAGGTGAAAAGTCCCAGCTTGCTCAGCCATCCTCCTAATAGGGCCCTCGTGCCATCCCTACCCCATCTCTCGGCCAAAACCCTCCTCTTGTTCAGCTCACACACGTCTCCCCCTTCCCATTGCACTGTTTACGAATGTGGGTCTGTGCAAATGCGTATCACAGCCCCCTTAGTCATTGTTTAGCTGTTACGCTTTGCTGGGGTAATTTTCCAGTCCTCTGTTTATATTATATTTGTGCTTCTCTCCTCCTCCTCCGTTTTTAAGGGCAGAGGAAGATGTGCAGTGATACAAACGGTAATACAGTTATCACGAAGAGGGAGTCATTTTGCCAAAAGGAGGATTTAGCTGGGATTCGTTGAATTCCATTCCGAGTGGATTTTTTTAAGAGCAAATTCATAGCTCTTTCACGAGACTTTCCAAACAGAGCAATCTTCTGACACTTTTGTTTCTGGAGGCTTTGTTCCAGCCTTGAGGGCTAGGGGGTGGGCATGGGGGGCACATATCTAGCAAAGACTGATTGCTGAGAAAGCTCAAAAAGAGACTTAAGAGGATAGCTGGGAAGATGCCCCAATATATCTTCTCTGACCCCATGTCCTCCCATGGGGCTGGTCATTGCTCCTGGTAGAGAATGACACTAAGAACTCTGCACCTCATTGTGAGAACACACTTCTAGCCCACCTTCCATTTTAATGCTTCCTGGTGTGGGTACGGATTAATTTCCCTTGCCCTGCCTGGAACTCACTGCATTTCACAAATGCAGAATTGCACACGCAAACTAGACAGGGTGGTAGACCTAATGACTAGAGAAAAAAGTGCCCAGAATCAGAGCTTGGTAGAGCTGAATTTAAGTGTGAACTTTAGCTTTACTTGCATGGCACCTTCCCTTGCATTCCCAATTTCCATCCTGTGGAACTTACATCCTGTTTGTTCAATGTTTGTGTGAGGGCATTGGTAGTGGGGATGCCGTGGAGGGAGAAGTGGGAAGATGAGTCTTGGGCCTGTTCATCTTCAGCACCATCTCTCATGTTCCTATGCTCTGCTGGGAGCTTCAGGTAGCTAACCATTTTCAGGTTGTGTTTTCTAGGCTCCTGGATCAGCTGGCTTCCAGCTGGGTTCTACCAGTGGGAGGCACTGGAGGCAGATGGGAGGGAGAGAGGAAGAAAGAAGCCATGTTTTTTTCTCCTTCACTGTCCTAGTCTTGGGTGGTTTCTCCAGGGGCAGCTACCTGCCTTCTTGACTCCAGATCCTACCAGACAGATAGGCTGTTGGTTCCAGCTTCTGTCTGGTGGCCCCAAGCCCTGGGTTCTGATAACTCCATTTTCCCCCTGTGTCCCAGCGGTCTAAGGGGTGGTAACTGTTGGTCTAAGGGGTGCCCTTGTTGCTACCCTCTGATCTGCCCCATTGTTTCTTGCCTGACTTTTCTATCCTTCCATCACCTGCGTAACAAATTCCCTGAACTCGAATGTCTGTTTTAGATACTCAAGGATGGTTTTCATTATTTTTATTTGGACTTGGACTGATACAGAAAGATTTATCTTTAGAAATAAAGCAGGTTGTTTTTCATTTGTCCTTCGTCATTAGAAATGACATAAGAAGAGCTCATCAACATAAAGCAACGTCGTTGTAGACACGTGTTTTTCTTGTCTCACACCAGAGTTTGATGATGCAAAGTACCAAAATGTCTTTTAAAAGCAAAGGGCTTTTAAGAATAAAGGAGTTTAAGAAGAAAAAAAAAAAAAGAAAGAAAGAAAAAGAGGATGCCTAGGTCTCTTGTTTTCTCCTCTTACTTTTGAAACCAGGTTTTTTTTTTTCCCTCTGTAATTTGAATATGATTCAAATGTTCTCTTCTACCTCCAGTCCTTGGCTTGTAAGGAGACAAAGACAGAGGGTGAGAGGGAGAGAAGGAGAGGGAGATCAGTCCAGCAGGCAGCAATCTCAACGTGCACACATTTTGCATGAACACTGAATGCTTGGGGGAGCTGGGATTATATGGCTGAGACAACATGAAACCTCCTCTACTTATTTGGGCTTTGGGATAGACTTCACTGGCAGCTGAAATTCAGGAGAAAGAAAGAAAAGTGCAAAGTATGGAAAAAGAGAGAGAGGCGTGGGAGATGAGGCACGTTCTCCCCTGGCGACAGGAAGCAATTTCTTTGTCAGGAAAGTGGTTCATTTTCAAGGCCCGGACCCCTTGTTTGTGCTTAGGTGTGAAGCTGGCTTAGGAAGTGAGTTTAGCTTGCCTACGTGCTTTTACGAATGTGCTGGCTGCTCAGCAAATTCAGTATGGAAACATTTTAGGTAAGCAGAAGAGAAAATATATTTTTAAAAAAGTTGATTTAGCGGAAGGTCAGAGTATACAATCAAGAAAAAAAAAAGATATTCTATGTGTTGGGCTTCTAAAAAAAAAATGTGTGCGTGTGTGTGTGTGTGTGTGTGTGTGTGTGTGTCTGTGTGTGTGTATGTCACACACTAATTTAGACCAGCTGGGGTGATCTCACAGGGACCCCATGGGCCAGAGCTGCTGTTCCTCCATGGAGAGCACATCTCCCCTGGAAATGTGTACTCAGGTGCAGTTGCAGGGTCTGAGGTCATGGCTGTGGCCCTGGCCAAGATCCTCCCAGGCTTCAGCTTCTGCTTCCTCTAGAGACGGTTGGTCGAGAGCCATCCTTCAGAGGCCAGAGCCAGACCATGAGTCCAATGTGCATGAGGACAGCATGAATTATCCTTGGAGACCAGTGAGCCCTGCTAATCCAGACATTGTCTTTCTTCTTGGAGAAGTTAGATGTCTCTTTTCTCTCTTCCTTCTTCCATGGCTTCTGGGAGCTTGGGTGGTAAATTTCTCTGGGATAAGTTATGAGATATCTCTTCAGAGAAGCAGAGGTGAGACAAAACCTTCCTTGGACCCCTCTTCCACCTCATTCTTCTCTTCCAGAGCTCTTCCCAAGCTCTGGGTGAATCAGGGTGTTGTGCTTCCTAAAAAGGCCAAGAAGACCCATTTCTGTTGGCCAAAGGACAAGGAGGGAGAAGAAAGAAAAAGAAGGGCGGTCTCTTAAGAGGGAGAGAAGAGGGAGCATTATAGACTCCTATGTTTGGAAGGGACTGGAAAGGTCACCTTAGTCAGGTCACTATAATTACTCAAACAGTACTTGTCTTCTTGAGTTACTGGGGGACTGTATGCCTTGTAACAGCTGGGCTTGCTTTCTTCTGTTCACTATTGTGTCCCAAGTTGAGCCCAGTGCCTGGGACATGAGAGGGAAGAGCTGGAGTCACCCCAAGATTCCAAAAATACAATGAGCAAGTGTAGAAAAGCACTTGTTAGTTGCAAAAAGTTCACAAAGCTTAAAACAAGTTGTGTTGTCTCTGTCCAGAGAATGATGGAAAATAAGGGAACACTTACTGAATACCTACTGTGGACCGGCTTGGGCTTTTACCAAGGGGTTTATGCAGAGGCAGAGAATTGAGGCTATCATTCTCTGAAGACACAAAAGAATTCTGCAGCTTAAAAATAATCAGAGAGGATTAGTGCACCATCTGCAAATTAAAATGCCAGCCAGTGTAAATTAGTGAAATGGGCTGGGAAGGGACTGGCGCAGAATGACAAGCACGTATTAGGCTAGAGGAAAGGAAAGGGCTGACTTTGTGAGAGGCTATGGTGCCTTGTAGGTATTGACCTACAGTGTTGAGCCAGATCCTCTGGATTTCAAGACAAGCCAGAGAGTTGATATTCATGTGAAATATCCTGATTTGATATGTTGGTGACCAATTAAAAAATCAATACAGCTGACATAATGAAACATGCTTACAGATCGGATCCTTCCTGCCAATTTTCAGCCTCTCTCCTAATGCAATTCAGGTTGCCTCGTAACAGCCTACCATGTAATAGAAGTCCTTTTCTGCCTTTCTTCTTATATTGTTTTTCCTGGAATTGAAGAGGCATTTGCATGAGTTTTGGGGACAGGGAAAGTAGTGACACAATGGTGATACTGAGATTCCTGTCTCTTGTGGCTTACGGTGGTGCCTTCTGTTCCCTGAGGGCCCCACCTTCTTTTTTAAAAAAAATTTTAATGTTTACTTATTCTTGAAAGAGAGAGACGGAGCATGAGTGTGGGGATGTGGAGAGAGAGACAGGGAGACACAGAATCTGAAGCAGGCTCTGGGCTCTGAGCTGTCAGCACAGAGCCCGACGCGGGGCTCGAACTCGAGAACGGCAAGATCATAACCTGAGCCAAAGTCGGATGCTTAACTGACTGAGCCACCTAGGTACTCCAGAGGGCCCCAACTTCTTTTGAATCCTTCCCAGCATGTGTCCCAGTGCTGGGCATAGCGAGGGCACACGCTACATATATGTTGATGAAATGAGTGTGGTTTTCCTCTAAGTCCAGCTAAACGGGGAACTGGAAGATTTAGGGTGAGTGGAAATTATCTAAATTGTTTGCAGCCAAATTTTTCTGCCTTCTCTGTCTTGAATTCTCTTGAAGTTTGCATTAGGTATATATCACTGTGTTAACAAATTACCCCCAGAGTTAGCTGCTTAAAACATTTATTACCTCATACTTTCTGGGGTTCAAGGATCTAGCTACTTAAGTCGGGTATCTCTTCCTTAAGATCTCTTATAAAGCTGCAAACAAGGTATCAGCTAGGGCTCTAGTCTCAACATAAGGGGGGACCCCAAGCTCACTCACACGCTTGTTGGCAAGATTCAGTTCCTCACGGACTATTGCACCGTGGGCCTCAGTTCTTTGTTGGATAGTGACCAGAGGTTTCCTTCAGTTCTCTGCCATGTAGGCCTTTCCCTAGGCAGCTCTTAACATGGGAGCTGGCTTCCATTAGGACAGGCAAGCAAGGAAGAGAGAGAGTACAAGAAAGAAGCCACAGCTGTTTTTGTAAGCTACGCCGGAAGGTGATATCCCGTCGCTAACTCCAAATTCTGTTCATTGAAGGAAACTCACTGGGTCTACCTAACAACTGAGGGACTGAGGCCTTCAACCTTTCTTCCTGAATATTTCTTAGCCTTCCTGTCTGATCAGGAAACCCTTGGGAGCTTTCATCCCACATCTTCTTAAGAAATTCTGGGAATTACAGGCATTCCACACCGCCCCCCCCCTTCATTCAACTTACTTTGATATGAAAAAAAAAAAAATAAGAAAAGCAAATGAATTTTAGAATCGAAATTTCTGGTAGGTTTTGGGAGACATGTGGGAAGGATCATGTTGATGAGTAGGAACAATGGGTTCTGAGTCAATCAAGCTGGAAAGATGTGGGGTTTTTTTGGTTTTTGTTTTTGTTTGTTTTTTTTTTCCTGTGCCTGGTGTCCAGGTCAGATGAACTTGGTACTACAGTGACTGAGCATCTGAGAAGTGGAAGAAATAATGTCGTTACAGTGGGTTCTGTCTTCTATCTCAGGTGTTGGACCATGAGATGGGCAAAACTAAGGAAGAACTAACCAGTTCTAACTAACGAAGAACCCCAGGCAGATCCTTTGTTGTGGAAATGCAATAGATCTGATGAAGCAGTAAGGCCAGGAATCAGCATCGAGACACATAAATTTATAAGTCTGATGTCATTCCAATACCAAGAGGATAGGAACACCATTGGCGGAGGTGGTTACGAATGTTGACATCCAGTCTTTTCAGGCAGGAATGACACCTTGGTTACTAGAGGTCCAAGGGACAAGCAATCAGTAAGAATAGGCATAAAGCCAGCTTCAGGGATGACCTGGCAGGGCCCGAATTGGAGGTCAGGAGCAGGGCATCCCAGCTGCTAATGAGACTGGGCTCCAAGGAAGGCTCCCTGGGGAGACTGGGAAGGAAGCCTGGATCTCAATCACCGAAGATGGATCACAAGACAGGGAAGTAACATAGGAGAAAACTCCGGCTTATGATAGAGGCTTGGTCAAGAAATAAGCAAGAGCCTGATTATTGGGGAACAAGATAGCCTCAGTCAATCTGGGCCGGTAGCAAGACAGTGAAGAGACAAAAAGTTGACGGCTGCCAGAAACCTAGATTGGTCTCCAGCTTTGGCATGGGACTGAGACTACTGGTTGAGATCAGGCAGTGTCACTCGCCAGGGTTAGAGTAATGCAGGAACCCGGAGCCAGGACCGACATTACACCCTGGCGACCCTGTGACCAGTTGCACTCAATACCCTGGGATACCTCATGGGAAAATCAGACAAGCACTGTTCTGAGAGGCAATTAGGTTTCAAGACTTCCTTCTCCAGCCAAGCATCAGCATGAAATTGGAGGCTTGGCTTCCATGCACCCACCCTCCTCTGTTCTCTTTCCTCTTGTGAGGGGCAGGGTGAGAAAAAGGACACCGCAGGAGAGAGCCACCCTGGCCTTCCAGACCGCCTAAGGAAGACGCGTGCATAAGGAGAGTGGGATGGGGGTGTGTGTGCCTTCTCTACCCCTCCACAAGCTACGCCCCCAGCCCCCAGTCCTCAGCCTAGGAATATTCTTTCCCTCTGTTTGCCAAGCCACATTCTCCACAGGACTCACACATATTGAACTATGCTTTCAGCTTTTCCAGGAACCTTCTCACGTCTTCCCTTTTCTTCATCCCCCTCACCTCCTCCACACCACCCACAGCCCCCACCCCCCATGCAGCTTTTACTCATCGTGTTTCTAATTATGCAAGCTAATTTGTTTCCTTTCGTGTTTTCCCAACCTGCCTGTATTTTCCGTCCCTGTCCCCAACGACCGTGGGGTGGAATACTTTCCCTGGATAGGGTTATGGTTTTTCCTTCGCAAGTGAATCCCTGGTGCCTAAGCTGGGCTCCGTGTGCCGTAACTTCTCCAATAACATAGCATGAAGGACTCTCTGGTCGAAGTGGAAACAAAAACTCAAGCGCCGTTCTGGGCCTCTTTGATCTACTCGGTTTGTGTTAAATTTCTGGGCACAGGGGTTCCCACAAATTTATAACATTTACTGTCCCCCTCCCCACCTGTGTAGCATTGTGCTTTGTCACAGCAACCAAATTGGGAGCAGCTGGAGGGTAGGGGTCAGAGCACAAACATTTTCCGTGCTCCTCCTAGAGCTAGCACAGTATGGGTACCCCTTGAATTGCTGACAAAGTCCTTGCTGGATGAAATGGAATTTTCCTGAAGTGAATGCCTTGTGCCTATCTTTAGAATTGGACTTTCATGATAAAACAATCGGGAGATTTGGCTGAATTTTCCACTCTTTCACTCACCATGTTGAGGTCATGTCGAAACAAACTTTAAGAACATAATGACCTTTAAAAAAAGTCCATCTTTGAAGTCGGGGTTGGTCACTAGTCTGTGGCAGACCACTGCTTACATTATACACTTTCTTCTGTTCTTCCCAGGACAAGGGAAGATTTGGGGGACACTCTGACTCTGGTTATCTACAAAGTTGAAATCTGAAACTGGCCCTTTGGAACTTCACCTCTGCAAATTAGCTGATTTTGCCTACAGTAAATTGAAATGACTGAAGAATGTCAAAGAAACCCGGGCAATTTTCTCACACAGGACCAGGGATGATTGAAGAGCACTGTCACACCAGCCCTCAAAATATTTCCCAAGATCCTCTAAGGGTTAGTACACGGAGTTGACAATGGAGGGTGGGGGGAGGTCTTGCTGTCTCTGAATGTACCTGGTGCAAGCACAAAGATCACATACCAGCTGTGTAGATTGAGCAGATTAAACGTATTGGGGAAGTAGGGGCTTCCGAGAGTCACCAGAGATGCCACCCCTGGCCTCTGTCCCATCTGAGTGCCTTGCTCTTTCGTCTGAACGAGAGCTAAAGTCCTGCTGTTTGAGTTGGCTTGCCCCTGCTCCATGATTTCAGTTCCTCGTGTCCATTCTCCAACATGTGGGCTCATTTCCGTCCTCCAAGCACTATTGTTTTTCTGACTCGAACGGTCATCCGGAAAACCTCAGTAAGAGGGACTTTGTATCGTTATTTGCTTTTCTAATTATACTCTGGCATCTGACTCAAGAGATGTGAGAAAGCAGCTCGGTACATGAGTTGGAAAAGTAGGGCTGTGAGGCCAGGCCAAGGCCTTTAGTATGAAGTCCCAATGGTCTGGATGGGCTGGGAATCCTCTCTTTGGACTTCAGATCTTTGAAGGGGTAGTAGCTGCTCCCACAACTTGCCCTGCCCCACCATTCTAGAGGCAGGCTGGAACTTGAGAGAACTGACTTTGCTGATGAAACTGGGTTCCAGCGTTTCTTACTGTGACCGTGGAATGTCACAATGGCATTAGATAGGATGATGCAGACAGGGTCCATGTGGGTGATTCAATGGAAGCTTTGCCCATAACAACAATGGAAGCCCCGAGGTCTGCTGGCCAAGTGGCCTTATTCAGAGCACTAGGACCTGCCATTATTAAAATGCTCTGCTGCATTCCACGGCAGACATCTATTGTTCTTTCTTTCCAGCATCATCTCCATACTTCCCTGGAGCATCACCCTTATCTTCCTTTGCAAAACTATCTCTCTCCCATTGTCAGAGTATGTGGAATCCAGGTGAGGTTATATGACTCATATCTGACCAGTCAACACATCCCATGCTGCCACCCATACTAATTAGCTCAGGGATAGGTAAAGTCTACAAATGTGTGCATTTCAAATTTAGCCTTGGGATTTTGATTGTGGGGGAATAAGATTTCTGTTGGGCACCTGCATGGAGCCGTGCCTGAGCTTTTCAATTACGTGACTCAGTGAATGTCCTTATTTATTTAAGTTAGCTTGAGTTGAGTTTCTATCTCTTGTAACTGGCAGAACGACACAGACACATGTTTGTACGAAAAGACAGTCACTGATATAATCTATTCCCTCCTCCAGGTTGGTTGCCCTTCTCTTACATAACAGGAGACAGGTGACACTTGCTAGTGTCACTAGGTACTTACTAGTGCTCCTTACCTATTAGATGCATAAAAGAGCCAATAAACAAAAAACAGAAACATGGTGGCTAATGGTTGAGCTCTCTATAATTTTCATGGTTCCATTGACTTTATTCTGGTTGTGGTGTAGGAAGTGGAATCCAGGTTCTTCTAAATCCCAGCTTAATATTGGCTCCTGAGGGAGCGTTCCAGATCTTAAACAATCTCCAGTGGGTTTAAGGGAGAATGGATGGTCCTTGTAAGCCCTCTGTGGGAATTCCTTTTGAGTATTGGTTTCCGAGTGTAAAGTCAAACAAGTAATTGGATTAGGGAGGGCCAATGGTATAATCTGAATGCTACTGAAGACACTGGATGGAAAAAGTTCACCCCAAGACATTTTTTTACTATCATCTTTCAGAGGCTAAGCTGACACCACAACTGATGATCCTCAGGCTGAGAGGAATGGGTGGCCTTGGCCCTGGCTGGACATTTCCAGATTATAGTGTTGTTCAAATTAACCTGTTGGAATTCACCTTTTCTGGAGAACATTACCTTGAACCCTGAGTAAGAGTAGCGCAGGAGGTCCTGCAACTTAAGGACTGCCCATATTTCAAAGGTCATCCTTAAGTCTGGATGTTTCCACAAGATAATGAATTCCAAGGTATTCTAAGGTCCAATATTATATAGGATTATTAGCCTCCTGAGACAATGCATTGGTTCTCAGTGAAGTCTTCTCTATGTTAATCAAGAGTAACTTTTATTCCCTCTCTTATACGTTACACACATGGTTTAGCTTTTTATTTATTTCTTAAATTTTAAAATATTCTACTCAAGTAATTATAGTATCTGAAACCATTTAGCTTATTTCTATCATTAGACGTTAACAAATTGAAGCAGAGGCTGCAGGTTGCACGTCGTTCTATCTCTCAACATTGTTTACCGTGTGTCCCGCTGTAGGTGCTTAATAAATGACCATTAAATAAGTACCCCAAATTCCACCATTTATATCCTTCCCCTCTTGTGGAAAACATGGTGCTTAGGCTTCCCTTTGTGGATTGGAAATGAATAGCCTCTCTTCAATCTAACCGGTTCCTGCCCAACATTCATTCAATGGATAAATATTGAGTATTTTCCTAAGTGTCATGTACTATTCTAGGCCCTGGGGATCCAAAGGCAAACAAGAGAGATGTGGTCTCTGCCTTCAAAGAGGTTATAGTTTCAAATCACAGAACAGTGGACAATAGGCCATGGGGTGGCTCAGTTCTTGCCTGCGCCAATCAAACTGGTCTCCGGAGTGGAAGTGCTTGCCCAAATCTGCATAGTGAGTCAAAGAAATGGTCCTAATGCTCTCAAAAGTTCTTCCCTCATAATGTCAGCATTGGCTCTCTGCCAAGCTTCTTCCCCTCAAAGGTTCTCCAACATTCTTCAGAGGCTCCATTAGGCCTTAGCCACGACTCACTTTTAAAGGTGACCTGCTTTCCTTGTTTACCTATTTTTTCATTTATTTGAGGATATTTACTTATAACCTTTATAAACAGAAAGTCATTGTTAATCTTGCCCCCTAGGAAGCCGACATAGTGAATACCCTCCAGGGGGAAAATCAGGACATGTCAGTCAAGATCCCAGAAACTCTATATCCTGGGTGGACATGAGATGTTTCCTTAAAGGAGCGGCTGTCGAGACAGCCCAACCTCAGCCAAGCATGAGGCTGACTTTCAGGCAGCCTCAGAGCTCCTCTGGGCCTAGAATTATGACCACCATCATTGCCAAATGGGGCCTGGCTCCATTTGCATTTCCCTGAGCCTCTCTCCTCCTTTCACCGCAATGTTGTCCTCACCTCACCAGGCGCAGAGAATGGCCAATTGTTTCCTGAGCCTACTCAGCATCCCTACTGGGTTGAATAATGTTCCTTCAAAATTCATGTCTACACAGAATCTGTGAACATGATCTTATTTAGAAATAGGGCCTTTGTAGACATAATCAAGTTAAGATGAGGTCATACTGGATTAGGTTGGGCCCTAACCCAATGGCTGGTACCTTTATAAAATGAGGGGGATTTGGACCCAGAGGCACACAGAGAGAAGATGGCCATGTGAAGATGGAAGCAGAGATCAGAGTTACAATGCCACAGCCAAGGAATGCCATGGACTGCCTGCAAATACCAGCAGCTAGGAAGAAGCAAGGGGATATCCTCCCCTAGAGCCTTCAGAGAGAGCATGGCCCTACTGAAACCTTAAGTTCTGACTTCTAGCTTTCATAACTATGACAGAATAAAGTTCTGTTATTTTGAGCCACTTTAGTTTGTGGTAATGTGTCAGGGCAGCCCTAGGAAACTACTATGGCAAATAATCATTGGTTCCCACAAAAATCTAGCACAGGACGAATAGACCATGGGAAAAAGGGCACGTAGCTTCTTTCTAGCTGATTCTCTTTGCTGCCCAATTACTGCTATGCATTAAACTGATGGCAGAGAATAAGTAGGGCATTTGGGATTGTTTACCATTCTGAAAAGATCACGGGCTATTAACACATTAAGACTCTTAGGATTCTATCTGAACTGGTTAATTCTAGAACAGATGTTTTGAATTTGGGGCTGTGTGTAATGTGTGAGTTAGGATTCTCCAGAGAAGCAAAACCAAAAGGAGACTCTCTCTATATCATCTATATCTATATCTATATCTATATCTATATCTATATCTATAGATCTATGTATAGATCTATGTATAGATCTATATTATATACATAGATCTAGATCTATCTATATATAATATATATATTATACTATAGTATAGTATAGTATATTTATTATATTACATGTTTACTTATTATGTATATATTATTTGTTATGTGCAATATGTAAATACCTATTATATACAATTTATATAAAATTATAAATGTACAATATATACTTATATTTGATACATATAATATATTAAATACAAAATTTTAAATATATATATAATAATGGGGGCTAAGAAATCCCAAGATCTGCTATAGACAAGCTGGAGACCCAAGAGAGCCAATAGTTTAGTTTCAGTCCAAGTTGAAGGCCCGAGAACCAGGAGACCTGATAGTGAAAGCTGGCAAGTTCAAGACCCAAGAAGCCAATGTTTCAGTACCAGTCTGAAGATAGTAAAGACCACTGACCCAGCTAAAGAAAGCAGGAAGCATTCCCTCTTACTCGGCCTTTCTGTTCTATTGGATCTTCAATCACCCACCAATTCAAATGTCCTTGTCATCTGGAAACATCTTCACAGACATGTCCAGGATGATGTGGCCAAATGTCTGGGCACTTACACAGTGGCCCAGTCAAGTCAATGCATAAAGCTAACCATTGCAGCAACATACTGGATCAGATCCACGTTGACTCCAGATGACCATCTTCAAGAACATATGACTATCTTAATCAGGGTAAAGGGCAAAAACACAATTTCCTCAGTACCCTAGCCTGAGATCTCTGGGAAGTGACTATGAAACAAAGACTTGTGTACAGCTAATTTCTTTGGGGGTGTTATTCCAGGAGGCAGGAGACTAGGACAGGGGAAATGAAGTGTAGAAAGCTGGAGAGCAATTCAAAGATGTGTTAAACAATTGGCCACCACTACAGACTACTGGGGCTTGGAACTGCTGGGACATTGGGAAGAATCTTATACAGTGTGTCTCAGAAGGATCTGTCTAGAGGACCAAGCAGAGAAGAATGCATCTATCACCTCCCATTCCTCTTTGGCCCAACATGCACTAACTTTCCTGCCCTTCCAGTGTGCATATGCTCCAGGGCAATGTGTATTTCACCATCATCTCACTACACAGTGCCAGGGTAGGAATGTGAGAGATACGAAGTACTAGGACTGAGGCAATTGTACCTGTACAAAGCCTTTCGAAGCCTTCATATTGCTGATTGGCACAGGAGTGGCTGGACAGAGGTGGGGCCAAGTAGAGGATTTTGGAATTGTGTGCCACAAGTGTCCAGTGTATTTCGGGACACTGTGGCAGACATGTACCATTTGGGGTGGCCTCCTTTCTATTTTTGGTAAGAACATAAGGCCAAGCCTACCTCTTTCTATAGAAGTTGTAAATGCCAACACTCTACAAGCTATGTAGGCTGGGAAAGCAAGTGATAACATCTCGGCCCACACTCTACCAATCAGAAGGAGGACCTACCCCATGCCTAGAGGGGAAGTCAGAGATGTGAAAAAGAAGAAAGGCTAAGATATTGTTCTGGTGTCAGAAATACAACCAGGTCTCAGATAAAACATGGAAGAAAATCACTCCTTTGCCCTGACTATCCTGATCAGTTGCTTTATTTTCCATTGTTTCTTGATAGGCTCCCTCTGCTAACTCATCTCATGGGACACCCTCTCCCCCATGTTACAGGATTAGGTCTCCAGCTCTGTATTACCTTTATTCTGTAGCTCTTAGAACTAATTCCTGATACAAAGGTTCTTACTGGTGCACCTATAATTCTGAGTCTGGCCACAAGTCTCTTCCCTGTTTAGAGATGGACTACCCCTGGGTCAGGGGTCCATTCTGGTCTAGTCAGTTATATTTGGAAATAGTGTCAGAAGGCATAAGACACAGGAACCTAAAGAATAGAGACTAAGAGAAGAGAATCCCCTAGAATAGAGACACATAGATAAACAAAATATTCAAGTATAGTATTTGTAGTGGGATATTATGGTCTGGACTGGGAATCAAGAGACTGGAGCTTGAGGTCGACTTCTGTCACATGCCTCTGAGATCCCAGGAAAACCAGATAACTTTCCCAATTCTCAAATTCTCCACATAAAAGAATAAGTGACATGGGTCAGCAGATTGCTAGAACCTCTTCCACTTCTAGAACATGCAGGCCCCACTCAGAACCAAACTCATCCACAAAGAGTAGAGGCAGAATTGTGTTGGGCTCTTCTAGGGAAGAAATGTTATTGGAAGCCTGACGTAACGCCAGACACATCATCTTTCCCCAGTAGAGCTCCTAATATACTTCTCCAAACTCAGAAGGCCTCACTCATTTCTCTTTTCTTCTTTCTTAGAAGCACAGATGAGATGCACACAGCTCTGTTATCAGGAATGCAGAAAGACTTCTGGGTATTCTAAGCCTAATCCAGGTGTCCTCAGGTTTTAAACTCACTCGGAAGAAAACATATTTATCTGCTTTTTTTATACAGGTGCCCCCATTTTGGCTGTCAGTGAAAATGAGTTAATATATCAGACTGTTTCAAAGAGGTGGGAGCCATGGCATTGGCAGGAAAACCTGACACGTAGAACAAGAACCAGTTTTTTCCACCCGAGGTGGCTTTGATAGCTATAGTTTAAGACAGTTCTTTCCTATCAATGTAAGGCAGTTTACATGTCCCTTCTCTCTTGAACTCGTGTTAGTTGAATTGAAGAAATCACTGTCTTCAGATTGTGGGTTTCAATACCCTTCCATTATTTTACCTTAAAATGAGCCCTCCTCCCGTTCGGTTATCGTCAAAGGAAGTCTTGATGACATTTCAGGACTCAACAAAACATTTCCCACTAGAAATTGTTTCCCTTAGGTAACAGCACCATGGAAGCCATCGCGCTCCACTGTCTGACCTCAATAAAAACAGCACGCCCTTCAACTTATAAAAGTGTAAATTGACCTGTCTCCTGGGATAGCTATTCCCTTGGTGGCCTGAGTCTAGCATCTCAGTCATATTACTCTACCAAGCAGAAGATTACACTTCTGTTTTGCTATTGATTCAGGTCATATCTTATTTTTCTGTTCTCTCATAAGATGGAGGAACCATTTATTATGCTCTCGACAGAAATGTTCAAGGCTGGAATCACAGTGTTCTGGCTTCCAAGCCAGGGTTGACATTTCCCCATGTAGGTACAGGGGTCAGTTTGTTCCTCAGTTACCTCCGCGTTCCTTATATTGGTCTTCAAGTTTCTTAAGTATTTCATGACAAGGATTGAGTGGGACAAATTTCTCTTCTAGAAAACCCAAACCTATACAGAGAGAACTTAGTTTACCGCATCTGCCATGCATTTCAGGTGGTACACACTCCCTCTTGTTAATATCCTCAGGAAAGCCGACTGGCCCCACAATGGTCTGCATAGACAATGGCCACTTCCTTTCAGGATCCCTTGCTTGCTGAATTCCTGCTTCCAGGGACTTTCTGGGAAAAGGTGGCCACAAGTCACAGGGGTCTCTGTGAATGGCACCACCCAGAGAAGGGCTCACGTTGTCCCTGACTTTTCCACCATAGGTTCTAAAATAAGAGAAAGAACTGCCAGGAAATAGGTCTGACAGGCTGTCTGACTAAGCAGAGGCATAGGGATTGGCAGTGAGGAGATAGCAGTCAGCATTGTCTGTTCTGCTCCACCCTACGGTTCTGGCTGAACAGACAATAATGTCCCTGGCAAAGCAAAGCATAAGACTTGGGAGATCTTGAAGATCAAGTCCATCTCCTCATTTTGCTGATATAACAAAGGCAGAGGTTCTATCAGACCATGCTGCCCTCTGTATCATGACACCTGCTCCTGAAGGAGAAGGATGGTCAGAGACACAAAGGAAGCTTTAGGAACACCCTTTCCAGCTATTGACCCTTGACAATAATGAAACTGGAATTCCCCCCCCCCCCCGACCTTTTCCCGCAACATGTGTTATTCAGAGGCTTGAAGGTCTATGATGCTAAGACTGAGTGTGGGAGCCATTTTCTCAGCAATCTTTACCATCTTTCCTCCTTCATCTTGGTCATCCTTTTCCAAGCATTGGTCTCTTCCAGGGTAGAGGCAATGAATCTTGATGGTAGGGGAATTAGATGGGGTGGATAGGACCCCAGGCCAGCTTTGCCTATTTCACAATTCTGCGACACAACAACAGAAGTTTACTCTCCTCTGCACCCCCTTTCCTCACCTCCCCAGTGGTGGCTAGTGTCTTTGGAATTGACTTGATGACACCTCATATCTTTTTGTATTTCTCCTTATAAAATGGACCATATCCCTAAGTCAATCTTTATGTAAATTTCCTTTTCTAAGCTTTGCCAAGAATGAGATTATCAAGTGTAAGAGGGAAACTTTAATGAAAAAATAGTGGGATTGGAGGTGATCTTAGATAATGTCTAGTCCAGCTCTGTGTTCTGCTGGTGAAGAAACTGAGACCATGAGGTATCATCCAAATTGTAATATAATTAGCAGAATTTAATAGGTTACTTTGAGCACAGAATAAAGTATTTCAGAGATAAAGAGACTATTTGTTTATAGCCCAGGCTGAGGATATTGGATATTAGGTGGCCATATTCATATTTTGGTACATTCTAAAATGTCTCTCATTCTCTCTAACATATTTTATAGTCATTTTTTAAAAAGTTTATTTTATTTATTTTGAGAGAGCGCGAGCGTGGGGGAGGGGGAGAGAGAGAGAGAGAGAGACAGAATCCCAGGCTACACTGCCAGCACAGAGCCTGAATTGGGGCTTAAACTCATGAACTGAGAGATCATGACCTGATCTGAAATCAAGAGGCAGACACTTACCCAATGGAGCCACCCAGGTGCCCCACTTTATAGTCATTTTTAAAATTTACGAACATATTATAGTAAAAATCAGGTGTAGGTCAATGGATGATGCCAAGAAAATGAAAAGTTATAATTTTTAATGCTCTTATATATTGATAATGTATATATATGTTAATATGATATATAACATTATATAATAGTATTATATAATATATATAACTATATAATTATATAATATAATATAGTTATATATAACTATATAATTATATAATAGATAATATAATTATATTATATAATAAAAATATTATATAATATAATTATATTACATATCATATATATATATAAACACACAAATATAGACATATATTTGGTGGAGAAACAATGTGGGTAAGCCTCAGAGTTGTCACATGAACCCATTGCTCCCCAAAAGTGAGTCAGCTGAGATAGGACCGTTAATGCCTTTGGCATGTCAGCATCACTCTGAAAAGAAGGCAGCAGTTCATGGGGCTACATTGCTACCACAAAGAAGGTCCTGAAAGCTCCTGGTTGACCCAGTCAAGATTTTCCCAGTTAGCATCTGGGTTGTCTTCCTAGCTCTGGGTCGTTCACCCAACAGTGTTTGACGTCTAATTTGGCCCCCTCTTTGAAGTTAATATACCTGATTTGAAGCGGAAAGTCAATTTATTATTTTACTTGAAGAAAAGCAAGTCAATATTTCTGTCTTGGCATAGCCAGGGAATATTTAATGACAGTTTAGGATGTGGTCAGCTTTTTTTGTAGTCAGTTTGGGGGATGGAAAGTCGTATAAGACACGGTGTCTTGCAAAAAGAGTTGGACGTTCAGTAGAGCAGATGAAGAGATTAAAAGCACAAGAGTTAAGTGGTAATTATGGTAACAGTCACTTGAAGAATGACACAAGGAAATAGAATATAAAGGAGACATTTCATGGAACTGCAGGAGGCTAGATGGCTCGTGGAGAAGGGGAGGTTTGGGCCGGGTCATTGAAAATAACTAGATCTTGGGGCGCCTGGGTGGCTCAGTCGGTTAAGCGTCTGACTTCAGCTCAGGTCATGATCTCACGGTCCGTGAGTTCCAGCCCCGCGTGGGGCTCTGTGCTGACAGCTCAGAGCCTGGAGCCTGCTTCCGATTCTGTGTCTCCCTCTCTCTCTGCCCCTCCCCCGTTCATGCTCTGTCTCTCTCTGTCTCAAAAATAAATAAAACATTTAAAAAAATTAAAAAATAAAGAAAATAAGTAGATCTTTGATAACCATAGTTACAGGGTATCAGAACAGTGAGATGGAGGGAAGTAATGTCTCTGCCACGTAAGACTGGGATGGGTGAATACAATGGTTTGATTCTTATTAAGGAAGCTGAAAATTTCATCTTCCAATCTCGTAAATCGAGAGCCTTATCTGAAGAGTTGAGAGGGAACCTCATCAGCCTACAAACATAATCACCAACCACTGTGAGGTCAAAACAAAAAGCTCTTCCCTATGGATGATGTCCTTATGGGCAAAGCCCAATGTTATGTTTAAACAGAGCCATCATTCTGGCCTCCTTTCCCTCCAACCTCTTTCTTGCCTTCCTAGCAATTTGGGAACTCACCGGGGGGTATGGAGACCTGTGCCTTTGAGCTGACCTGGCAGACAGGTAAGGAAGGTCCTGACCTAGAGTGCCGGGTAGAGTTCATCAGGGTACTGGGAGCTTCTCCACAGACTGCAAATTAAAGAGGCTTCAAAGAGTCCCCAGCAGGGATGGATGAGGGGAAGGGGCTTGGTCACCAAGTGTCACTAATCCTTCATCTTTTCCTCTAAGGCCAGGGTCAGCAGCCCAAGTAAACATGGTGCCCCGCAGAGATGGTCCCGCAGCCAAATGGCTCTCAGTGGCTTGACTCAAAGTCACCTGGACAGGCCTGACGGAAACGCAGGATGGCCCAGCCCTTCCCTAATGGGTTTTCCGGAGTCAATCCATCATTCTGCTTGGAGAAGTGGAGGATGAGAAATCGATCAGGTGCCTCAGGACTGTGCCCTGCGCCGTGGAGATGCGAGCAGGTGAAAGAGAGAATGATACAGCCGGGGGAATTGGGGGGTGCTGGCAGGCGGCACACGTCTGGGTTCAGAGGAGAAGGGGGAGGCGTTGGCATGGCAGTGAGGCGCTGGCACTGACTGCCTCCAGGCAGGGCTCCTTCTGGGCACTGAGCAGGGCCCGTGGCTTTGGGAGCTGCCCCAAGCTGGTAACGATGCCAGTGCTCCATTCACCCTGTGAAATGTATTAATTAGTGAGCAGCTTTGGCCCAGAGAGGGTTGCCGTGGCTTCAGATGAATATAGCAGAAGAGAGGCCGGTCGGTCTGCAGGCACCTCCGAGAGCTCTCAGCTCTCGTGTGCCCGAGAAGAGCTTCCACTGGAGAGGAGGTGAGACCCCGGCAAAGCTGGATGGAGAAAATGCAGAATTAGTCCTAGCCCACCAACCCTGGACAGTGAGAACAGAGCCAAGCTGAATAGAATCTGCTACAGATGAGATTATTAGGAACGAACCAAAGCAAAGACCAGACAACCCCCCCCCCCCCCACCAAATGGTGCTTCGCTGAGCTTCTGCCACCTCTCTGCCCTCACTCCCTTTTCTAGAAAGGCTGCATACGACCTTTGGTCTGACGTAGCCATGACATGTCAGGTCTAGAAGAGAGCTGTGAGAACTTCCTGTCTCACTTCAATTGTCAGAGGGTAGGCTGAGGTCCCAGAAGTCAGTGGACTTTTCCCAGGCCCAGAGGCTGGCTAAGGGCAGAGCCGGGTGGGGGTGTGGAAACAAGTCTCTTCCTCCGCAATCCAGGATTCTTTCTCCCACCACACATCTGACGTAGTTAAGTGTTTTCAAATCTACCTGCCCCACGGTGCTGACACGGTGGTCTCCAGGATAAGTAGGCTAGGGTCTCAAAAACTGCTGCTCTGAACGTGTCACCAAATATCACTGTTGGGTGCGTCACCTCCAGCCCCTGTCTCTGGGTTCCTCCTGGGTCTTGCCATTGACATTTCTTCAGAACACTCTGCCTTAAACTTTTCTCCCTCTCCCTTGGAAGAGACAGCTTCCTTAACACTCACGCCCGCCTAACTCAGTGCATGTCAAGTGCATAAATCCTGCTGATAATTCTGGCAGAATCTTTATGAGGAGAGAATAAGCGTTGACGGAAAGGCAGGGAATAAAGTGATAGGAAGGAAACAGAGGAGAGGAGAGAAACAAAGAATGCAAGGCAATTAGTATTAATTGAACACTTACTATATGCCAGGCTTACAGTCTAGTTCTTTCTTTTCATGCTCGCAATAGTCCCGCGCTCATCCATATGTTTACAGTTGCATAGGTAACAGAAAAGCTCACAGCTAGAAAAAAGCAGAGGGGCTGGACCCAGAAGCCATGGCTCTAAGGGCTTAGTGTTTTCCATTCTCACAGAGAAGAAGAGGAAAAAGAAGGATGTTTTGAGGGTAGGGCTAAGGCAGGGACAGGGCTGTGGGAGAGAGTAGAGGGGCTCCGGGGAATCCCAGGCTCTCACGCTGACCTCCGTGTCATTCCTTCATGTGCCACAGGAACATCATCCCAAGTCTGCGATGAGCCCCCCTCTGTCCCACGCGCAGGGTTCTGGTAGAGCCCGACAGGAAGGAGGGTGCCAGGAGTCTGTCACTACGGTGGCCTGGGTTAAGGAAATAAGCCCTTAGAAAATAAAGCAGGGCGGCCTGCCACAGAGAGAGCCTGGGAAAGAGAACGAGGTCACCTTAGGGAAGGTCGCTGGGAGGGGCCTTCTGGGAAGGTGACATTTGACCCGAGACCTGGGTCATCAGTGTTGCTGTGCATGTGATGAGGCACACAGAGACTTTCTTCGGAAATGGAAGAAGCAGTGTGGCCTGACCCTATATTTGGTCTCTTTGACCCAATGTGGCTGGTGAGCATGGGCAGTGGCCCACAGGGTGGGGAGCTGAGATGGGTCTTCCCCGGGTATGGGCACCCGGGGTGCAAGGTCTGTAGAGAACTGAAAGTCGACAATTAATTCTAACACTGTCAATGAGAAAACGCCCCTGTCACCTCCCACCCCACGGAAGAGTGGGGCAGGTGCACCTGACTCCAGGGACCAGCCCCGGGAGCAGGAGCTGATACCTGGGGACTGCGCCAAAGCCTCTGAAAGTAAACCATACAGGGATCCATGCCCCTTTTTATTCTGGAAAGGAAAATTTACTCAAGGCCGGTGAGCCCTAAGGACCCCTGGGAATCACCCCAAAACTCTGACCAGCCTCTAGGGGAAGGCGGTCTGCAGAACTGCCCACATTCCTCGAGCCCGTGCCGGAGGCCCAACTGCCTGTGCTTCCCTCTTGGAGTAACTCCCGTGAGAAGAATTTCCCACTCGCGGAAGGAAGTCTATCTCCTCTTTGCGGATGTCAGTGAAACCAACGTGTGTTTAAAGGTCTGTCGCCTCAGTTCTCTTAAATGGCACTTAAGCAATTGTCTGAGCAAACTGGAGGCGTCCGGGGTACGGGCTTCATGTAAACCCTGGGACCCGGGAGAGGCTGGGAAAAGAAGCGCGAGGAAGGGATGCAGGGGAGGGGCCGTGGCTTCGGGAAACTGAGCAGAACACCCTGGACTGGGAAAGCAGATGTGTCAGCAGGCAGAGGGGGTCATCCACCAAAGCCTCAGTGAGACGGGGAAGGACACCAGACTTTGCCCGCCACCTACAGCCAGGCTTCCCTCTCCCTCTTTTTTTTTTTTCTCCCTCCACCCCCTTCGCCCTGAGATCTTGCTCTTTCCCACCTGCTGGCTCTCCCCCCTCCCCTCCCCCTCTCTCTACTCCTCATCCTTCTTCTTTCTCTGTCTCCTTCTCTCTCTCTTGTCCTCCCTCTCCCCTAGCCCTGCCGTCCGACCACACCCTCCCACATTATTCTTGGGAGAGTCCAAGGTGCCGAGTTTATTGGGAGGAGCGAAACAGATGAAACTGTTGGTTGATGGCAGCTCCTCTCCTCGTGAGGCACAGGGCTGTTAGCACAGTGCTTGGCACCCAGCAAGCAAAATTTCCATGAGCTTCAAAAGTTTCCACGGGGGAGCTAGGAATCCGGCCTCCATTATATGGGTGAGGGAACCGAGGCTCAAAGAAACGAAGTACCTTGGAGAGGTACTTTTAAGAAGTCTTTTTTTTTTTTTTTTTTTTTTTTTTTTTTTTTTAAAGAAACAAATTCCACCTGTGGCATCACCAGCTGAGATGCTTTCTGGGGATTTCTACGCATTATTCCCCATTCTGTCTCCCTAGTGACCTCCCCCAAACACCCGCTTCCAAATCCCAGCATCACGTGGTGTAAAATACACCACCAGGCTACGATAACTTCAAATCATCTTCTTTTCACTTCTATGAAGTTCCGGGGGAAGCTGAAACTCAGGTTTCTCACAGATTGTAAGAAAACTCCTCCTCTTTATGGTTTCTGCCCCATTTTACTTATTTATTTATTTAATTTTTAAAGCCTTGATTACATTTTGCAATGTTTATCTTGTTGCACAACAAATGGAAGCATTGGTCACAATTTACGTAGCTGATTTCATGTAACTGAATTCTGTGGTGTTTATTACTGTTAAATACCTTCTCCCAGAAATTGGAGAGGCACACCATTCACTGTGACACAACCCCCCCCCCCCCACCCTGTTCTTTTCCTGTGCAACCCAAACCACAATTTGTAATTGGGTGTTTGTTTTGTCTTTAACGTTTATCTTTTCTTCTGGACTCTATGGGACTGTGAGGGCAGGGACCACGTCTGTGTGATTCTCCTTCTTTTGTTATATGCCCAGGATCTTATTCTCAACAAGTCAACAGTCTTAACTCTGGCTGCACGCTCAGTCATCGGAGGAGTTAACAGATAAACAAGCAGGAACTTACTGATGCCTGTCTAGACCTTCGGGATCTGGGTGGCCCTGAGGCATCTATCATTTTAAAAGTTCAGTAAGTGATTCTGGCTCAGGAAGAACCATTGATCTTAGGCACAGTGACCCTGCTCTGTACATTTTGTCTCCCTGTGTCCTCTCCTGGCACCGGCTTCAGTCCCTGCATTGCTGGCTGTGCCCGATCCCTCATGCTCCTGCGTTGGCCTGACGCATTCCCCGGGGCCCACCCAACACATTCCTCCTTCACTCTAAACCCCTGTTTACAGCTCACTACCTCCAGGACGCACCTCCCGACAAAACGGTCCAGATTCTCAGCCTCCTGTGTAATCCAAGTCCCGCCCTCCTCCGTAAAATCCATTTCTACAATTTTCCACACGCGTGTGTTTCTGTTGGCATCTTTGCGAGTGCGATTGATTTTGACCGTAAGTTCCCTTACCTTTTCGCTGCGGGCCACATGTAAGGTGGCAGGGGCTGCCTCTGTTCCCACAGTGTGACCTGTGTGGCTGGGAAGTGGGACAAGAGGGGACTCTGGGCAGACGTAAGTGTGAGACAGAGAGACAGGCGGCAGGTGGCATAACAGAGGGGGCTGAGGGCGGACGAGAGGAGGGTCTTCGTGGCCCTTCCTTGGCCTGGCGCGTTTGAAGAAACAGCCTGCGGGAGATCAGATTTGCACCCTGCCGCCTGTGAAGACACGACTGGGCACAAACTCAGCTCAGTGTGAGGAAATACGCCTTGGCTGGCGGAGCGTTTCTGGTGGGCCGGTGAGGGCTTCCCGGTACGAAGACTGTCATGCCAGTCTCTTGGTTTTTGCCCTAATTCTGCCCCGCCTGTGCTGTCATTGACCCATTACAGATTTTTTAAACCTGGTGTTTTCTTTAAAACAACTTGAAACAAACCGACTTTATTCTTCTCTTTAAAAATACCTGTGAAAGGGGCGCCTGGGTGGCTCAGTCGGTTAAGCGGCCGACTTCAGCTCAGGTCACGATCTCACGGTCCGTGAGTTTGAGCCCCGCGTCAGGCTCTGGGCTGATGGCTCGGAGCCTGGAGCCTGCTTCCGATTCTGTGTCTCCCTCTCTCTCTGCCCCTCCCCCGTTCATGCTCTGTCTCTCTCTGTCTCAAAAATAAATAAAACGTTAAAAAAAAAAAAATACCTGTGAAAGCGTAGATGTGTAAGTGACTGCTACGTGCATGTGTAGAGAGCAAGCTACACGTATTTTTTTTCCTAAACGTAGGAAAGGTGGTGCTCAAGGCAGAGAAGCCGGCGGGACTTTGATGGGAAATGTGCTGCCTGTCTCTGCACCCGCTGCAAGCCTGGGCCCGTGTGACAAGGTCAGATCCGTCACTGAGGTCTAGCGGGGGCGTTCCTCAGCCTCTCGGAGCCTCAGTTTCCCCAAATACTCAACCCGTGTCATGGGTATGTGCGGTGTGTGTATATGGTATGTGTGTGTGTGTGTGTGTGTGCGCGCGTGTGTGTGTGTGATGTGTGTGTCTCAGGGTGGGAAAACTGATTGTGAGTAGGGAGGCTGCAGAAAAGGCCGACACGGAAACCCTGTTAAACTGAGAGCTGAAAGATGATCCCGACTGACCCCGTTTTCGGCAGATACATGGAATTAAGTCTAAAGCTAATTAGAGGCAAATTTCAGAGCAAGAGTAGTTCTTCAGGCTCCCAATTTAGTGTCTTTTCCTGATCATTTCGTCCCTGTGGTTCCAACCTCGCTCGGGAAGGCCAAACACTCCCCTTTAATCACAGGGCTCATGAATGCCACCAGGAGCCAGCTGCCACCCAGCCCCGGGGACCTGTGAGGACAGACCCAGGGGGCAGGGGACTCTAAAGGCAGAGTCCAGGGAAGCACAGCTGGGGCTACACCAGGCCTCTGGCATCCCCTCGTCCTGAAGTGCTTCCCAGCTCATCTTCCACTGCCTCCGGGAGGGCCGTCTCCCCACTGCAAGTCCCAAAGCAAGATCCGCTTTCCTCTTCCCGTAGCTGGCCCTTCCCGTCTCTCTAGGGGCATCTCTGCTGGAGCCCCGCCCTCCTCCTCTTCCTGAGGTCTTAGGCTCCCAGGCTCCCAGGGTGTCAGAATTTCCCTTCCATCTGTTGTTCCCTGGAACCGGAGTCTCTTATTCTCGTCGACAGGGGAGTCGACCAAGGAGCAGTGATCTCCTGAGACCAAGCTCCCAAGGCCGCAGGCGTGCACGGTTGTTCACCTGAATCATGGGCCCGTTTTGTCGGGGGCTCCCCCAGATGGGAAACACGCTTTGGGGCATCAGCAGGGGTGGGCATGGGGAGCAGTTTTCTAGGGCTTCTATTGGAGCTAAGGATCACTCCACCACGTGACTAGGGATATTGGCCAACCTCAGCTTTCCTTCCAAACTTTCTCCAAACTAGGCCCCCATGTGTCGCTTTCCCTTGCCGGGGTCCATAATTTCGTGTTTTTTTCCTGTGTTTTCCAAAAACACTTTACTTATTCGTTAACTACATATACTTTTCCACATGAAAAGTGGGCACGGGCGAAGGAAGTCTTGTCCTGTTTGGATCCTACCTCGTAGGCCAGGTTTGCTTAAAGATCAATCAGTTAAAGGCGAGTAAGTGTGTGTGTTTAGAACGTGTACCTTTGCCGGAATGATCAGTTAACCAATTCCTGGACTTCACGGTGGCTTGGGAAAAGTTCAAGTAAAAAAAAAAAAAATGTCCTCCACACAAATGCCCAGCACCTCTGTGCTGTTAATAGTTAAAAAGACCTTCGTTATAGCCTTTGAAGGTTTCAAGTTCCCGGACTCTAGTTTGTGACCATGGAAGGACCCTCAGGGAAAGTCAGCTGAAAGGGTGGGGCTCAAGGGGACCATTCCTGAATGTCAGGAGCTGGAGACTCCTCTGCTCATTAATGCATTTGAATGCATCCTGGGGGAGAATGGAGAGCCCGGTGCATCCCCTCCCAGAGCTCCCTCTCTGGAGAAGCTGTGGAAAATGGGAGGCTCTCATTCTGCCTTCAACCCATGGACTTACGTGTGGAGATTTCGTACAAAAATCTGGATTTCTGGCTTCTTTCTAGGAGGCCCAAAGGTTGACCCCTCCTGAGCCCACATTCCCATTCATACCCGAGGAAATCTCCTCCTTCAGTGGGGCATGATCTTTGGTCTGCCTCTGCTCCCACTCTCCCTCCTGCAGCAGGCTTGGCGGCTTCTCTCCCGGGAGTCTCAGGTCTCCGATCCTGCCAGGGGCAGTTGATGGGGATGTCCAGGGTGGGGGCAGGAGAATACCAGCGGTGGAAACTTAGGAACATCAGAGTCAGATCAGAGACCTCATGGGATCTACCAGGAGTGGGTTCGCTTCAGGAAACTGCTTCCTGCAACCAGAATTCTGAAAGCCTGCCGTGTAAGGCAAAAGGAAAACTACTGAGGCCTCCTTCCTTAAGGAATCTTCAAGAAGGGGAGGCCAGCTGTCTGCCATGATCACAGTGGAGTCTTGCTCTGCGGTAAGAATAATCCCGCCTAGTTCCTTGCAGCCCTAGGAGTCTTAGTCTGTAGGAAACGTTGAACTGTGCAGATGAGAATTTGCTCTGATTTCTTTAAAAAAAAAAAAAGCACACTGCTAACCAACCCTTGCTCTTTGGCTCTCTGTACCTTCTCCCCCATGGGTGCCCAGCTAAGAAAATGACTTCACGGATATATATATATTTTCTATAAAATGTAGTCGGTGCACAGCACTAGAGACTGAAGATGGGGCAGGCCATGTGCCCAAGATGCTCCCAGGGATGACGCTGAGCAGAAGGACAAGCGGGCATCTCTGCAGAGAAATCTCTCAGACAAAGCAGGTTGTGTTTCAGTGCAAGTACCCTCTGCATGGTCGCTGAAAAGAATGACTTAATTATCTAGGGAGGCAATATGGCTGACCTGCGACCATGGCCATACTAGGCTTTCTCAGAGCTACCAGCATCTGGGTGCAAGAGGGACAGTGAGGGACGTGTGGGGAAAGCATTGTGTGGGCGAGGGTGTCTGAGGGTCCCAGGCTGGGGGGTAGCTTCATGACCGATGACATAAACTAAGAGACCTCCTGGGGCGGCTCCCCCGGAACGGGGAGGGCAATGTTGGGTCAAGGACTTCAGTTATTTTGAAATGAGACTGGGGTTTGAAAATACAAGGGGGGGGGGAAAAAAGAAAAATGAAAGAAAGAAGGCAGCTGAGAATAAGAATGTCATGTGGGCTGGTGAAAACAGAGCCCAGTGCTGAAGCAGGAGTGAAATAGGGCACTTTTTGTCCCCGGCCAGCGGCCCCCACACTCTCATCTCACTGAGATGTTTAGAACTAGCCCAAGGAGCTCTGACCAGACGGTTTGGTGTATATATGCTTTTTTGGGAGATTTTTTCCCCCCTCTTAGCTCAAATGAATGCACTCAGAGTGATGTGGATAAACCAATAGGCAGAGCACGTACCTGCCGAGTGTCCCCAAATACAAGTAGGGAGACTGGGGGAACCCACCGAGAGGTGGTTTACATTTCAGCACACGCTGTGTGCTTTTCAGGGGTTAGGGCCTTTCTAGGTCTTTAGCTTGGGCTCGTGCCTCCTGGGCTGGCAGAGGCAGCTGAGCCCGCCTCACCAGCAAGACGGGGCTCCTCTACATGGTGCTGCACGACCGGGGCAAGTGAGGCCCCGGGCACTTCCCAGGAGCCGTGGGAGGCAGGCTTCATCGCAAGTCCATTTACAGTACAGTTGCGGAAGCGGGGCCCAGAGATTTGAATTGATAAACTTGTCACGCGACTGCCTGGGGCCAGGGCACACGCAGCCTTTCCATTTGTGAAGCAGGTTTTCGCTGGGCCTAACCCGAAAGCAGTGGATCGTCTGTGTTGAGAAATGCCCTGGAAACCATCCTTCCGAAGTGTGAGTCCCCTGATAGGCCTAAAGCTGAGAAAGTCCTAAGGACTCTACGTGCTGCGGCCCCTCTTCCCGGGGATGAAGGCCAGAGGTTGAAAATCACTCTGGACTCAGGATGGGACACAAGGAGGTGGACTGTTGGAGGCTACAAGCATTTGACCTTTAACGCCCCATAGGCTGAAGTATGGATCAGGTGAGGCTCCACTCTGCTCACAGAGCCCATGATTTCAGATTTTCCCATCTACCCGGGAGCTCTGTATGTCTTGGGAACCCAAGAATCACTCCGGAAAAAGTGGAAAAGAAGATGTCTGCCTTTTCTAGCCTGCTCTTCGATAAACAGACTTGGGGACTGTGAGAACCGGTCAGAATGCTGGGTCCATGAGCTGTGTGACCTCAGGCAAGAGACTGGCCTCTTTGAGCTCAGTTTTGCCAGAAACATGAAGGGGTTGGATGCATGGTCTCCAAGCAAGCTGACTGCAGTATTTTATAATTCTGTGTTCTGTGACCCCTGTCTGCCTTGGAAGTCTCTTCAATTATTATTTTTATTAGGATTGCCTTGGTTCACATTGATAATCACTTTTTATTATTACTTCTCAGACCAACGTGACTGATTGGAGCTCACAATTATGACAAGGACAGCAGACAGGCGTGCTATAAGCAGTCATTGTTGAAGCAGAAATTCTATGGGGGCTGAAGTGGTTACTAAATGACCCCGCCCCCTGCCTCCCCATCCACTGTCCCTGAGGTAGGCCAGGCCTCAGGGCTCAGCCCGGTGACTTTTTCTCCTGGGTAGGGCAGGAGTCTGAGGTGAGCCCAGGCTGCATGAGGAGAGAGGCATGCCTTTGTCATTTTGGGGAAAAGTCTTACGTGGCCTACTCTTCGCTCGGGAAGATGGCAGCTCGTTAAACTTTACACAAGTTTATTTTATTTATTTGTTAAAGTTTATTTATTTTGAGAGACGGGGGGGGTCTCTATTTTATTTATTTTTTAAAATTTATTTATTTTGAGAGAGGGAGAGAGGGCGAGAATCCCAAGCAGGTTCCATACTGTCAGTGCAGAGCCTGACGCAGGGCTCGAACCCCTAAACCGTGAGATCATGACCTGAGCCGAAGTCAAGAGACGCTTAACCGACTGAGCCACCCAGGTACACCTACACTTAAGTTTACTGCTGATATGGGAGGACTTAAGGGGGTAGCACAGAATGGTGGAGAAGAGCACACACTCTTGAATCAGATGGCAGGATTGTATATTCCAGCTACTCTGCTTCGTTAGCTGTGCATCCCCAGAGAACTTACTTGCTTTCCTCACCTGTAAAATGGGTGTAATCCCAGGTCCTATTTCACAAGGCTTTTGGAAGATTGAATTCATACACGTTAGAACAAGGCCTGGCTCATTGTGACAATTTTAAATTTTTTTGAATGTTTTTATTTATTTTTGAAGGAGAGAGAGAGACAGAGCATGAGCAGGGGAGGAGCAGAGAGAGAGGGAGACAGAATTCGAAGCAGGCTCCAGGCTCTGAGCCGTCAGCACAGAGACCGACGCGGGGCTCGAACCCACAAACTGTGAGATCATGACCTGAGCCGAAGCCGGATGCTCAACCGACTGAGCCACCCAGGCGCCCCTCACTGTGACAATTTAAGACATATTCACCATTGTGATCTCTTCAACCACCTATTATTCAACAAATAATAGGACTGAGTGGAGGCGGGTGGGGGGGGGGGCTAGAACGCACAAACTGGGGGAGGAGGAGATGAGAGGGATGGGGGGGAGAGAGAAAACACAACCTAAGCAGGAGCACATGGCCAGTGGCAGCAGACTTGGATGAACGCTTAACTCTCCTGATTCAGTGTTGCCCCTGAGGGTCATCCTACCTCCCTAGACTTCCTACAACATGTCCCAAACGTCCCTCCTAAATGTCACCTGCTTCTAGTGCTGACCCCTGCCAGCAGCCCTGACCTCTCTGGTGCTTCCTGCACACGCTGAGCCTTCTCACCTCCCCATCTCTACCCTGGGATTTCCTTCTTGCGTTTCTCCCCCCTCTTTAGGGAACATGTCCACACCGCTCCCGGAGAGCGGGGACAGTTCCCAGACTCCGATGCAAGCCCCCTATCAACACATCCCTCATCGTCCATGCTTCTCATTGGGAAATGACATTGCCCCTGTGGTGTGGATCGTCTTTGCCTGGTCAATGCCACCTAGCCAGTCCCTGCTGCCAAGATCTTTGTCCTTCCCCCTCTCTTGCCGGAAGCCTCCCTCTGAAGCCCCCACGTTTCAGCTGTTGGCCCTCGCTCTCCCCTTCCTCTGCTGCCGATGAGCCGGGCAGTGGTAGAACCCTCTCTCTGTGTTCCTTCTCACACTGAACACCACGGCTCATTTTCTGATGAAAATCCAGCCAACAGTCCTCCTTCAGAAGCATAAATAGAAACTTCACCTCAATTACAAACAAATGAGGGAGCTCTGTGATCCCAGCCCAGCGTTGTTCCTTACCAGAGGAGACATTTAAGATAGGTTGGAATTAAAATATTTTTCCCAGCACACAGCTATGTGTTGAACTCTTTTCCAGGAAGCGGGAGTAAAGAACTAAATTTTCATTCTCCCTTCTGGTTTTCAATTGCACAGGACATTTTCCAAACCCTTCTTCTTATAATTGGAATAATGTCATGGCCTCTCTCCAAATGGTTTGCGATAGTTTGTTTTTATTCATGTAAATGTTGCATGCAAATTTTAATTAGGTAAGAAATGATGGTAGTAAGGAACGGTAAGTCTCATGAATATGTTTATTTCAGTATATGAAAAATGAGATAATATTTTATTTACTTATTATTTTTTATCTTTTTAATGTTTATTTATTTGTGAGAGGGAGACAGAGCATGAGCAGGAGAGGGGCAGAGAGAGAGGGAGACACAGGATCGGAAGCAGGCTCCAGGCTCAGAGCTGTCAGCATAGAACCCAACGTGGGGTTCATACTCATGAACTGTGAGATCATGACCTGAGCCAAAGTCGGATGCTCACCTGACCGAGCCGCCCAGGTGCCCCCCAAAACACGAGGTAATATTTTAAAAGCAGCAAATTAGTAGGTCAACCTCAGAGCAGAACCCGAGGCTTCTCTGATGACCAGTTAAGCATTCTACTCTCTAGGGTCCCCTGGCTGCTCTGTGACCTTGGCGAGACCCTTAATCATTTAAGGACCTCATTTCTTCATCAGTAAATGAGGTTGATGACACCTGCCCTTCTGATTTCCCAAAGCAACTATAAAGATAAAATGAAATAGACTGCAAAGCATAAAGCACTAGACAGAGTATAAATCACAGTTGTGACTTTAAATTATGTCTGAAATTTCATGACTTCATCTTCGCAGGACGTCTCTGCGGGGGAAATCTGAGACACCGGTTCTATTGCCCTGTTTCTCATCAGCCCTTGAACCTGCCCACCTGCGTGCTTCCTTCTGTTCTCTCTGCCACTGCTGACACAGGTTCGTGACCTGCCACCACTGGGCGACATTATTTCTCCCCACATTCTTTGCCATGTGCTTGCAAGTATTTTCATTTGATTCGGGAGCTCTGAGCCTCACCCTTTTGCCTTCTCATTCCTGCCCTCTCAAAAGGCTTTACCTTTGAACCTGGACTCTGCTACCCTCCCTGATTTTTCCCATTTATGGGATGGCTGGTCCCGTTTCCTCTGACATAACTCTTTCCTTTAGTAGGTCCTTGTTATCTCAGCTGCTTGCTTATTTGTGTGACTTCCCTGCCCCAGGACGGGCTCCACCTGCCTCCTTTCCTCTCCCGTGCTGACCACGGCCCCCATTTCATCCTGCTGGTGACAAGTCCTAGCCAAAGCGCAGCAGGCCAAGGCTGCGGGCCCCACGTCCTCCCTGGGCCTTGATCCTGGGGAAGCCACCAGGAAGGAGGGGCCCATCTGTGGTTTTCTCTCCCCCTTCTTTCCAGTGTAACCTGTCAGCGTGATAGGAGAGAATCCAGGCCTCTGCCAGTAGAACAAATAAAGGAAAACACCAGGCTGTACCTTCCTCTGGAGAGGACTGGGAGAATTGGCATCCGAAGGGACTTGGGGACCAGCTGGTTGGGCCCCTCATTTCACAGGCAAGGAAGAAGAGGCGAGGAGGGAAATGGTCGCTGAGGTCTCTGTGCCTGGCCTGTGGTGGGACCTGGGTACCATCCTGGTCTGAGCTGTTCAGTCAGGGATGAGGGAACATTTATTGTATTGACTAGATAAGCATCGCTACCTGCTGATTAACTGAGACTCTCCCATACCGTCTTTGACTGAATTTCCTTCCCCTCCAAAAGCAATCAGACGTCTCCCTGGATGTCAAGCTTCTGACCTATCCACGCATAGGTCTCAAACTTGTATCGGAAGGATTTCCAAACCTAGGGAATCCCTTACCCTGAGGCTGCTCCTTTCTGCTGTTCCATAGCTCTCTCTGAGGATCTCAAGTGTGGACAGTGTAGCCAGATAAGATAGCTTCTTCCCTGCAGGGCCTAAAGACCCTTTCGCCACTTAGGACAGACAAAAGCAGTTCCCAGTGTTTTCAGTCAGCGGAGCGCCTCCAGAAGTGAAAAGGAACCTCTTTTCCCATAAAAAAGATTTGGACTCCTTTGTTTATAATGCATATGCTGCTATTATGAATTGAGTGGAAGGGCCAGGAGGCACCATGAGTTGCCTGGGAAGTTCCTTTTTATTTTGCTTTTCATTTCACGAACCCTTACTTTCTTCCTCAGGAGAAGAGTGTCCCAAAAAGGATGAGGGCCAGAGATGTCCTGGGACAGGCTGAGAAATTGCTATGAAAATAAGTAATGATCAATGACTCAACCCGTACCTTTTGAGGACCATGTATCAGTTACTACCGCAAAACAAACCAGTCCAAAACCTAGTGACTTAAAACAAAAACTACCTTATTGCACATTATTCTGCGGGTCAGGGATTTGGGCAGGGCTCAGCGGAGTGGCTTATCTCCATGTCATGTGGTGTCCCCGGGGACAGCCCATTTGGGGAGGAAGGATTCAAAATGGCTCTACTTACAGGTCTGGGGCCCTGGGGCTGGCTGTTGGCTGAGCTGTCCAGTTCTCCACGTAGCCTCTTTCTCTAGCAGGAAAGCCTGGGCTTCTTTACCCATTGGCTGAGTTTAAAGGAAAGCTACCATGTGCAAGGGCTTACCGTGTCTCTGCTGTGTCACATTTGATGATGTCTCTTGGGCAAAGTCAACGACACGGTTAAGCTCAAGTCAGAATGAGAGGGACAAGGAGACACGATCCATTGAGGACCATATGCCAGACCTAGGGGACACAGACGATTAACAAATATCTTCTTGGGACAGAGACTGTAGCTATGTAGATCATGTGCCCTCTACCCCAGCTGACAAGACTCTGTGAATCTCATCAGATTCACCCCCTTCTTTCACCCTATGTGTTCACATTTCAGATGACTTCTCTCCACCCAGGACTAGAGGAGGTTGCTTCATTCCTAACACATGTCAGCAAGCATGAATAGCAAGGAACTTTGACCCTTTAGTGTAGATTTAATAAACACTGCCCTTCTCAAAATAATGTCCACATTTTCCATTAGTGGGGATGGCCTGTCAAGAAGCTCAGGGTGGGGCACAGCGATGTGGGCACCTGGCTAGGCCCTGGCTTCAAGGGTGAGGATGTCAGGGAAATAGGATTGAAATCCTCTGGTCAAATGGAGAAGGTCATTGTCCTTGGGTTGCCAAGGCAGAGTGATTCCAAGTGTGATCTGAGAGTTCGTCCTCCTGGGACATGTGATTCAACTGTGCTTGCTGACTTTGGGGAAATTACTCACCCTCCGCAGTTTTCACGTATGGAAGATGGAAACAACGCATATCAATCTATCCATGAAGACTGTTTTGGAGATCAAGTGGTACTGCACGTCAAGTGCACTGGTGGGCAGTGAAGGCTCACAAGCTGAACTATTTGGATAGGTGCTAACTAACACACATTTATTTACCCCACATCTTCACCATTACCCCTCAGCAGTGGAATCCATAAATATGAATTTCCTGGTGCGGAAGAATAGAACAAAGGGAAGAAAAAAGGGAGGGAAGGGATGAGAAGGCGATGTAAGAGAGATGAAATAAAGGGGTGAGAAGATAAAAAGGAGACAAAGGAGAAGAAGGGGAGGGCAGAGACAGCAAATGAACCGGCAAGACTGAAAACACACATACTTGAAGACCAGAGATCATTTTCCGAGAAGGAGTCACATCCCTGGGGTTACCCAAAGCTCACTTGGCTCCTGGCAAACTTAAAATATTTGCCAGTGGGAGAGGTGGAAGGGCGTGTGTCAGAGAGTAAATGGAGTTTGCCACCCAAGGTGTCTGTACCAACTTGGACGGGATCACATGGAAAACAGGCAAGGGAGTAGGGGCGGGGGGGAAGGGAAATATTTCTCAGAGCGAGGCTGACTGGTTGGCTGGGAATTCAACCATGAGACCTGGCCTATTGGCAAGTCTGCGAATAATACATACAGCTTCCCCCTACATTTCCAGCTCCTGAAGGAAAAACAGAGCGGCCCAACAACCTACGCACTTTTCCAGACCAATTCTCCTTCGGTTGAACCCTCCTCCTTTGCCCCCCTTTGGCCCCTTCTTTCCCCCTGGGAACCCCAAGCTCTGGTATTGGTGGAAAGTGAGTTTCTTGGAAAGGATGGATGAGCAGAAGCAGAGTGACCTGAGGGTCACATCCCGGGTCCAAACTCCATTCTCTGCCATAGGCGACTCCAGGGATGGGACTGCAGACTTTCATCTGTGTGTTGATGGAAGAACTAGGTAATGACATGACTCCAGACAGGATATAGTTGGTGTCTTTCTCCAATTTATGGAGCCCAAGACTTGGGATGGTATAAAGGGCTCCCTTTGGCAAAAGGGGCCATGAGAAATCTCTCTGGCCATCAGCACCTCCAGACCTCCCATTCTGGCCAAGGTCCTTGGCCACAATGCAGGCTCAGCCATTTGAGAAGGACCACCTTCCAAAATTGTGATGACATGTTTCTTCCTTTAACATATAAGTATCTTTTGACTCAAAAAGATTTGGAATTAAGGGTAAGCATTTTATATAGTAAGTTTACATCACTAATATTTTAATGTTTAGAAGTCTGTGCATTTTTGGTATTTCATGTTCTTATCATGTTAAAAAAAAGTCAGTCTACTAGGGTACAGGTCAATCTTGTAACTCCAATTTTTGATAAGTAACTGAATGATTAGGCATGAGTTTAGGTTGAAATCTTAGTTTATATTGTATTCAACTGATTAAGGAAACTTAAGAATCCCTGTCTTTAGAAGGTTAGTGTATTAAATTTATAAGAATCATTTAAGCAATTGAGAACGTTTATCAGACACATTCTTTTAAGTAAAAGCAAATATGAAATTTATCAATGCAGTGCAAAATGTTCTTCCTAATAAGTTTGTAACTGGGACCAAATATTAATCAAAGCTCCTTATAAAGTGATAGTCAGACTCACCAGCTCCATAATCAGAATTATAAGATTTCTAAGTTGAAAGTAATGGATTAAAGGAGAACTAGAGTTTTTCATGTGGAACCTTAATTAATAGAACATTTAAAATTAATTTGAAAGTGACCTCTGGATAAGTTTTCTGCTCATAAAATCTACTTGAAGAACATAAAAGACATCACATTAAAATTATTTTGATCAGGATGATTACTAGCATACGGGCTTTCTGTTGCTGTGTGAAAAATCACCTCACATTGAGCAGCTTAAATGGATACCCACTATTTATTATCTCACAGTTTTCATGGATCAGGAGGCCAGGTGCAGCATAACAGGGTCCTTTGCTCAAGAATGCATCATTCCTTGCAGCTGTAGGACTCATAGTGCCTTGCTTCTTCACGGCCAGCAAGAGAAACCATCTTTGACTTATAGATCTTGTTTTAAAGAATTCATCTGATTAGGTCAGGCCCACCCGGCCTAGTCTTTCTTGTAATTAACTCAAAGTCAGCTGTTTAAGAGCCTTGATGGCATCTGTGAAAGTCCAGTCACTTTTTTTAAAACATTTTTTTAATGTTTACTTACTTTTGAGAGACAGACAGAGAGAGACAAAGCGCAAGTAGGGTGGGGCGGAGAGAGAGAGAGGGAGACACAGAATCCGAAGCAGGGTCCAGAGTCTGAACTGCCAGCACAGACCCCGATCTGGGACTTGAACTCATAACTGTGAGATCATGACCTGAGCTGAAGCAGATGCTTAACTGACCGAGCCACCCAGGCACCCCTAAAGTCCATTCACTTTTGCTATATGATGTAACCTAAGTACTGACGTGCCATCATATTCACAGATTTGGCACACCACCAGTTTGTCTATACTGGGGGAGTGAGAGCGTTAAGGGCGCTCATGGATTCTGCTTGCCACACTTCTTAACGGTATCTTCCTTCTATTTAAAAACATAGACCCTAGGGCATCGCTTCTACCACTGTCACTTCTTCCTCACCTCCCCTCTCCTCAGTCCCGTCACTCAGGGTATGGCCGATGCTGTGTCCCCACCATCTCTTGACCCCGTCCCTTCTCTGGAACCACTGCTTTCACCTTGGTTCACTAGGCCCTTCTCTTTTGCTGGCCGGTCATAGCTGCCACCGCCCTGGCTTCCCTGTCTCCCGTCCTGTGCCCTCAATTTCTTCTCTATCCTGCAGTCAGAAGAATCTTTCTCTTTAAAAAAAAAAAAAAATTATTTTAGAGAGAGAGTGCAGGTGGGGGAGAGGGGCAGAGGGAGAGAGAGAGAGAGAGAGAGGGAGAGGGAGAATCTTAATCAGTCCCCATGCAGAGCAGGGCTGGATCCCATGACCCTGGGTTCATGACCGGAGCTGAAATCAAGAGTCAGATACTCCACCAACTGAGCCACTCCCGCGCCTCTAGAAGAATCTTTCTTAAATGCAAATCTGATCATACCGTTTCTCCGCTTATAACCCACGGCCCAGTGGGTACATTTCAAACCCCTTACTTGCATGTTCTTCTCCATTTAGCCCCTCAGCCTGTCTCTCGCTCCATCCCGCTTTGATCTCTCCAGGAGTTCCTGCTCCCCGCTGGTTTACTGGGCTCCTATCGTCCTAAATTGCTACATGCCATTCAACAGACCAAAACTTCTTCTCACCCCAGTGCTTGTCCTCAGGACTCTCTGTGCCAGGCGGTTCTGTCCCCCAACGTCCATCTGGTAGACCTACAAGGACTTGGCATACGGTTCAGCTTCTCTCCGAGGGCTTCCCTACCCTCACCGGTGGCCTTGACCACTCCCCTTTCTTGCCCCCGTCTGCCATAGTATATATGGACATCACAACTCTGTTAACGCTTTACTGCACACATGTAAATTTGTCTTTCCTTCATTCTCTTAGACAGCGAGATCCTTGGAGACAGAAACAATTTCGTGTTTATTGTGCTAGCCATAGTTACTGGCACAGTGTTAAGAATATAATAGACAGCTCGTGCTTTTTAATAAAGGAAAGAAACAGGAAGTAAATGAATGCTTCGATTCTCAGAACCTCAGTTTTCTTAATGGAGGTAATATTATCTATCATGTAGGGTTAATGCCAGGACTGGGGTTGTCATAGGTCTGCCTTTTCACCAGTGTAGCTCCGGGGAAATCAGGATGGCTAGAAAATCACCTCCAATAGTATGAACCAAACCCTTGAGACTTTTATAGCCTGGTTTGGAATGATAAAGTGGCAGACCTGTGACAGTGTGACAGTAGCCTCCTTCATGATAATGAGATGCAGTTCTGGTGGCCATGAGACGGAGCCCCACAGACCTCCTACGACAGGGATCCCAACTGACAGAGGAACTCAGATGCTTGCTCTAAAATCCATCACTGTGTTTGCTCCAAGGCCACCCCTCCCACGGGCTGCTCCCCACGAATGATTGAGTGCACTGGGGATATTCAGGCAGATCGATTTCTAGGAGTCACAGGACTGCTCTGTCAGCTCATTTGGGCTTAGTGATCCCCGGACGGCTTTGCCAAACCTTCCTTAGACTTCAGAGCAGCCTAGGGCATTCAACCCAGTGCTCCCCCCCTTTCTCCTTCACACAGGGTTAGATTTGTTCTATAGGCTGAAGGCTCTCCCAGCCTTGTCCGGGTCTTTGCTGATTTCCTCTCACAAATGCATTTCCCCTCATAAAATCCTTGCACGTTTGATCTTGTCTTGGTATCTTCTCCTTGGAGGAGCCAGACCAGAAAAAGCAGTATACTATAAGGATGTTTTTATTTTCTACGACTTAACAAATAGCAGTGGCACAAAGTGTCATTCTGTCTTAACCATGGTCCGGGGAAATGAGGAAAGGAGCTTTTGTCCTTACTTGGGACAGAGACTTAAAAAGAGGAGCCCTGGAGGGCAGGTCCATAGCGGTCATGCAAGTCATTGGGGAGAGTCGGGCAGGAGGGACACAGGACAGTGCCAGGACTGGATGCTTTTCCTCAGCCGGAAAATTGTCTTAGAGAGCTCATTTCTACCCCTACCTAAGCAAGCTGTGTTCCCTAACCCTCACGTACACAAGTGCACACACACAAACACACATGCACACGAATACACATGCATTCGTACACACAAACATATGTACAGACACAAACATATATGATGCACACACATACACAAACACACATAAGTACACACACACACACACACACTCCCCTTGAATCACTCATGGTCCAAGTAGGAGAGTGTAATAGTACAGGAAGAATTCAAGAAAGGAGGTATTTACAGAGCCCTTGGCACGATTTTTAAAAAGTGGCAAGCCTAGGGAGCCTGGGTGGTTCCATCAGTTAAACATGCAACTCTTAATTTCAGCTCAGGTCATGATCTCAGGGTTGTGAGATCAAGCCCCATGTCAGGATCCCTACTGGGCATGGAGCCTGCTTAAGGTTCTCTCTCTCCCTCTCTCTCTGCCCCTCTCCTGCTCTCTTTCTCTCAAAAAAAAAAAAAAAATGGTGAGAAATAGTGCGGTATCCTACAGGCTAGTCATATCCAGGAGGCTTGAAGGAACAAGAGGGAGGTGGGCAATTACTGGAAGACAGAAGAAAAATAGCTTCATAGGAATTATGGTCTTTAATGGACAAATACAGGCATACACAACATTAAATATCCCAGTATCACTCTGCTCTGTTCTTCCGATCTCTTGCTGGTACTCCTTATCAGCCAGATCCAACCAGAGGCCAGCAAGCCCAAAGTAATTGATGGAGCCCATACATCTGAGTACATATAATGCAAAGTAGAAAAGAATGGGCAGTGTGTATGGAGCATAAATGGCAGATATATCTCGCTCACCCCAAATAAACGTGCAAAACGTCAGAGAACAAGCCCAAAAGTCACAAAGAGGAGCAAAGAACAGGAGTTTGTCCTAGGTCGCTATTACCACCACTTTATTTTTTCAGATGTTTGGTAATCTCTTTCCAAAGGAAACTTTTGCAGCACAGTGAAAATGTGTGGCTTGGGCTCCCCTCTCTGGGTGGGCCCCCACCTTCTGACCAGCACCAGTCGGCTGGCCCCACACTCACGGCCAGTTCCGGAGCCAAGCTAGCAGCTCTTACCCTGGGCTGAGACAGGGCACAGCTCAGTGCATCCGGAAGGACGGGCCCTGACCACCAGCAATCCTAGAGCGTTACAGAGACCAGTCCTCTGGCCTCTCCACTCAGGCTCAGCAGTTCACTGATGACAGCGTAGGAGGAAGATGTCGCCTAGGCTGAGAGACATCTGAGTCTTGTCTTTCACATGCACGCCAGCAAAAGTAAGAGGAATACATTTTTGGGTGAGCTGCGGGGTACACAATCTGATGAGATCAGGGTTGACAGTACCAGCCTTCACGCCTTACGTGGGGCCATGGCTCCATGCACGAAGACCGGGGCACAGAGAGCTAGAAGCAATGGTGTTCACGGACGGGCAGTAATGGTGGATAGAATCCCATCCCCAGGAGGTTTCTCTGACCCAGGCCACTGCAGGTGGCCTAGGAGGTGAGGAGAATACTTACCAGCTGCTGTGGGAGTGGTGGGTCCATCACCTACACAGGTGGTCGCAGTCTGGACCATGGTGTGGGCAACGTCTCCCTGTGATAAAGGTCGTGTCATTGCCCTTCCGTGCCTGCCTTTCAGGTAGAATTGTATTCTCAGACTCCATGGCACATCAGAATCCTCCAGGGAGCTATTAAAAATCCCAATGACTGGGGCGCCTGGGTGGCGCAGTCGGTTAAGCGTCTGACTTCAGCCAGGTCACGATCTCGCGGTCCGTGAGTTCGAGCCCCGCGTCGGGCTCTGGGCTGATGGCTCGGAGCCTGGAGCCTGTTTCCGATTCTGTGTCTCCCTCTCTCTCTGCCCCTCCCCCGTTCATGCTCTGTCTCTCTCTGTCCCAAAAATAAATAAACGTTGAAAAAAAAATTTTATTTAAAAAAAAATCCCAATGACTAAGTAACACTCCATACTAATTAAATCAGAATGTCTGGAGTAGGACCCAGGCTTCATCCAGAGTTTGATAAAGTACCTAGGTGACTCCAAAGTGTCACTAAGGTCCTGAGGCGGGATCTTCAACTTTGAAGTATCCCTAGGCCTTCCAGATTTAGGTGCATGCTTCCTCCACTCTTTCAGCATTTCAGAGCCATAAGGGACCCCTGAGTCTATTTGACCCTAAGTATTCATTGAATGAGTAGGAAACCTGAGGTGCAGGAGATGGAAAGTAGGTAGTTAGGTAAAGTGAGGCAGGGGTGCAGACCACTTTCTGTTCTAATGGATTTGCAAAGCCTGGCAATCCCCTCAATGGCTACTAACTCCCTCTGGGAAAAGTTACAATCAGTTTGGCTCACCTTCTGGAAAGGCAAGCTGTGGTCAACTTATGTAAGGCCTTAGGGAAGGAATTCTACGTTAAGGATTTATTAAGAGTTAAGATGGTAGGCAACGAGGAGCCGCAGAAGAGTTTAGAGCAGCAGAATGCCATGCCTGGAGCTGAACTTGAGGATGATAACTCTGAAAGTGGTGGTGAAGAGTGGGGAAAGAGAGACTGTTGCAGTAAAACAAGGCAGAAAGCCAAGGAAAAGTGGAGGCAAACAATTCTGAAGGGGGTGAGAAGCATAGGGGAGGACACATGTGAATACTGGAGACATACTCGATACGTGTGCCTTTGACTTCTTCTTCTCCATAATGCAAACTGACTCAGGACCAAGAGTTGAGTTTTCACAGCTAGGAATCTGAAAGGCCAGTGTTGACCCAAATGCCATTGGTCTCCACACAAGTCTGGAGCACAGGATGAAGCCCCAGTGAAGAGAAAGAGGATGAGCTTGTGGCCACAAACATGTGGGTCTTAGACTCTTGCCCTGATGTCTCATCGAGGGCAGGATCTAGCTTTTCACTCTGGAGGAGGTTGGCGTGTAGGGAAGCTGGTAGGCGTTGGCCTACAGAATGACAGATTGGAGCAGGAACCACTGAGCCACCTGATCTCCGGACTTTTTCATGGACACCCAGCTTAATACTGGAACCCTGCATGTGGATCTGGATGAATCTAGAGGGCATGGGGAAGAAAAGGCCAAGCCATTCACGCTGCTCCCTGGGTTGTTCCTCACTCAGCTTGACTTGAAAGTCTGGCTTCTTGCACTCTGGTGGGAAAGGGAGGGGAAAAAAAGAAGGGAAAGAAAGAGAGGAGAGGGGAAAAAAAATTAACCTTTCAAGTTCATGATTTTCAGCTATAGATGCAGTTGAGACCCAAGTGGCTTCTAAACTGGTGCATCACCAGTTTTAGTAATATAAACCATTTTATCAGGAGATAAAAACCAGGGCGCATTGTTAGAAGTGATCTCATGGGCCAAAATCTGGCCTTAGCGTGAGATTTTTTAGGACTCTGTCCTTGAAGCCCCAGGCTGCTGGTTTGCAGGTACCCACAGAGAGGCAGAACACTGTAGCTCAGACTGCCTGGGTTTGAATTCTAACTTGATATCTTTATACTTATAGATCCTTGGACAGATTACATAACATCTCTGTGCCAAAGTTTCCTCACCTGCGAAATGAATAAAGCATTCAGAAGCACGCGTGGCCCATAGTAAGTACTCAAACGGTATTGGCTATTACTATTATCTCGCAGTTTAAGGGTTCCCCCAGGTAGTATGTCATAGTGAAACATCACTGGACTAGGAGTCTGGATGCCTTGGTTCTAGTCTGTTCTGCCAATGACTAGCTCTCTGAATTTGGTCAAGTGACATTTAGTGCCATTAAGCCTCAGTTTCTTTATACCATGAGGATGATTATAGTCTACATTGCCATGTAATTGTGAAGACCAAATATGAAAATGGATGGGGAAGCATCTTCTAAACTGGAGAACCTGACACAGCTCAAGGGACACCATGCCTTTTAAGTTGCCCCCTGGACCTTGACTGCACTCTCTTGTTTCCCATTTCCACCACCTTGCTCCCAACTGTATCCAGAGTTGGAGGACCAGAGGAGGACTGCTGGGCACTGTTCTCCCCCAGTGGGACCCTGGACAGGAGCACACTGAGGTTTATCCTTCAAATATTCTCTCTCTTCTTTATCCATTCCACCTTCTGTTGCCCATCTTGGGTCTTCTACTGAAGCTTTTTTGCTCTGTTTGGAAAATATCTGACATTTAACGAGAATAATAGTTAGGAACCAACCTGAAGTCATATATTCCGCACAAAGGAACTTGAAGTCCCAAAGGGCTATAACTTTTATTGTGGAATTTGATCCCAGAAGTAAAGAGGGACGGCTGGTGTGGTGATCTGCTCACCTGGACTGGATCAGAAAGCTTGGGCTTGAGTCCATCCATATCACTGACTTTTCCTGTGAGGTCACTCAGGAACTCCCTGCATTGAAAGGACTCCTTGGAAGGCGAAGGGGCTAAATTAGATTCCTTCAAACTTTCATTAGAGGTTTTCTACGTATCCATGCTTCTAAAATTCCAACAGGATCACTTACTATGAAGCATAGGCATTTTGTCACAATTCAAATAAAGAACATTCTAACAGACCTGACTAAAGATGGAATGAGAAACTGAGTTCCCCATGTCTTGATGTTTTTAGGCAGAAGTTGAATGACTTTCTGCAGGTGGAATCTTGCAGGAAGAATTGAGTGGCTGAGTATTAAGGTTCCTGACAACTGGGAGATCAAGGGATTCTGTGAATTTTAGGAGATAGGAGGGACCACGAAAAAACATAATGAGAAATCTCAAGGAATGGAGTATCCTGGCCCTTCTCAGATCTTGCCCTGTTGGGGTCTGGCCTTTGAAAGGCCAGCCTTCGTGAGAAGATCCCCTATGCACATGGAGCACTTGGCTTTGAATGGACCTTCCCAAGGGGAAGGGGTGGAGCCTGGGCTGGCCAGGCAGGCAGGGCTTGTGTCAGAGCAGAGGCCCCAGTGTCAACAGGAGGCACCCTTTGCCACTTAAGCTGGTGCGAGGATCTCAGGGACGGTGGTGTGGACAGATCAGGGGGAAAAAAAGAATCAGCCCGTGAAGTTATTTTCCTGGTTCATGGGCCTCCAAGAGGAACACTTTTTACTCATCAGCCTGTCTAGACATAGGAACTCACCAACTGGGCTGACCTCTTCCTCTTTTAATTTTCCTTGCTCTGTCACTCTTGCCGAGGACGGGAAACAGGGTTGAAAGCTGACACCAGCAATCGTACCAGGACAACATTGGGGCTGTTCTGTGGGTCCCTGCTTTGAGACTGAGATGGGTCCAGCACCAAATTTTTCAAGATTTCTGACTCTGTGCGGAGGGAGCAGTCAACGTGAATGAAAGTGGGGAGTTTAGGAAGATGTGTGGCTCTACTTGGAGGAATCTCTGGTGCATGCTCCATTTCACCACTAACATGAGCTCCCTGCATGTGCCATAATTACGGTCCTTTGATGAGTGGGGGTCTAGAATGGTGGGTGACCCAGAGTGAGTATCACCTGCGAAGGGAATTGACTGGTAGAAGGGCTGTCTTAGTTTGGACAGCTGGAGGGGCTTACACAACAGCATTTCTTTCTCAGTTCGGAGGCTTGTAAGTCTGAGCTCAAGGCACTGATTTGGAGTCTGGTGAGAGCCTGCTTTCTGTCTTACAGATGGCACCACCTTTTAGCTGTGTCCTCATATGGCCTTCTCCTGGAGCGTGGGCCTGGAGAGAGCAAAATCTTCCTTCCTCTCTCTATAAGGGTGTTATTTCCATCATGAGGGTCCTTTCTTCATGACCTAATCTGAACCCAAGCACCTCCCCAAGGCCACACCTCTAAATACCATCACATTGGGAGTTAGGGCTTCAACATATAAATTTGGTGGGGGCATAAACATTCGGTTCATAACAGTGGGCATGGCCATGATATTCCCAGAGTCCTTCTAACCAGTGGATACCCCATTACATGAACTCATGCAGTGCTGTGCAGTGACTAATCCCCTCCTTACCTACTTGTCCCCAGAGTCCCATGCAGCCGAGAGCCAACATGTTCTGGAGAAGAGGCCTAAAAGCAGGAATCAGGAGGAAGGAGCTCTGGCCGCTTTGTGGCTGTACAGAGTCAACATCTTGGAGAGAGAACAGTGGAACGTATAACAAGACACATGACTTCTTTATCTAGTAGGGGTTTATGATTTGGAGGGGAAGAATATTTGACCTCTTTGGCAGAGTTATGTTATACATAAATGGTTACTGACCTATTCCTTTTCCCACTGACTTGGATCAGGAAACTGAATGAAATTGCCAAGCAGCAGCAGCGAAGATGTAGTTTGGACTTTCTGGACTGACCAGCTGCCAAGAACCAAGCTGGTAAAGGAGTAGTAAGTACTCGTTAAACACCCGCTTGTGTGATAGGCACATTGGGGCTTAAAGCCACTCAATCTAGCATTAACCCAATTTAGGTATTGAAGAAAAGATTGTCTCGCCTTGTCCATCATAGGAATCCAGCAAATGTTGACATGAAGAATGTGATCCAGTGTAATCACTATTCAGCCGAGGGACAGTCTAAATAGAGGTAGGGAGACCCTCAATCTCTTCCAATCCTGGAATCGAGTGCCAAGTCAGGAAGTGATGTGCAAGTCTGGAGCCACAGCTTTCAAAAACAATTCAAATGTTACACAGGCGAGGCACAAGGGGGAAAACAGCCTTTTGAATCCCCAGTTGTTTGCTTCCTTAAGAGAATAAGTTTGGAGTTTGGACGGGGAGTTAGAACTGTGTATGTACATATGTATTACGTATTTATCCACTTATTCATCACATAATTATGAAACAAATACCATATTCTGGGTGTTGGGCTTGGCACTGAGGATACACCAAATAAGATAAACACAGTTTCTTGTGCTCAAGAAGCCTCTAGGCCAAGGAGAAAGTCAGACATTGAAAATGGGTGTTTTACATGTGATCATGTGATGTTAGGGGACAATGCAAGGTGCTATGGATTAAATCAATTTTTTACGTAATGCAATTTTTATTACTTAGAAATAGAATTCAAACAAAGATTAAATATTGTCCCATACACATTGTGACCATGGCTTTGCAAATGAATTTTGAATGAACATATCAAGACGTATGCGTATAAATGAGTGTTTCTCCAGCAAAGATTCACTCTGGAAGCCCATGTTCACATTCCAGTAATACTTTCCTGGTTACTAGTATGCATATATTATTTCTCATACGTGTTAGAGGCTGAATATGTTCTTCTGACTATTTTTGTTACCGTTTATCCTTTGATTTTAATTCTGGCTTCTTGAGTTGTTACGAGTTGACCATGACTTTTTCTCTACCTAGCTGTGTGGGCTTGGCAAATTATGTGACCTTCGTTTCCTGACGACAGAATGTTTTCTATGGTTCTGTCCTGCTCAGACTTTCATCAGCTTGGTACATTATCTCAGGACCTCCAGCATCTGAACCCATAGGCTGTCATCTGGGAGGGGATGTCAATGGACAGTAGGTGCCTTCAACCTCTCTGGGTTGAGAGGTTATGCCTGACTGCTGGGCATCTGTACTGTACTCATTAATAGAGAGGGTGGCTCTTTTCCACATTGGTTTTTGTTGTTAATTACACGTACAGATTTTATTATGTTTCGGGTTTGGCCAGTCCTCTGTGAGCCATACTCTGGGTGATTGCTGCCTATCAGGGCTGGGGTCCTCCCTCCATACACAAAACAAGTGAGACAGCTGCTGTTTGTCATGATCTTGGCCCCAAAGCCATGCCATTCCTCCCCAGGCCCCTTGAGAGAATGCAGACCAAAATCCAGCTTGCTGAGGTGCCAAGCATCTCTGGACCAGAACAGGAAATGAGGTATGAGAACCTCAAGGACCAGGCAGCTATGTTTTCTCAATGGTCAGACAATACCTGTGTATATTCCACTGATCAGGTCAGCCGCAGAGGACCTCAGAATGTCCAAGCTGGTGGAAGGAGGAGCCTGGGAGCTTATCTGCTTCTGTATCTTGTGTGCAGATGAGGAAACGGATACCAAGAGACATTTCTGACATCAGAAAGCTCAGCAGCAGCTGGCTGTGGAGGACTCAAGTTCTCCTGAACCTGTGCTCTAGGTGATTTCCTCTCCATCCCTGTTCCTTAAGGTCAGATGTCTGAAATCATTCCCAGTGCTGCACACACACAATGCAGACATTTCAGAATGGAGGCCTATGGGTGGACCCAACATGCATAGCTGAATTTGTTTTTATTTTTATTTTTTCTTGCGATGAGAACTTTCAGATTTGCTCTCTTCACAATTTCCCTCCACATCATACAACAGTGTTAGCTGTAGTCATGTTGGACGTGACACCCAAGTACTTATTTATCTTCTAACTGAAAGTTTGTATCTTACAATCATTCTCCAATTCTTCCTCCCCCAACTCTGATAACCACAAATCTAATCTCTTTATGAATTTTCTTTTTTTTAGATTCCACATATAAGTGAGATCTTATAGTATTTGCCTTTCTCTGACTGACTTATTTCACTGTTGTCACACATGGCAGGATTTCCTCATTTTTATGGCTGAAAAATATTCCAGGGTGTGAATGTGTATGTGTGTGTGTGTGTGTGGGGGGGTGTACTGTTTCCATGGCTTGGCTATTGTAAATAATGCTGATGTAGCTGATTTTAGTTGCTTTCAGAATATACAAATTGAGATGATATTAAAAAAATTGGGAGACATTTACATAAAAACCCAGAATCTTGGCTTCTCTTGCAAATATAGAAAATTCTGGAAAACCAAGGCAATCATCGTCCAGAGCCAGGTTTCATGCTCTGCTCAAATTGTCCATGTCTCCACACTCCCATGATTGTGCACATTCACTCACTCACAGAGTTACACTAATAAGAGTTATCTGATGGCCCCATGAGACTTGCTTGTTATTTCTTATATGCTTTAGGACCCCCAGCAAGGTTTTCCCACATCCCAAACTCCCCTTTCTTCACTCCAAATGATGCCAGTGCCCCACCGCCTTAACCTAGCCAAGTCCATTCACTATCACCCCCACTGCCATCTTACTAGGCCTCTCTTGTCTTTCTTTTTTTAATTTTTTATTTTTTAAAATTTATATCCAAATTAGTTAGCATATAGTGAAACAATGATTTCAGGAGTAGATTCCTTAATGCCCCTTACCCATTTAGCCCATGCCTCCTCCCACACCCCCTCCAGCAACCCCTCAGTTTGTTCTCCATATTTATGAGTCTCCTCTGTTTTGTCCCCCTCCCTATTTTTATATTATTTTTGTTTCCCTTCCCTTATGTTCATCTGTTTCGTCTCTTAAAGTCCTCATATGAGTGAAGTCATATGATTTTTGTCTTTGTCTGCTTGACTAATTTCACTTAGCATAATACCCTCCAGTTCCATCCACGTCGTTGCAAGTGACAAGATTTCATTCTTTTTGATTGCCGAGTAATACTTCATTGTGTGTATGTGTGTGTGTGTGTGTGTGTGTGTGTGTGTGTGCGTGTATGTGTATCTCACATTTTCTTTATGCATTCATCCATCGATGGACATTTGGGTTCTTTCCATAGTTTGGCTATTGTCGATAGTGCTGCTATAAACATGGGGGTGCATGTGTCCCTTCGAAACAGCACACCTGTATCCCGTGGATAAATTAGGCCTCTCTTGTCTTATGTACAGACTCACCTTCCCATTTACATAAGATGATCCCCCCCCCATTTAATACCTTGGTTTCTACCAAACCGCTTTTCTCTTCACAGTACCCAGTAAGACTTTGGTAGAAGATATTAAAGCGGGATTCATGGAAAGTCTTCAGGGAGACAGAAATTTTTCAGGTGTTGTATGTAAAATGCTGGCTTCATTTGTAAAGGAAACGGCTTTTTACAGGGCCCTGAAAAATGCTTGCTTTCTACTCTCTCCCTGCCCATCTTCCCCCCCAAGGTTCCCTCTCCAGCACCCTAGTCTCATGAACCCAAGGACAGCATTGCCAACTGTTTGTGACACATGGAGGAACATGGTTCTTGCTATATATACTCAGAAGGTTGTTACATTTGCCTAAAATCTGGAATATTGGCACTCCCCCGCCCCGCCCCGGCCAAATATTTTTTATTTTAATTATATAAAAACACTTTACTCTTTGGCCAAGGGCAAATTATTTCAACCGGATTATTAGTACTTCACACCCAGTCTATATTCCAGGCTTGGTAAGCCTTCTAAATCCTCTATTACAAACCCAAGAAGTAAGACAGCAAGAAGAATAAAGACTTGATGAGTTGCAGAAAACAAAAGTCCAGGAAATAAATATTTGTTCTGATAAACTATTGACCACTAATTAAGAAATAGTAAGCTAAAAACAACCATACTGTCTCCCCTAGTTCTAAAAGTCTGTATCTTTTTATGAGAAATATTCAGCTGAGAGTTACCGACAATGATAAAAATACCAACAATAGCCTGAAGGGTGGGCATTTATTGTTTACTTCTAAGATAGATGGTCTTCTGGTTAATTTGGTGGCTTGACTATGCCACCAAGGACCAGAACTCATTTCATTTAAGTCCTCCAACTTGCCTTATGGTTGTAAGATAGATGTAGCATAATTGAACATCATGTCCTCAAAGATAAGAAACAAGCAAAAGGGGTACAGAGCAAGGATTTTTCCTCCTTTGTTTTAATTTAATTGAACACTTAACATGAGATTTATCTTCACAACCAAATCTTCAAGGTACAATACAGTATTGTTAACTGTAGGAATTATGTTGTATAGCGGATGTCTAGGACTTACTCACCTAGCAAAACTGAAACTTTATACTCTTTGAACAACATCTCCCCAGTCCCGAGTCCCCAGTCTCCAGTCCCCAGTCCCTGGTAACCACCATTCTACTTCCTGCTTTTGTGAGTTTGACTCATATTCTTCATATAAGTGGGATCATGCAGTATTTGTCCCTTTGTTACCGGCTCATTTCACTCTGCATATGTCTTTCAGGTTCATCTATGTTGGCATATACGGCAGGACCTCATTCTTTTTTAAAGGTGACTAATAATTTGTCATATGCGCATGATGCAATTTCATTATCCATTCCTCCATTGACAGACATTTAGGTTGTTCCCATATCTTGGCTATTGTGAATAAAGCTTTGCAATCTTGACTTTGGTTTTTTTTTGGATATATACCCAGAAGTGAGACTGCTGGGTTATAGGGTGCTTCTATTTTTTATTTTTTTGGAAGCACCTCCATACTGCTTCCCATAGTGCCTGCACCACTGCATTCCCACCAACAGTGTACAAGGATTCCAATTTCTCCAGCATTCTTGCCAAAACTTGTTACCTTTGTGTGTACGTGTGTGTGTGTGTGTGTGTGTGTGCGTGCGTATATGTGTGTGTTTTCATAAGAGTCATCCTAATAAGTATGAGGTGGTATCTCATCGTGGCTTTCATTTGCATATCCCTGATGATGAATGACATTGATCAACTTTTCACATACTTGTTGACCATGTGTATGTCTTCTTCGGGAGAAATGTCTATTCAACTCCTTTGTCGCTTTTTATTTGGGCTGTACATGATTGTTTTGCTCTTGAGTAAGAGTTCCTTATATATCGTTTTGTTATTGAGTAAAAGTTGCTTATATATTTTTGACAATTAACCCCTGTGCCAATATAGGGTTTCCAAATATTTTCCTCCATCCCATAGGTGGCCTTTTCATTTTGCCGATTGTGTCCTTTGCTGTGTGGAAGCTTTGTAGTCCTCCCCCGCTGCTTATTCTGCTTCTCTTTCTTATTTTCATGGAAGAATAATTTTCCACAAGCTCCTCAGAAGACTTCCCCACATGCTAGCACTGGGTTCCATGGACACCGCTAACTGCAAGGGAAGCTGAGAGCATGAACTGTCTTTTTTACTCTTTTGTGGGATGTGGGAAAGGGAAGAGGGCTTGTGTATAGCCAAAGCACAGCCAGAGGACCTCGTATACCACTGTGGCTGGGCTCTCTCCGGGTTAGTCCACAGGAGAACGAGGAGCCGGGTTAGGGATCAAGCATCCTTTGCCTCAACGGCCTCATCAGTAGTATGGGCTCTCAGTCCTCATCCTTTTCCTTCCTTTTATTCCATCAGGAATCAATGACTTAAAATATCTGCTCACATTCTCACCTCACCCACTAGACCGTGAGCTGTTTGAGGGAAAGGGCTATGATTTCTTTAGCAGCCAGAACCTGATTCATGGGAGAACTTTTTAAAGGGAGGAAATCACTAATTCATTAATAAATATTTTTAGTTGAATGAATCTGTTAGTTAATAAATGGAGGATCCCTTTGGGGCGCCTGGGTGGCTCAGTCGGTTAAGCGTCCGACTTCAGCCAGGTCACGATCTCGCGGTCCGTGAGTTCGAGCCCCGCGTCGGGCTCTGGGCTGATGGCTCAGAGCCTGGAGCCTGTTTCCGATTCTGTGTCTCCCTCTCTCTCTGCCCCTCCCCCGTTCATGCTCTGTCTCTCTCTGTCCCAAAAATAAATAAACGTTGAAAAAAAAATTAAAAAAAAAAATAAATGGAAGATCCCTTTGACAGAGAAACAATATTACAAAAACAAAATGTATTCCTTAGGAATACTCAACTGGACAACTAAAAAAAGGCATATTTCACAACAGAGAGATACGCTCAACAGTCTCAGAGGTGTGATCATTTACATGGGTTATTCTAAGAAGAGACTCTCCCTTTCCTCTTCCTGTACTGTTCCCCGGACACTCAAGAAAAGGAAATTGCACCAAAGCTTTTACCATGGGTTCACATAAAAATACTGTATATGATGATGATGATTTATGGTTTTCCAAAGGAATATACAATATCTTATTTGATCTACACAACCAATGTGTGAGGTAAGCAAGGAGCGAGCAGAATTCTCATATTTATAGTTATGGGATGAACATTAATAATACAAGAACAAAATCAATAATATAGGATTTTTTTACAGACCTATTCCTTCCCCAACCTCACCAAAAATAATCCTATAAATGCTGAATGCTGGTCTGATTTCCACTTCCTATGCTCTAACAAGAGAACTTTTTTTTTTTTTTTCTGGAAGGAGAGAGAAGTTGATGTAAATAGTATAGTACTTAGAGGATAGGAAGGGCGGATGAAAATGACACAAAGTTGTGTGAGTAGGGAGTGATGGGGAAAAAACCTCTACTTTCCCAGAGACCAGAGCCAGAGAAGCCATGACGGGCAAGTTTTGAATAATTGTTTCTGCAAACGATGAGTTTTCACCCCCTTTACTATCTTCAGGATGCCATGAATAGTAAATGGAATTCCATTTTTATTACTTTTTAAATTACTGCCGAGAGAGAGAGAGAGAGAGAGAGAGAGAGAATGCACAAATGGGGGAGAGGGGCAGAGGGAGAGAGACAGAATCCCATGCAGGTTTCACACTCAGCACTAAGCCTGATATAGGGATCGATCCCATGACCCTCGGATCATGACCTGAGCTGCAATCAAGAGTCGGACACTCAACTGACTGAGCCACCCGGGTGCCTCCCATCTTTATTACATTTAATGTGGGGATGTTGCTTCTTAAATCTGACACTTCTCAGACTGAATGACATGGGCCTCTTGAGTATATATGAGGGTTACATATAAGGATGAAACAAAGGCTCAGAGAGGTTAAAAAACTCACCTCAAATCAATTATGTAGTTGATAGGAACTAATGAATGCCTAAATCTCTATTCCATGCTTTACTTTTCCACTTTATTCTACAAAATATATACATTTGGATTTGGCTGGGTGGTGGGGGGGGGGGGGAGGCGTGTGGAGAGGGAAAACTTTTCTGTCCTGCCCAATGCATGGAGATTTCTCATTTTCAGTTTGCTCTATCAAACAAATTCTCTGCAGGGTCAGGAGTTTTTTATTTCTTTATTTCCTTTATCTCTTCCTTATTGTTGGCACCTTATGCGAGACCTGTGAGCGTCTCTGGGCTGTGTGTCTGAGAGTGATAATTGAATTTTTCAGGGTGCAAGCTATTGAGAAGGCAGATTTGTGCTACTTTGTGGCACCCCCTTTGTGGCAGATTTGCTTTGTGTCTTTCTCCCTGTGCACCCCCACCCTCTCTCAGGTTGAGTCACAGCTGAAAACTTCACATCAAAGTACAAGAGAATGAGGAGCCACAGAGCAATCCACTAATCAAAGGTTTAGGATTAAGACACCCTAGTTATCTCCTGCCTGTTCTACCCTGAGGTTCTGGGTGAGGTTAGCCTGCTTGTTCATACGTTGTTAACTCATATTGATCTAAAGGAGAGATGTAGAAATGTCTCCAGTGTGTGTTTGCGCTTTAGGTAGATCAAAGCTATGTGTTCCCACCTGTTTAATAGAGTACACAACTGGGTTGGGGTATAGCCAAGTACGGATTGTGGTAGAAAGATTTGGATGCTTGGGGTTTTATTTGAGAGAAGTCAAAAGCCAAACAAGTAATTCCTTTTGGGGAGATGGGGAGACAGAGCATTACAGTAGCTACTTGAGATCTTAAGGGTATGGGTAAGGGTATGGGAGGGGTAGACAGATTGCCTGTTTGCCCCTCCTAACAGTGCTTTCTAATTTTGTTCGTTACTCTAATTGGGATGTGGTGGTGTTTATGGGAAAGTTGTGAAAGAAACAAGCATTTCCAAAGAACCCTAGGGCTCGAGAGGTTGCGAAAAAGAGAAAGGAGAAAATACTGCCCTAAGAACAGAGGTCATTTCAGAGTATCCTGGGAAGATCGGGAGGAGACCCTTGTCGTGGTCCAGCTGTGATGTGGTGAGGGCTGAAGAAGGAGGGTGAGATGCAACGACAGAGGGAGGAAAGGAGGAAGGGAGGAAGGGAGGGACTGTGAAAACTGGAGCCCTGTCCACAGGCGTGGAGAATCCAGATTGGGGTTGCTGCTGTCACCAATGATGATTTGTTGTAGTCGTGTGGGTGTTCAGACGGTGTGCACGGTGTGCAGTCTTCGTTCTCTCAGTTCCACGCAATCTGGACTCTAATCTGATGGATATCTTACAACAGCGACAGCAGCACAGCTACAGCCACAGAAAGTAGAAGGATCCCTGGGACCTCACAGAATCTAAGATCCTCGTGTGGGAGCAGAATATGGGGAGGGGATTGAAAGTGACCAATACTCCAAAAATTAACCTTTAAATTCACAAACTACATAGGCTGCCTGGAGCAACGGTTGATCCCTGCCGGTGAAATATCAAGCATTAATTATTATGCTTTGTTTGTGTTCTAACTGCAAGATGAGAATATCAAATGGAACGGGGTGGGGGAGAGAACTTGGCATATTTAGAGGACTGCCAATAGATCTTCATGGATAAGCTGAAGGTCCGTGGGGAGAGATGTGGCTGGAGGGCAGACGGAGGCCAGGCTGTGGAAGGCCCACAAGTCATGACAAGGATTATGTATTTTACCCAGTAAGTCACAGAGATTCATTAATGACTTTTCAGCAAGAGTTACATAAGCAGATTTGCATTTTAGAAAAATCACTCTAGTTGCAGAGTGACAAGTCCAATGGAGGATGGCAGGTAGGGTGGAAAAGAGGCATTTGTCTCTATTCCATGGTGTTGAATCTGAAATGCCCAGAGTTCCAGGGTTGGAGCTTGAAATACAACCTCATTTTGGCTTCAGTGGATCTCTCAGATATAGAACCAAAAGCACTTCTAAGTTCCACGCCCATGCATCTAAGGCATGACATGGAAATTACTGGAAATCCAACCAGTAATAATGATTAAGGAAAAGAGGGCGTTAGGAAAAGCTTGTCTGGGATTTTATGGAAAGGCTCTGGATTCTATGAGAAACTGGAAAAGGGTGAAGGGTCACGGACTTGGCAAACCCCAAGTGGTTTGGTTCTACCTTCCTAGATATCTTAGATATCATCTCACCATAAAGGCCAAAGCAACCTAGATAATGAAGATCTCTTCTCACATCTGTACAACTTTCCAGGTTTTACATTTATTTTTAGAGTGTGTTTCATTCCATTCTCACAACTTCCTTGTGAGCTTAGCTAAACTCTCAAAGCCTCAGTTTCCCTGTCCAACAGTGGGATTAACAGGTAGCTTGCTCAAGGTCACATGGCTAGTCAGCCCAGAGTCAGAAGCCACTCTCAGACCTCCTGGTCAAGCTCATCTCCTGGGCATTGCCTCTGCAGCAGGAAAGGCTTGGCTGTACATGGTTGAGTGCTCACTTAGGTGTGAATCTGCATATAGCAGAGGAGAAGCTGAGGGCCAGGTATGGGTTGCATTGTGCCCCCTCCAATGTCCTGAACTCTAAACCTGTGAATATGACACTATTTGGAAATGATGAATTTGCAGATGAAATCAAGATAAGATGAAGTCTTTGGATTGGGCCTTAATCCAATATAACTTCTGTCTTTTTAGGAAGACAGAGACACAGGGAGAAGCCACGTGGTGGCAGAGGTGAAGGTGGGAGCGATACAGCTGAAAAGCAAGGATGCCAAGGACCAGCGGCCACCGTCAGAAGCTAGCAGAGGCAAGAAAGTATTCTACCCAGAGTCTCAGAGGAAGCATGGCCTTGCTGACACCTTGATTTCAAGCTTCTGGCCTCCAGGACTGTGAGAGAATAAACTTCTGCTGTTTTAAGCTACCCTGTCTGTGGTACTTTACCCCAGAAGCCCTAGGAAACAAAAGCAGTGCCCTTGGTCCCAAGTACGTCACTGCTACACCCTACAACAATCAGACCATTGTGTAGGCAGGACTTATGGAGAAACTCCTCTGCCCACCGAAGAATGCAAGTAGAGGGCCAGTCAATCTTGGGAGAAGTGTTAGCACACCAAAACCTGCCTGCTTAGCTAGCAGAATGAGAAAAGATTATTTGATTCCTTGTAGCACTCTTTAGGCTGGATGTTGTTTTCCAACTCTGATGTGCCGAGAGGTTCTAATGAAGGGAGACAGTTAAATGACTGTAAACCATCAGGAATGTGCCCACAATTTTCTGGGTCCTAGGGATTGGGGGGTGGGTGGGAGCATTAGGGAACACAATATAGGAAGTCCTTGACCTTCTGGGCACTTCATTCTACCTAGTCACGGAGAATACTAACTTGTTGACTGATTGAGTAATGGATTTCTTTCTATATTCTATAAAAAGAACTTAAATTAGGGTCAAAATGGTCAGACATCAGATACTGATGGCTTACTTATGTGCTTATGGAAGAGGGTTACTTTTTGTCTAAGAGGATGTAGATGTTGTAGGCAAAGTGAAATTATATGGTCAGGCAATTGGGTGGAAATCTTGAAGCAAGGGGAATCCTGCCCTCTGATATGGAAAGACAAGGGGAGGCCTGGCTCCTCTAAAAATACCCAGTCTGGAAAGCTACAGTTTTGACTCTTGCTTTCAAGATTCTCTTGAAGCAGAAGGACTTTAAGAGGTACAACCTGGAGACCTGGAGATGATGTGGGGGGTCTTTCTGAGCACTTGTAAGAACTGATAAGGATGTCATAAATGAAGATGGGCTCTTCCGAGATCAATGAACCTGAATCCCACACTTCAGACCATTAGGAAAAGTCTTATGCCTTCACCTGGTACTTGTTTAACTTGACGATGGGGTGACTGACTTCATTTGATGGGTTTAGTGGGCAAGAGGAGAATGGAAACGTTATCTGTTCTCACTCCTGTCATGGAAGTTATGCAGTTTGTTTCTTTAACTCACTGGGGTAGGAAGGAGAAGAGGAAGGTCAGGAAAAGGACAAGAGATGGTTGTTGAGGAAAAGACATATAGAAGAGAGAGGAAGTAAAGACAAAGCAATCACATTTAAGTTCTACTCAGAGAAAGCGTGTATATACGAACATACGTGTGAAACACACATGCACATGTTCTAAGGCAAACCTAACACGGAGAAGATTCTCATCCAGGGTTAACCTCCTAGTGCCCTGAGTTATACCAGACCTTAGGGACAAGAAGGGGGGCGCTTACTCCCTCAGGAAATAAGCCATTATCTCATTCTGTGTCAGGACCCTGGAGGCTCCTTGACGTCAGAACTGCTTGCCCCTCCTCCCAGTGGCCTTTGGCAAATGCCGGCTCCCAGACACCCCCGGAGGTCCCATCCTTCACAGAGACGTTTTTATTGCAGTTGTCTTCCCACAACATACCCCTCTCCCAGACCAGAGGGAATCCAAATGCTGGTAATGACACGGTGCACTTGAGAAGAAATGAAGTCAGCCTGTTCCCCCAGGTGCAGGAGCCTGGGGTGGCTGAGAGAGTGTGGGTGGAAGAAAGAGGTAGGGAAGAACAGAGCCTTCAGCCAGGCTCATGGTTGACCAGAGAGAGGGTCGCTGATGACACGTGCCAACACAGGGAGGGGCAAAAACCCTTGTCTCTGGATTCTTTTTACTGTCTGGTGTTGGGTCAGTGTTGCTGGACCCCTGTTAAATCTATGAGGTAGCTCAATCAGATCTGTTTCTCAAGCCATAGAAAGCCATACTGAAGGAGAGGAGATTCTTACTGAGAAAGTGTTCTGGGAGCTTAGAATATAAGTGTTTGAAAATTTGAAGAAAATTGGAGGTTTGTGGGGCAAAAAAGACTCATTGTTGCCCCCCCCCAACAAAACCTACTCACCGTGGGAAATTCCAATTTCCTGTCACTGACACCAATAGATATCCTTTCTCCCCTATCCCAGTTTTCCAGGCACTTCAAACATTCGATGCCTTTCTCTATCACTGCCTGCTTAGCAAATCCTACGGATTCACCTCTGAAATGCATCTCCTACTTTCCTTTTTTTTTTTTTTTAACTTAGCAGCTATGGACCTCAGTCTCCATGCTTGAAAATAATAATAATAATAATAATAATCCACCTATTTCATAGGGTTGTTGTAATGATGAAATGTGGTAATATAAATAAAACTCTTAGTGCAATGGTTGGCACGTAGTATGTGCTCAGTAAATTCGAGCTATGTTATTACTTTTACTACTATTCCCATTACCAGCATCCTCTCCAACTCTCACCACCTTAGGCAAGGATTCTTACAGCATCCTTCTCCTAGAGTCTGTGCCTGCAATCTCTCTTCTCTCCTGCAAATGAAGCTTGCACACTCCTGGCACATTGATGTTCTTCAAATCTTTCCAACATTCTTTTCCATGTTACCCCTTGCTCCAGAGCTTTCAATGATTCCAACTTACCGGCCATATTGAATCAAGATTTCTCAGACTAGTATTCCACGGTCTCCTTTTCTAATACTTTAATCCAGCAAACAACTTTGGTTTCAGCATGATTAGTGTATCTCTGTCCTCAGTTTAACCTAGACAGCCCACGTTTCCTCTCCTCTCCCTCTACTCAACCATTTGCCCTACTGAGACTTACCCTCCTTCTTCCCTTTCTCCATCCAAACCCCATCTTACCAAGCCTAGCTGCAGTACCAGAATCTCAACCTTCTTTGTCTCCCAAGAATAATCAGTGGAGATATTACAGCAGAGATAGAATAGGACACTGCCCTGGTCATAGCAATGGGATTTTATCATTGAGAGTGAAAATGTGCACCCTCATACTTTATTCTTGGAGACTGGTTCATCCTGGTTCTATTTCACCTTTGCCTCTCTTCTCATATTTGCGTTACTGAAATTCTAGACCTTGAGTTTAAATCAGTTTACCAGAAGAAAAATCCACTGGGTTTCCAATGGGGTATGTGAAATGGAAACGTGTGTGTGTGTGTGTGTGTGTGTGTGTGTGTGTGTTGTTTTTTACCCCTTCTTATGAAATGTCTTGGTTTGACCAAGGAGAAAAAAAAATACAGGAGAGTACTCCAAATCCACGAGAAAATTCTCCAAGTCTTAGTGAGGAAATGTCTTAGGGGGTTCTACAGTTTGGGGTCAGCTATGAGGAAGGAAATTATTGAAGCAAAGGAAGAGTCATCCCATCCGTCTTTCTTTGTATCACCTTGGTCATACATTTGTAAAGAATCTGTGAATAAAGAAAGTCAGGTTTTCACTTTTTTAAAAAGAGTTTTCAAACTTTTCTTAACTTCATCATCATGACATACTTATTGTACGGCCATCTGCAGTATAATTTACACACTGATAGTTGGAATTTCTCCCTTTTCCACCTTATCTTGGTCTCTTCACCTGAAAACAAAGAAAGAAATAAACTCTAGAGGAATACCTTCATAATATATACATAAAATGAAGAGATATACAGTGTGTATCGGGAAGTGAGAATAGACTTTTATATACACAGAATTGAATGATAGATTTCTAGCAAAGCAGTAGCAAGTATCATAAACTATTACCTGGGGATATCAAAATACAAGAAACTCTTTCCTCTCTTTATCACTGTCTCAGCACAGCTGGAAACACAGAAGAGCTTTGCCACTATTTGAGATGATGAAGATTCCCGCCATAGAGACAGGGGGATGGATGCGATGACCCCTCTATGTCCCTTTCATCATCGGTATTCAAAAGACTTTATGATCCCAAAGGAAGGATCTGTCTGCAGCAGAACATATTTACAGCCTTCTTCCTCTCTCCTCCCTCTTTGTCTACCACCACCCAATTTTTATTCCTAAGGGATAGAGCCTTTGATAGAGGATAATAACCCGAGATGATGCAATGCATTTGTTTTGGCCTCAACCTAAGTCTGTGTCTGTTATTAGAGGGTGTGCTAAGTCTGTTCTTCCCATTGGCTTAGTCCCAGGTTCAAGATCCACTCCACCAGGGCCATGACTCACCTCTGAATTAAGAGATCTTCTTGAAATCATGGGCTGTAGTTGGGTACCCAGGCCCTTGGGATCCCGGTGCCTCTCCAGGGTGCCCACCCAGGGCCTCAAGAGGTGTGGGCTGTCTGTCTCCACTCTTCTTCACGGCTGTGTGTGACAGATCCAGATCCTTTGTGTCTCTCTATCTTTCTACTCCTATGCAATTTTGTGCACATTTCCTGCCATGAGAAAAAAATCAATTACACGAGAACGTTTCGACTAAGTACAATAAATATTTAGTTTTTGCAAACACTGTGCTTGGGAACAGTGATGGTGTACATGGGCAGATACAGAAACAATCACTTTAAAAACTATATAGCAAATTGTTTATTTTAGATAAAGTAGAAAATACAGAAAAACAAAAACAACTATAATTCTATTTCCAGAGATACATATTACTAATATTTTGACTGTATCCTTTTTATCCATCATACACTAAAAAGCAACAGAAAATCAAATTCTTTTTCATAACCTGTTTTTTTAATATCATTTTCCTCCTTAACAATATGGAACAAGTAAATATTATACTTCTATCATTATAGGCTTAGATACACTAGTACTTTATTCTAGAACTGCACAGTCCAACACAGTGGCCATATGTGGCTGTCTAAATATAAATTAAAAAAAAACATTTTAAATTCAATTCTTTAGTCACACTAGCCACATTTCAAATGTTCAATAGACAACACGTGGCGAGTGACTATAGTGCAAATATAGAATATTTCCATCATCACAGAAAGTGCTATTGGACGGTGCTGTCATAGAAAGATATATTTTCACAAGAACCATCTTGAAGACATGATCCTAAGAGCATCTGTATGCCACAATTCCACCTAATTTACAATCCCTGATGGAGAAGAAACTACCTGATCCAATTTTTAAATCAATATTTCATTATTTCTTCTTCTTTTTTTGATTACCCTTCCATTCATCCATCATTGATGATACATTGACCCACATATCCTACATTTGAAACATGTGAAAAGGAGGTTGAAAAATCACATGAGAGATTATCGAACCCCAGTACATAGAAAACCGTTATGGGGTCTCTGTGATTACAGAAAAGGACTTGAGCCAGAATCCTTTACTTTTTGAAAAGAGGAGGAAAATTCTCGGTGATTGATTGTGGTGGGGGTGAGGCGGGAAGAATGCAAAAACTTCCTCCTCCCTGCAATATCTTACTGTGTTGACTGCCATGACTGGGAAAGCAACTATGGTTTGTTGACCCTGGTCAAGATTAAATCTTTGCTGATATAGGTGGTATACAAGGACAAAATCTGGACTAAGAATCAGGTCACAATTTAATTTTTTTGACTCAATCTTGACCCGATCTTCCCCATCTCAGTGCCACAGGTTTTCCTTCTAAAACATACAGAATCTCTATATTTATAAGTGCCCTCTCATGCCCACTTTTTTATTTGATACTGACAACAGCCCTGTTAGTTGATCCCATTTTCTACTTCACCAAAAGCAGTTCCAAGCGCTTGGGGGTATGTCTTAAACTGCAGAGAAGCAACCATTCAGGTGGTCAACCAATTGTATAGTCTACCCAAAGCCAAAATCAAAACAAAGGGTCAGGAATATTACTCCACACCCTTCCTCATTTCTACTGAATCAACCAGTGGCTTGGTGGAATTGGCCAAACCGACTTTCCTGTCTTCAACATAGACACAACAACCACCTGAGGCCACCTATGCATAGACACATAGGGCATGATCGTGAAGCTATCCCCCGGTGGTAGAGACAGCAGTTATATATGTAGGATGAGCAACAAACTGAGAATCAGAACCAAAAAACTCTCCCTCTGTGCCCTTGGGTCATGCTCCATTCTAAGCCCTTGTGTCCCTATCTGGAGAGAAAAGGGAACATCTAGACCTATTGCTTTAAAATTTTGCCCTTGGATCTTCACCCAGTGGCTGCCAGAGAAGTGAGGAACTAAAGGTACAACCAAGATCAACCCTACTGCTCTGTCAGAACAGATCCATTTTTATTTGCTTGCCATTTGGGCTTCAGGAAGATTTTCATTGAACGGGAGTACTCCACCTTCAAAAAAAAAAGAGTTTATTTATTACAGCATTATTTACAATAGCAAAGATATGAAGGAACCCATGGGTCCATCGACAGATGGATGGATAAAGAAAATGTGGTTAAAAATAGAAAACAGAATATTATTCAGCCGTGAAAAAGGAGGGGCTTTTGCCACCTGCAACAACGTGGATGGACCCAGAGGGTATTATGCTAAGTGAACTAAATCAGACTGAGAAAGATGAATACTATATTATTTTACTTATATGTGGAGTCTCACAAAACAAAACAAATATATAAACAAATAAATAGGAGAATCCGACCTGTGAATACAGAGAGCAAACTGATGGTTGTCAGGAGAGTGGGGGAATGGGCAAAATGGGTGAAGGGGAGTGGGAGATAAAGGCTTTCAGTTACAGAAGGAACAAATCATGGGAATAAAAGGTACAGCATGGAGAATATAGTCAATGTTAGTATAATTGTGTTGTATGGCGACAGATGGTAACTACACTCGTGAGGAACATAGCATAACATATAGAGTTGTTGAATCACTATGCTGTGTTTGTGACACTAATGCAACATGATATGTCAACTATATTAAGATAAAAAATAAAAAGAACCAGGTATTTATGACTATTATTCCTTAAAAAAAAAAAAAGAAAGAAGTACCTTAATTCCAAAGAGTTAACAACTAGCCACAGAACTTCTGTTCATGTTAGGACTTCAACTGATCTACTATATACTAGGTGTTGAGATTTCTATCCTGGGGGAGCTAATGTAGATAGATAATAATTTCAGTAAAATTATATTACTTGATCACATATTTTTATGTATTATCCTCTTTACGGGTATTTTATCTTATCTATGCAATTACAGTACAAAATACCTTGAGTGCAGGGACATGATAGCTTGCTTTACCCACTTTTTTCTGCCTATCATATATTCAGCAAAGTTTTGGGCTCATTTGTTCATCTTTTACATGGAGTTTATTGGTGGGGGGCACCTGGGTGGCTCAGTCAGTTAAGCGTCCAACTTCAGGTCAGGTCATGATCTCATGTTTTGTGGGTTTAAGCTCCAGGTCAGGCTCTGTGTTGACAATTTGGAGCCTGGAGCCTGTTTTGATTCTCTGTCTCCCTCTCTCTCTGCCTTTCCCCAGCTCACGCTCTCTCTCTCTCTCTCTCTCTCTCTCTCTCTCAAAAATGAAATAAACATTAAATTCTTTTTAAAAAATTGACTTTATTATTTAGAACAGCTTTAGGCTCACAGAAAAATTGAGTGGAAAGTACACAGAGTTCCCACATACCCCAACCCACAGACATACATTCTCCCCCACCAATCAACATCTCTTACCAGAGTGGTATATTTGTTGCAATCAATGAACCCTCATTGACACATCGGTATCACCCAAAGTCCATAGTTTGCAATACCTTTGTAATGTGAACTGTGTTGTCCATTCTGTACATGTGGACAAATGTAATGAGATGTATCCACCATCATAGTATCATACAAAGTAGTTTCATTACCTTAAAAATCCTATTTATCTTATACCTGTTCATCCCTCTCTTCTCTCCTCCCCACTGGCAACCACTAATCTTTTCACTGTCTCCAAAGTTTTGCCTTTTCTAAAATGTCATATAGGTGGAATTATACAGTATGCATTCTTTTCAGATTGACTTCTTTCACTCAGTAATATGCCTTTAAGTTCCCTTCATGTCTTTTCATGGCTTGATAGCTCATTTCTTTTTAGTCCTGAATAATATTCCAAGTCTGAATTACTACAATTCATTTATCCATTCACCTTAAAGGACATCTTGGTTGCTTCCAAGTTTGGGCAATTACGAATAAAGCTACTATGAATCTCCCTGTGAAAGTTTTTGTGTGGACATAACTTTCCAACTCTTTTGGCTAAATCCCAAGGAGCACGATTGCTGGATCTTATGATAAGAGTATGTTTAGTTTTTCAAGAAACTGCCAAATTGTTTTTCAAAGTGGCTGCACCATTTTGCATTCCTACCAGGAAGGAATGAGAGTCACTGCCGCTCTGCATCCTGACCAACAATGTGGTGTTGTCGGTGCTTTAGATTTTGGACGTTCTGTTAGGTGCGTAGTGATATCACTGCTGTTCTTTTAATTTGCGATTCCCTACTGACATATGATGTTGAGTATCTTTTCCTACGCTTATTTACCATCTACATATCTTTTAAAAATTTTAAATGTTTATTTATTTTTGAGACAGAGACAGAGACAGACAGACAGACAGACAACAAGTGGAGGAGGGGCAGAGAGAGAGGGAGACACAGAATCTGAAGCAGGTTCCAGGCTCAGAGTTGTCAGCACAGAGCCTGATGTGGGGCTCGAGCCTATGAACTGTGAGATCATGACCTGAGCTGAAGTCGGGTGCTTAACAGACTGAGCCACCTTATTTGGTGAAGTGTCTGTTAAGGTTTTTTGCCCGTTTTAAAATTTGATTGCTCATTTTATTATTATTGAGTTTAAAGATATCTTTGTGTATTTTGTAAGAGTCCTTCATCAGATATTCTTTTGCAAATATTTTCTTCCAGTCTGTGATTTGTCTTCTCATTCTCTTGACTGTGCTTTGCGTAGAGCAGAAGCTTTTAATTTAATGAAGTCCAGATTGTCAATTATTTCTTTCATGAACCATGCCTTTGGTGTTGTGTCTAAAAAAGTCACCACCATATTCAAGGTCGTCTAGGTTTTCTCCTGTACTATCTTCTGAGAGTTTTATAGCATTGTATTTTACATTTAGGTCTACGATCCATTTTGAGTTCATTTTTGTGAAGAGTGTAAGGTCTGTGTCCAGATTCTTTTTTTCTTTTTCTTTCTTTCTTTTTTTTTTTCATTTCTAGTTGTTCCATCACTAAAGATCATCTTTGTTCCATTGTCTGGCCTTTGCTCCTTTGTCAAAGATCAGTTGAGTGCATTTATGTGAGTCTATTTCTGGGTTGTCTATTCTGTGCCACTGATCTATCTGCCAATTCGTTCACAAGTACTGTACTGTCTTAATGACTGCAGCTTTATAGTAAGTCTTGAAGTGTGGTAATGTCAGTCCTCCAACTTTGTTCTCCTTCAATACTATGTTGTCTATTTTGGGTCTTTTACCTCTCTGTACAAACTTTAGAATCAGTTTTTCAATATCCACAACTTCCATCTATTTTTTAAACAAATGTCCGTAGCCCTAATGAGTTACAAATTCCTGGAACACAAATAAAAATGCGTATTTCCTAACATCAAGTCCCCTAAGTCTAGGTGCTTTTGAAGGACTATTGGCCAACTTATTACTTGGAAGTCACCTTTCTTTACTATGTTTCAACAACCCGCAGTGCCTTTGAACTGAGGGCTGCAAACTCCAGTGCCTACATGGGACAGGCATACCACAGAAAGGACCAAAGCCAGTTTACATGTAAATTCAGGAAGAAGTAGAATTCAGGCTATGGCAAACTGGGGAGCACATACTGAATGGGAGGGACATAGCGACCTTTGCTCTGGAGGAGGACAGGCTGTTCTCTGCTGCATCTTTTGGCTTTTCAAAACCCAGAAATCCAAAATTTGATGTGAATTCTTTCAAATTATTAATTTTTTAAAAACAAACTCAAGGTAAAATTTAAAAAAAATAGGGCTAACCATAACAGCTTACTCAGTTCAGCCTAAGGGCCACCAGTGTGCCGCCTCCAAATTATAGTTCCCCAAATCCTTCCAACCTGTTAAGGAGCAGTCCTGCACTAGTAGGCTTTTTGTCCTTTCAGTGTCTCCAGTGTAATCCTTTATACAAATACTTTTTGCATCTAAAGCCTCATTCCTTTCTCCTTTCTCACATCTCTTTGCCCTGCTACCATTTTTTTAAGAACAAAGATGGGGTGCCTGGGTGGTGTCTGATTTTGGCTCAGGTCATGATCTCACAGTTCGTGAGTTTCAGCCCCGTGTAGGGTTCTGTGTTGACATCTTGGAGCCGGGAGCCTACTTTGGACTCTGTGTCTCCCTCTCTCTGCACCCTCCCACCCCCGCTCACGCTCTGTCTCTGTCTGTCTCTCTCTCTCTCAAAACAAATAAACATTAAAAATAAAAAAAACAGGGTTCCCGTTTCTCCACATCCTCAGAGGGGAAAGTGGGTGATGGGCATTGAGGAGGGCACCTGTTGGGATGAGCACTGGGTGTTGTATGGAAACCAAATTGGCAATACATTTCATATTAAAAAAATAAATACAAAATAAAAAAGAACAAAGATGACTTTTCTTTTTGTTTTAACAAGTGAAGATTTCAAGTTAGGTTTCCCTCCTCCTCCTCCTCCATGACCACTCTGGCTTTCTGGTTTTGTGTTCTTATATTGAATGACCAAAATCATATCTTAGGATGGGGGAAAAAAATCGAATGAATCAACTCACAGACTAACCATAAACCTCTGATGACTATCAATGTTTTAAGCCAATAACCAGTTTAATTTTATGGACTGCTGATGACTAACTCTACTCTAGGGAAAATCTGGGCTCTCAATTTTTCTCAAGGCTTTTAATCAAGGTTCAAGACAGCAGGATTAGCTATGGGAAAGGTTCTCAGGAACACATTTTAAACAAAATCTTATCTCAACATCTGCTTTTATCTGGTCTTCACTAAAAAAAAATCCTGCACAGGGGATAAAAGTATAGTTTTATTATCACCGTCGTCATAATTAAAGAGCAATATTGCTGAAAGCATTTAAATAGCAGATATCATATTAAGCATTTCATGTACATTTTCTTTTTCTCCTCACAGTAAACTATCGTGTCTTTATTTGATTATTAGTCCCATTAGTAATAGCAGCTGTATGCCAGCTTTCAGTTTGGATGCTCACAGATACATAAGAACATTAAATTAAAATTTAAGAGACATTGAGAATTGCCATTCATCCCCAAGCCTCCAGGAAGAATGGAATATCACTCATTATAGAACTGTTTGAAAATACAACAATAAAACAACTGTGTTTAAAAGTCACTAAAAAGATTTTTTATTCTTATTTTTATTTATTTATTTATTTAATATTTATTTATTTATTTATTTATTTATTTATTTATTTATTTTTAAAATACAGTTTACTGTTAAATTAGCTAACATACAGCGTATACAGAGTGTTCTTGGTTTTGGGGGTAAATTCCCGTGATTCACTGCTTGCATACAACACTCAATGCTCATCCCAATAAGCGCCCTCCTCAGTGCCCATCCCCCCTTTTCCCTGCCCTCCCCCCACCCCCACCAACCCTCAGTTTGTCCTCTGTATTTAAGAGTCACTTATGGCTTGCCTCCCTCTCTCTTTGAAGATGTAGTTTATGTATACAATGGAATGCTACTTGGCAATGAGAGAGAATGAAATCCTGCCATTGGCAACAATGTGGATGGAACTGGAGGGTATTATGCTAAGTGAAATAAGTCGATCAGAGAAAGACAGATATCATCTTTCACTCGTATGTGGAACTTGAGATTCTTAATGAAGACTCTTCAGCTTCTTTTGATTACTCATTTTAGTGTATAATATTATCATTACAATCAAAATTATCTTATTTTATAGACAGCTCACAAATGGGACTTCATTTGAAATTTCATCTGGATTTTTTGAATTGAGATTTTAAAATAAATTATTTACTTTTCCTGGGACCCTTATTTATAACACACATACATCTCTCTAAACTCCCCAGAGTATCATTCAAAATGGGAGAGTATGCATGTGTGTGTGTGTATGTGTGTGTGTGTGTGTGTGTGTGTGTGTGTGTGTGTGTGTAGTCCAGAGATAAATCAAAACAAAAGCAAAATAAAGTATCTGACTATCGTCTCTTTACTCCAGGATTGTTATTCAGGGCCAGGGTCAGAATCTCGCTATTTATTTGCCATTATCATTTATTGTATAACAACCATGAACTAGGTAGTTGGGGTAAAGAATGCCAGGGGCACTTTTCTGTGGACTGGACAGAAAATTTCTTTCTTTTTGGGTAGAAAGTTTCCTATGTAAGCCCTAAACCTTCCTGTCTTCACACAGTCCTTCACTAAGTCTTCTGTCTCACATCTTCCTCTTTATAATGGCTTGCTTAAGTAATTGTTACTGGACAGGAACCGCAGCCATAAGATATAAAATGCTTTGTAAGTATTAGTTAGCAAATAATTTATTATTGTTTTCCTCAAAAAATTGTGTTTAGATCAGAAACTACTTTTCTCCACTTTACAGAAGCAAATCAAAGCTAATAATAATGACATGCACTTGGCTAAGGTTACACATCCAGAAAATGAGGGAAGTGTGTGTGTGTGTGTGTGTGTGTGTGTGTGCGCGCGTGTTAGGGGCATAGAGTGTATATATGGGGATGGAGGTTAGATTTACAATCTCTGATTTTTTCTCTCCTCCATCCTCTCCCTTGATGGCCATTCATCTCTATTAATCATGCAAATGGCTTCCGGATAGTGATGTCAAGGACTTCTGGTTCTTGTTCAGAGAACTATATTCAATGACTTAGACAATGTTATAAAGAGAACCGATGACTGCAAACTTACAACTGTCTCTCTGGTTTCTCCAGAAAATACCCACAGACTGTGGGTGCCAAGGAACAATGGTACAAAAAGGATCCAGGAATCCTGAAGCAAAGAAAAGATGCTTGGAGAAGATGAAAAGAAACAGAGCCCAGCAAGACCCACTATTCCACAGCAAGCAAACTTGAACTAAGAATCAGTGTTTTCAGCTGATCCAGACCTAGGACTCGATCTCAGAGAACTCAGCCAGGGATTCAGTCTTACCCAAGAAGACCAAGAACAGAGTAGGACAAGAAGGACAATGTAGCCAGCATGGAGGTCCTAAGCCAGACGGATCCTGGTTGTGCTGGGTCAAGCTTACGGGAGGGCTTTGTGCTCTGAAAGGTGGAGGCAAGGACAGGATTATGCCCTGTCTGGATAAAGTTGTCTGCCTGCATGAGATGGCATGGGGGTGCAGAGTTATTTTTATTCCACTTTTCTTCTCTTAACTACCCAACTCTGGGTCTCTTAAAATGTTTTCCCCTCAAGCTCACTTTTATAAATTTCATTCTATAAGTGCTAATGTAAATAAGTTAATTTCAGCCTGAAATCTAAGGGTTTAAAAGAAAAGTTCCTTTCCTTCTCTCAATTCTTTGTTCAGATTCTCTGTTATAAAGACATAGCAAAGAGACATCATTGATCCCCATCTGCTGGATCAGCATTAATTGTGCCCTTGGACACAAGTTCTCCCTATTTTCAGCTCTGCTTCCCCCAGAATCAAAACAATGGCAGCGAACCCCCCAGCGTCTCCTCCAGGAATGCTTGCATAATTTATTCTTTAAGGGCAAGGTGATTTTTTTTTTCATTTTTATTTAAGAGACATTTCTATATCACCTGTTTTGTGCCAGGAGACGCTTTGAAGGACTTTACCAGTAGTAACTCAGTTCATCCTCTCAGCGACTCATGAAGTTGGTGATATTATTATTCCCATATTACAGATGAGAAGATTGAGGCCTGGATTGCTCCATGGCCTGCCCCAGCCACACAGCTCATCGGTGGTGGGACTGGAGTCCCCGCCCTGGCAGTCTGGCTCCACAGTCCTCCCCTCCTCTGTCACTTTGTGCTAAAGCTCGGTCCTGCTGATGTTCTCCTGTGATAAATGCCCTTTAATTATTTAGGGACTAAGTTTTCTTACTTAAATGGGGGGCATTTTACAATAGGATCCTCTCATTATTCAAGCAAAACCTCTGGTGTTTGGTTCCCCCTTGGTTCTCCTTGCCTTATATTGAAAATACCTCAACTGTGCAGTGCCTTGGGCTCAGACCTTTATGTGTAGAGTCATGGGGCTGCAGGACCTCTGGCGGCCCTGGATCACTACTGTACAGGGTTTGAGGATGGATATGACCAAACCTGGCACCTTCTTCTGGGCCAAAGCCGCACAAGGAAAGAAGAGAAACAACTGAATAGTCAAGGGCACTCAGTCAAGCCACATAGTTTAGATTCCTAGAATCTGGTATCATCTGAGCCACCCATGCTGAGTCACTTCCAGGCAGTCACTGCCTTCTTATGGGCCAGAGCTGGGCTTGATAGCAAGGAATTTCAACAAGAATGGATGTTACCAGCTCCTTATACAGTCACAAAACCATGCGTTCAGAGCCACGGAGCACCCGCACTGCATTCCTTCCTGCCTGTGAAACCTCTGTGGACCTCCCCAACACCCAAAAGAAGAGATAAGTAAAGAAGGGAGAGGGGAGGGAAGGAGAGAAAATCTTTTCCATTAAGCCCCAAGTCATCGAACAAGCTATATATTGCTCTCTCTGACTGCCCTCCAGTATATGTTCCTCATATGGGACCCCAGAGCTTCCTTCCAACCACAGAATTCTGCTTCTTAAAGCCCTCTGTGACTTCTGATTGCCCCAAATTCAAATCCAAACTCCTAAGCATGGGTGAGAGAGTTCTCCATAATCTGGTCCTTGCTTTTCTCTTCTAGTTTGCCTGTTAACCTTTCCTGTATTCTCTGTCCTCTCCCCTCCCTTCCCCACTCCTCTCCCTTCTCCTCCCCTCCCCTATCCTTCCTTCTCTCTACTCTACGCCCACCTCTCCCTCCCTCTCCCCTTGCTGCTCTTACCCTCCATTCACACTAGACTGCTTATAATTCTCTAAAACAAACGCCCTCCCTCTTGTCTCTGGATTTTTGCTAACGATGTTCCCTTTGCCTGGGATCCCTTCTCCTATCCCCTTAATCTGTTAACTAGCTCCTCCTTAATCTCTAGGACCCATATGAACTTTCCTCTAGACGGCCTATTTCCTGATCCCCTCATACCTCATGTATACACCTGTAATACAGCATTATACCTCATGGTATTTTAGTCTCCAGCCTCGATGTTCTTCCCTCCCACAGGACTTCTCAAAGCAAGGGATAGCATCCTTGTCAAGTTATCTCTGCAAACACAGTGCCTGATACATAGAAGAAATCCAAATATTAGTTGAATAGATGACATCAGTAGCCATGTAAACTGGTGCCCACCCCGGGGCAAGGGGTCTCAGTCTGCTCTCTTCATGTTACAGATCAGATCAGACCCAGAAAGGGATCACCTCATTTATACAGGGCATGATGTTGTCAATATGAGAGCTGAAACTAGAACCCAGGCCATCAGGCTATGAGCTTCTCCAAGACAAGGAACACGTCTCATTCGTCCTGTAACTCCAGTGGCCAGCATTATATCTGGAGCCAGACGCGCTATGGTTGCGCCGTGAGGTCGCCTACCCAGAGTAGTGTCTGGAAAGTAGCAGGCGCCTAATGAATGAATGAATGAGAACACTGACACCGAGTGCTTTCCCCTGCCCAGGCCAACATGGAACATTACGTCTGGCTTGATCATGTTAGACAACTAAACTGAATAATCGGAGCCCTAGGATTCAGATTAGTGTATGGGTCACCTGCTGTCAAGATTTACCAAACCGGCAGCGGTCAAACTGCTTTGACTTTGTGCGGTATGGACATAAACCGCATTTGCCTCCCGCGCGGATGCATCGCCATAGCTGATTTGGCATCACTTACAGACGTGGCCTGGATATACTGTTACCACCAATTCCAACAGAAGGAGGCTGCTGCTATTTTTAAAGTTCCCCTGGAAAGTAAATAACATGATTCCCCTGTTTACCTATTCTGATGTCATCCAAACCTCCAGGGAGGATAGTTCCTCTTTACATCCTGCTAAAATCGCTGCCTTGTATTTGGAATATTTCTCCCGACAGGTCAGATGACGGCTGATAGAGTGGCTTCTGCCCCAGTGTCCGCCGAACATTCCTGGCCGAGCAGACAGTACAGGTAAAAGGGAGTGAGCGTCCGTGTGATGCTAACCCAGGCCGCAGGAGGTGTGCGGGGACAGGTCTGCAAGCCTTCGGCCGGCTTGCAGAGGACTTGGGTCATGTGGCATCCTTGCTGGTTCTTCAGTACAGGCTTCAAAAAGTGACTCTAAGGGAGTGAGCACTTCAAGGTTTACCTTTCCACTTGAGTTATTTGCCCCAAGGTCACACAGCTATTGCCTTCTTTAGACCTTCCCCCCCACCCCCCATCTGTAAAATAAGCCTGGTAATAATATAGCTATCTTAGGTACCGTTGAATACAATTCACATAACACAGTTCATAGTATGCCCAGCACATGATGTACAATAAATGTTGTGCACGTGCACGCACACACACACACACACACACACACACACACCTCCCAGGGCTGTGAGAAGTCGTTCTGTTGGGTGAATTGACATTGGTGCCGTGACTTTCTATTTGGGGACTCACATTTGAAGACACTGCTTTCTCTGTGCAGATCCTCTTAATCCCTGTATTGATCTGCAGCCTCTGGAACACGCTCTGAGGTTGACTCCCCAATATCTTCCGGTTCCCCCAGGGTCTTCCAAAGCCAATTTCCTGTTTTCTGCCATAGCTTGTATTTCAGCAGACTATCCCAAACGTGCACCCTGCATTTGGTGAAAATCAGTCCAGTTGTTTCCTTTTGACATTAAAGGGAGAGAGAGAAAGAGGGAGTTAATTTCATTTCTATAGGTGGAACACGGCGAGGTGGGGGGGGGGTGGTAGATAACCCATCTCTCTCCCTTCCTGCTTCTCACGACAGAGAACGAATATAGGTCAGAGACCTCAGCTTGGGATCATGGGAGGCCAAGTCCCAAAGTCATGGAGTAGTTTAGAAGGCATGTCAAGAAAGAAAACCTTGTATAAAAGTCAGTGAAAAAAATCATGGTACTCTCATGATTGTGGAGCAATCGTATCCCAAGGGCTGAGTAGTTAAGGACCCCCCAGGGAAGAAAGGCAAGTCCTAGGGCACATGTAGGGGACAGGCAGGCTGTGATTATGACAGAAAGTCACTGTAGCAGTATCTGGAAGCAGAGAAATCCCTCCTGGCTGGAGTGGCTTCTCTTGGCCACTCTGACCAAGGGTTTTACACCAGATTTGGAGTAAGGAGTTGATGGAGAAGGACTACCAGATGTGCAGTGACTGGAAGGTGCATCTTTATAGATTTTGTGCTGAAATAACTATCAATGGCTTTCATTCCATGCCTGCAACACATACTTGATGAATACTTTTGTCAATTTTAATGACGTTTGAGGAGGACAACCTCTCCAGCTTTATTCAATCTGGGAATCTATTTAAATAAAGATTTTCTACGCAGAACAAGAAGAAAACAAGGTGAACAACATCCCTTACTGTTTATAGCATCTTGTCTTAAGAAAAAAAAATGTCTCTACTCTAATAATCATCTTAGATTTCTAAATCAGGCAACGATTGACTTGCTGTTTGCCACTCATACACAAAAATTACCAAAAGATAATACGAGGCAGCATGGCATGGGTTCTGTCTCCCTGACTGGACTGTGATGCCTTTGCTAGTAGCTTCTAACTTTGTCCAGTAGAAGTCAGACTTCATCAGCTTCATGGTGGACATAAAGGGGGTGGGGGAGTGAGAGGGATGCCTGGGTCTCTCTCTCCCTTAGGATGTTGGAGAACAGGATTTACTCTGCTCTCCCTGTAGTGTTTGGTCACAGCCCCATCTGAAGCCCAGCTGAAGTGACTTTGAGGGGGCATTTCAGTCTTGGCCTTACTCACCCAAGAGGTCAGAAGCCTCCCAAGTTGTGCACAGCTCGCAGTTCAGGAGCTCCTGAGCTTAGTCATGCTACCCTCTTATTTCCCATAATTCTCCCCATCAGAGGCCCAGGTTGACATAAGGAAGAGTTTGCTTGTCTTTGTGGATCCAACTGCTTACTCTGCTGTTGCTGGCTCTGAACCCCTCTTTCCAGGGATGGGGTTTGGACTAGGGGAGTAGTTTTAATAAGATGGGAGGGACTGGGGGAGGAGACAGACTCCTTCAAGCAGGGCAATCTGGCAAAAATATTGGATCCTTTAGGACACACGTAGGGGACTTGGCCCACAAATCTGCCCTAGTTTCGGGTGTGCCAAAAATACTTAGTGAAGTAATTAAAAAAGGTTTGTCTAACAACAGACTTTTCCAAAATTCCTTCACCCTCAGAGCTCCATTTGTGCACAAATTAACCTAAGACTACAATGATACAATGGAGATGGGTTTCAGACAAGTGAAGTGACGTCTTGAAGACCACACGGTAAATTATTAGGGACTAGAGTCAATCAATAACACATCCGTATGTTTTAATGATTTTATCCCCAGTACCTAACACAAAGCCAGGCCAACAGAAGGTTTCTGAGTGAGTGAGACTGGGTTGGAAGCCAGCCTTCTCTCCACTATCACTATCAGGGCTGCTAGATTAGGCAGATAAAAGCAGGAATTCCAGCTAAATCTGAATGTAGGTAAACAAAAGACATATTTTTTTAGTATAAGTATACCCCACGTATTTCATTTCACGGAAAATCTCTCTTCTCTCTCTCTTTCCCTCCCCCCATCTCCCGGAATTTGTTCAATATGCCCTCCTTTATTTCAACAGGATACATTTCATCGTCTTCGTCTTTGTGATCCTTGTTGTCAACAACTAGAATTCAGTAAAAGCTCCAAATGCTGATGCCTTTGGCTTTTCACTCCTTGAATACTTCAATGAAAGGTTTCCAATCTATGTTGAGTCAAAGACATGTAAAATGTGGAGAACTTGCTTACAAAATAGTTAAGTCCCCTTAACCGAAAGCTCTTGGGTTGACTTGCTAATTCTTTAATAGATCAAATGTTCTAAAAATTTCACTCACAAGGAGCAGCAAAGAGTAAATAAAAACATTTATTCTACCATGCTAAATTATCGTTTTATATGAAATGTGTGCTTTGTCACAAAAATTTGTAGCGGAATTTTTTCCTCTGTGTATATTAAACCATTTCTAAAATTTTTCCACTATAGCTACCATTATGCTCAATAACCTTTTTATTTTAGAATAATTTTTAGGTTTGTAGAAAAGTTGTAAAGGTAGTTCAGAGTTTCCCCATACCGGTCCCTCAGTATCCCCCATTTTTCCTATCTTACGTTACCATGTACATTTGTGCCATGAGAAACCACCGTGACTATTAACTGAACTCCCCACTCTATTCCAATTTTCCTTCTACTGTCCTTCTTCTATTCCAGGACTCCATCCAGGATACCACATTGCAATTTGATTATGATGTCTCCTTAATCTTCCCTGGTCTTCCCTCAGTCACTAAGTGCAGCCCACACTCAAGGGCAAGAGTAGAGCCATCTAACTCCTCCTATAGGAGGGAGTGTCTAAATAAATTATTTACGTCCAAAAAAATCTGTCTCGTTTCTCCCACTTATTTATGTATCCATTTATTTACTTATTTTTGTTTTTTTCAATGTTTTGTTTGTTTTTGAGAGAGTGAGTGCGAGAAGGGGAAGGGCAGAGGGAGAGGGGGGCAAAGGATCCAAAGCGGCTTCTGTGCTGACAGCAGTGAGCCCAGTGTGGGGCTGGAACTCGTGAACTGTGAGATCATGATCTGAGCCGGAGTCGGATGCTCAACCGACTGAGCCACCCAGGCACCCTACCATTTGTTTATTTAGATCAGTATTGATTCATGGGTTTATTTTTATACCTTGGGTTATAATCCAATCCTATGTTACGTATTTGTTGCTCAAATTCTTCGACCTTTGGATAACACAATTTCTTTCTGTCGCCTCTGCTGTTTCTTTTACATACTCCCCCCATTATTGTGTTGTTTAGCACCTTCACACTTTCTGGCACTACAAGATATTCCAGCCTACAACTACTATTCAATGTTGCACATTGAACTTTGTTTGAACGAAATTATAAATTATCTGTGCACGGTGACCAATTTAAATATATTGCTACCCCACTGACTTCTTGAGTAATAACACCGTTTTCACTATGACATTTTCTACAGATAAGTTGTATTCAAAAACTACTTTTATCTTCAACATGGTACTCTCTACCGTGAGTTCACAATAGCATTTACCATCAGGTCAAAAGTTTCACTTTCAACAGAATGAACTTTAAAGAGCTTTAGTTTGATTCTGTGAATTAAATGCAAACAAAACCCCAAAAAGAACAATAGTTGGAATTAACTGGTTTTCTGTTTGAAGAATGTATGGCATTTATATAAAATGTCCTCTTTCACCATTTGCCAAGTTCTCCCTCTGCCAATGAAATACACACGTAGCCTACCTTCTTCTTTTTTCACGTATGCACAAGACACACCGGAATCAAGAGTGAGCAAAATAAACTTAGGACAGTCATTTGATCAAAAAGAAAAGTCACATGACACCACATGCTACATAAATACACCACAACTGTGCACGTTGAGTTGTCATCTTCAGGCACGTTATTCCTAAAAATAAGCACTAGCTTTTGAGAGAGATACTGATGGTTCTTCAGCACATTTGTATTTTCTAGTTTCCACTTGGGTAGTGATATGACTAAAGCCCCCAGGATGGATGGCTAACGTTGACAAACACTTTGGCAAGTTTCGTGTTCCCTTTCAACTTTCTTCAGAGATAGAAATCCAATACCTATTTTTTTTCATTAAATTTACACTCTTATTTTTTACCTTATTTTTTCCAACAGTTTTTTTTGTAAAATGAAAAGTGTGAAACAATAAAATAAAAAGATAGTGACAGGTGTATATCATATAAAAAGCGAAACAAACTACTGTGGCCAGAATATTCTGTACACTGTAGGCTTCCCAGCAGGGAATCTAGTCTGGGAATCCCAAGATCTGCCTGGGATCCAGTCGATTCTCTCGCGTTTACATAAAGCTACAAATTTCCACGTTTCCTCCTGACCCCACCAAGCAGTGGCCTGTCAGCCTCCTATAGCACACAACACAGACTGCAAAGACTGACTGGCACACCAGACACCTGAGGTGGGTGCCACCGCTGAATCCTTCTCCCGCTACTACATGAGCACTGAGGAAGTTACCTGCACCAAGGTGCTCATGTCCAAGCGTTTTATTTCATCCAAGAGCACCCTGCACACTCTCGCTAAGAGAAAGATGTCCATTATGTTACACGTGAATAGTCAGAAAAATAACAATGCATCATTGCTGGTCATTTTCAAATGCGATCATGTATGAAAATGGATGCACATAGCTGTACACACCATGAAGGAGGGTGGAAATCCAAAGTAGAATTCAGTCTCATTCCTGCCAGCTTACTTGAATGCAGCTATAATGATGACACTTGTTAGGAGAAGATGAAAAATCCAAAACAAATGCTAAACAGGATAAGACACCAAGACAGTGAGCATTAATTGGAACTGTCCCAGGCAAACTAAAGCATACGGTCAACTTATTTTCAAACTCTGTCCACCCTTGTGTAGGCCTCTTGAATTCCAAGCTTTTGGTAAGACTCACAGAATTATCTCCTTCAGAGTGCTGGGAAGCCCTGCTTAAAGTCCACACATGTTGGTAGAGTTTTTCTCTCTACTCTCTGGCACCTGGTACTTTGGCCAGTTATCTCCTATTAGGTTGGGCTCCGGAGAAGAGCTACCCAGGAAGTCCTCCAGCAAAATGCTGCCTCATATGACCAGTATTCTGTCCCAAACTATGTGAGCTGGGTTGGAGAGCACAGAGGTCTTGAAGATTTGTCTCTTCTCTTTGATCCTTGTCCTTTAGGAGAAGGTCTACCATAGGTCTTAACCTTCCATGCCTTGTCCCTCTCTCCAGGACTTCATGTAACCTGTTAGGGCTGAGGACACCTCTTACTGGTATTTCCAGAGTCCAAGTCTTACCAAGGAGGAAAACAAACTGGAAAGTGAGAAGAGTGTTTAAAGAACCCTTTCTCCCTTCCTTGAAGGGTAGAGCTCCATTCCTGGGGAAGGTGGTGGGAAAGGGATTGCACTATAGCAGCCTCAATGCATATACATGTGTGAGGCTGCCATTTGTCTTTGCTTGGAATACATATTAGAGCCAGGCCCCAGCTAGATAAAGGACAGTGTGTGTGTGTGTGTGTGTGTGTGTGTGTGTGCGCGTGTGACACAGGTAAGGAGAGGACATACTCTCCCTACTCATAAATTCTCTTAATTCTCAAACATTCACTTCACAAGCTATTGAGCACTTATCACGTGGTAACCACTAGACTACTTCTTGGAAGTAAAGAATATCTAACATACAACCCCTGCCTTTGTAGAGTTCATGGTCTAAATCAGAGCCTTTCTCACTACAACAGAAAACTTAAGATTAGATTTCTTAAGTCCCATCACAATAACATGTGTATTTGGGGGAAGAGTCCATGGTGTTAAATCTGAATGGGAGCCAAACGAACTCATCAGCTGCATGCTTACTGTACTCAGAGTTTTGGTCCAAACCCAAATACAACCTGGGAAGAGCTGCCCACTATAAGGAACAGTAATGCTGAACCAGGGTTTCTTGGTTTACAGCTGGCGCTTGGTGGTTGAGAGAAATCATGGATTTTGGTTCCTGTGGTGTTTGCTCTCTTGAGCGCATATGATAAGTTACAACAATCAACCGAATCTTTATGGCAGACATAAATAGTAGCACAAAATATATATTTTTGTTCATATAATTTCCTCTCATTTTCATTGCTAGGCTTCTTTTGGTTTGGGCCTTATGACGGCTTGTTGCAGGGCCCAGATCATGTTTCATGATGGGTTTGCTCTGGGAATTAGGGATTGTTCCTTCACCCCACTAGGAAAATTAAACCCTTCTCAAAGGAAGTATGGGTCTAGAAAACTCTAGTCTGCAAATTCGATTGGCCATGTCCGATGTAAAACGTGTTGTTCTGGGTATGTGTAAGTGGACTGCTGCCTGCCTATGCATCCCTTTTGTTGGGTCCCATTGTTTCTCCTCATCTGGGCAGGACTCTGGAGAGAGGATGGGACTCCCTAACCCAAAAGGCCAGTTTTGATCACCCCAAAAGTCCAATTGTGGTGCAACTGTGGAATCAAAGAACACATAGCTGGATGGAAACACAAGAATCACCTGAGTTGGGACCTTTCACTTTACTGATACAGAGATTAGCTTAGTGACAGAATGGACTCCACAATCCAGGCTTTAAACCCAACATTCCTTTCATTCATCCGGAGACCAAGGGATGGTGACCCATTTTGCTATCCTTTGGATCCAGTTTAGTGTTGACTTCCAAAGGATTAAGGAAAAAATAATAACAATAGTACTTGGTATAATATAAAAGCTGAATGAGAGAGAAATTGAAATTTTGAGAATGAAGAAATAAATGATTGATAATTTTGTTGGATAATTTAATAAACCTCCTGCCTGTGTGCTACATTCCCTAGTGATAAATGAAGTTAGGCTGGAACTTAGTTTCTAGAGGCCAACTGTGGGCCTTCCTCATCTGTGAAATCACCCATCAACTCCCTAAGCATTATCCTTAAAGGGAATTTAGGATAGACTTGCTTTATTTTCCTTAATTTTATGCAGGGTCCAGGGTTGGATGTACTGGCAATCTCAGTACAAGGAGGTTTCTGGTGAAAAGAGAGTAGGTCAAATACTCAAAAGACGCTCCGTATAGACTGTCCTATCTGTGTCAATTTTTGTGACAAATTTCAGTTTCCTGTACAGGATTTTTATTGCTGCCACCCTTCTCTCCATAAAAGTAAGCCCCATGTCTAATTTCTCTATATTGCTAATGGCATAATTACATGACTCCGGGGGAGTCAATGAATTTACAGACCAATATATTAGATGTTGCTACTAAGCAAGTACTTAAAATTCGCTCTTCCCCTTCCTGGAGGATAGCAGAGACTTTAGATCTTTTCGTTTAGCTAAAAACAAGGGTCAGAGCATGAATCTGTGACTTCTTAAAGTTCATCTAAGATCTGGGTACTCAGCAAGGAAAGTTGGTATTCATGAAATGTGTCCAATGTGTGCCAACCAGAGGCATAGAGCTTATGTCAATATTCTACCCTCCCGGGCATCTTCCTACTTTTCTAACTGCAATCTCTAATTAGAAGGGATCTCCTTACCCTGATAAGAAGTTTCCAAATGAAGTGATATGAACTTTCTTTTGCTGACCTCATGTAGTAAAACATGGGTTTGGTTGAAAGAGAGCCCTGTCCTCGGACCCTAGAAGAGAAAGTCAGGCAGTATGCATGATCCAGAGGGCCAGCTGGGGAATGATGGGCCATCGGTGGCCTTGTCGGAATATATAGGTTGCAAAGGAACAGATAAGTGATGGTGGTGAATAATCTCTGAGGTGTTTGACACCCTTTGTCTATGGTATTCCTGGCCCTTCTAAGACAGCCAACCAAAGTATGCTCCTGGTCACCAAGCATGGTCCCAAATGAAAGATGATTATCGGCTGCAAATCTGATGTAATATTCTCTACTTCTGGTTCCAACCTCAATCCATGGGCTCAAGTGTGGAGAAATATTGCATCTGTATTTTTTTCATGAACTAGATTAACTTCAATTCTTAGTCTGGGGTGTTGGGACTTCAGTTTTATTTTTCTCTCCCAACCCCCCACTCAGGGGCAGGGCTGACTTTTCAGAAACTTACACAAGGTCAACAGCTTGAAGAGGCACCCATGGGCCTCAGCAGGATGTCCACTCTTTCATGGAAGTGATGTCCACTGGTATGTCCTTATGGTCCCTTCCAGCCCTCCTCTTTGTTACTTTCATGCTGTGCTTGGAGCCATGGAAGGAACTTCTGGACAGGCTGTAAATGTCAGGCTGAGAACATGTCACCAGGTGCAATCCTTTGCTATCCCTCCAAGATCCTTCCACCCCTTTGTGCACCACCAGAAGCTGCCCCAGACCTCACTGTAACCCAGCCTCCTGACTTGGAGAATCCCACTGCAGGCAAGTCGACCACTTGATTTGCCCACATTTCTCTCCATGGACTTCTTCCCTCTGTCTCCACACTCTAGTATCTTCAGTAGATCTTGCTTTTAGAAATGACGGCGCTGAAGTCTTGTCAAACAAATGGTTCTCCTGAAGCAGCAAGCATAAAACTTACTGTATACCTGAATGGTGAGGGGATAAACAATAGATCAGGAGGAGGGAAACCAATTAAAACCAAAAGCTGCCCCAAGGCATTACCCATAATGATCAGATATGTGGACCTGGCTAATCTCTTCCCTTCATCTCCTTTCCTTCTTTCCTTTCTTTTTTTCTTTTCTCTTTTCCTGAGGCCTCACTGGCCCTTGAGAGTAGGCCATCATGACTGCTTGAGCCACATTCTCTGGGTTCCAGCAGTATGGCCTGCTGAGAGTTTGACTGCACAGCTCTGTGTCCTCTGCTGGGTATTTCCCTCAGTTGGACTGAATCTGTCCAGAGGCCCACTGGCCTGTTCAGTGGCTGAAATCTTTGTTTCTCCTCAGCGTTTATTTCTTTATTTAGTCACGAATACCTCCAGATGGCCTGCTTTCTCCAGACCCTGAACATCCTGCTTACCTAGTACCGTCATTCCTTGCCTAACTCCTAAAGGCATTTGAGTTGACACCTCTGATCAGATGGTTCCACCATGGGAGGACTTCCAGGTGAGGCAACGAGCCCCCTGCTATTGGATCACCATCTTCTGGGAACCTAATGGAGGCTATTCTTAATTGGACACCAAATTGCATTGAGAGACGTCTAAATGCCCATGTCTCTAAACTTTCAATAGCCAATTAGGGACTGTCTAGGGTCAAATCCTGATGCTACCACGTATTAACTGTGTAACCTTGAACAAATTAACTTAACCCCTTTGAGACAACTCCTTCATCCTTCAAGTGGGGATACTAAGCATTCCTATCATAGAGAGCTGTTGGGAGCTGGGTGGAATATTACATGTGAAGCAGGTAGCCCAGTGCATGGCATATAAAAACTCTTAGTACGGTTATTTATATCTACCCTTGCCCTTCCTTTCTTAATTTGCTGAGCAGGGACTGGCCCATCAGCCGTGCAGATTTTATGGGGTGATTTCAGGGTTCGTAAACCATAGAGTGACCTGAATGCCTTGCTGACAATGGATATTCAAGAAGAACTCTCTTCCCAGCCTTAATGCTCAGTCCTCTCTTGATCTCATTCACCACTGTCTTCCTGAGAAGGGAGTATGCCACCATCAATACCTTTTCTGAGAGAAGATCTCCATAGGGAGCAGGGAAGAAAGGAGTGATATTTGTTTCCTAGGACTGCCATAACAATTTGCCAAAAAACAGTGGCTGAAAAACAACAGAAATGTATTCCTTCACAGTTCTGAAGGCTTGAAATTCAAACCTTCAAGTGATGTCACAGCCATGCTCTCTCTACACGCTCTAGGAGAGGATCCTTACTTGCCTCTTCCCAGCTTTTGATGGTTTCTGGCGATCCTCGGCATTCTTTGGCTCAAAAGCATTATTCCTTTCTCTTTGATTCTTCTCTTTGCAGACAGTAATGAAAATGGGGACTTTGCAGATCTTTCTAGCTAGATTGGGATAATTTTGTGCATTATCCCATTTCCAGTTGTGCCTTTGCCCATTAGGAAGTGGGTAAGACAAAATGATAGGGTTTCTATTCTATAGAATTGGTAGTGGAATTGGAACAGGGTGGCTGTAAAACTGATTTACTGCTTTGGGGACTGCTGCCTTGTTACCAGACATCGTGGATTCTCCCAACTTATTTTTCTGTCTGATTCATTCCTTTGTTCCCTGCACGGTATTACCTGGCTACTGAGATTTTGCCCATGACTTTATTTTTCTTTTCTCTCTTTCTTTCTTTCTTTCTTTCTTTCTTTCTTTCTTTCTTTCTTCTTTCTTTTTGTATCCTCATGTTTTCTTTCCTTTTCCTCTCCCAGTTGAGTATTCATCTTATTCTAATCACCCAAGGTTGGAGGCTATGGCTAGCTCTCTTTAATCTGCCAAGGGTGTGGGTATTCACTGGAAGCAGCATTTTCCAGGTATTCAAAACCTTATGAGAAAAGTATGAACTAACTGGAATTTTCCCATTAGCAAAGTGAGCATGGCTTCCAGTCCATTCAAAGTTGTCCACTCAGGGGTTCTGATGGACAGCTAACCATCAATGGAATGCAAGAAAGGCTGGTCAATGAGAAATGGTTATCAGCTCTAGGGGTTAAGAATGGTGGGAGAAATACTTCATTGGTTCTGCCAAGGTCACTGTTTACTATTATCCCAAGATTCAGGTTTCTATCCCTCTATTCTTCTGGACACTAAGCAGGACATTTGAAATTCCAGTCTACCAGACTCTTCTTCCTCTTTTTCCTGTTCCCTCCCCACTCTGAGCCAGATATCCCTCTTCATAATGCCTGTTTTTTAAACAAGAATAATATGTTTTTCAACAAGAATATATGGCTTCACCTACATATATGAGTAGTGTACGAGGGTGTTTCCCTTGAATTCTATCTTTGCTCAATAATACTCTGCCTATTTGAGATGCTTTCCTTTTTGACAGTATCATAGAAGTGAATGGACTTGTTTTTCCCTAAACCTCTTGGCATCAGCTGAAGATGGTCCTCCTCTGACCTTTTCTGAATGTTTATGGCCTAACCAACCAGGTTAGGAACAAGGCATAATCCCTCACCTCCACGGTCAACCTTCCAGCTGTGATGTAAAAGCCCATGGCATTAATCTTACAGTTCCCAAAAAGATGGCTCAAAAAAGATGAACAAGCTACACTGTGACAACCTTTTCTTTCTTTCTTTTTTTTTTTCTTTCCCTTTTTGCATTCTACATTCTCCTGTTTCCTCTACTCTTTGCTAACTCACTCTTTAGGCTTCATACCAAAGGGTTCATTTTTATTCTTCACTCAATTTTGACAATCTCCATTGTCCTTGGGTTGAAAATGCAGTGCATGCCGACCAAAAAATGGAGCTGAATATATCTTAGTCTCAACCACACTGGAGAACAATCAAGAAGATGTCTCTGTCCTTCCCCCTGGCATATAAGGGGTTACGGTACAGTGCACCCTGAAAGATAGTGAATGATATAACCCAAGATGTAGGCAGAAGACAAGAACTGTGAGAGACACACAAGTATAAGGAGGATAAAGGGGCAAATTTACAAAAACAATTTAACTTCTTTAAGTCCTTTGTAATAACTCTTAGAGTGCTTCAATTCCTTGAATCTTTGAAGATGCTCATTCTAACCACTCTGATAGGTCTATTCTAGGATTCCTGGAATTCCTATGATTTGGATCCATCTCAACAGGTGGGAATTCAAAACCACATGCAGATTCTACCAAAGATGCTTCCTAATTTTCTTTTGGTACCATTTGGCACATGTTGAGATTAGAGGAGCAGGTGCTTCTGCCACAACCTCATACCCTTCCCCACATCTAGTCTTTCTCTTGTGCTTCCCAGTTGGGGTAAATATACTGTCCTGGCCTGTACTTCAGTAGAAAGCCTGCTTTAGCGAGAGTCCAAACGTATGTGCCTGCATGCATCCAGGTGCAGGCACATGCAAACAAACATGATCATCAGTAAGGGGTCTCATCTGGATTTTGCTCTCACTTTTGAATGCACAGAATTATAATTCCATGCATTTATCTGTACTTCTCTGGCTGGAAACTAACCGATACTCATGCTGGTTAGATTCCGTGTGCTTGTGTGGAGTGGAGTTAGGCAGAAGGGATTTCAAATTCAATTTGGGGGATTATAAGCAGTATATGCATTCTAGAGTAGAAAAGGGAATTTGATCATAAGCCCATAATGCCCTTCCTCATTTGTTTTAGCAAGAACGCATTTTGTAAGCCTTAATTTTTCAGACACTACGTGGGTAACCACCTCCTATTCTAGAATTCTTACTTCCTAAGCCAGCAAAGTGTCACAGTGCTGATGCTTTCAACTGATATTAACAATTCCGGTCAGTAATATAACTTGGATACATTTTTTTTTTAAATTTTTTTTTCAACGTTTTTTATTTATTTTTGGGACAGAGAGAGACAGAGCATGAACGGGGGAGGGGCAGAGAGAGAGGGAGACACAGAATCGGAAACAGGCTCCAGGCTCCGAGCCATCAGCCCACAGCCTGACGCGGGGCTCGAACTCACGGACCGCGAGATCGTGACCTGGCTAAAGTCGGACGCTCAACCGACTGCGCCACCCAGGCGCCCCTGGATGCATCTTTAAATAACACCTTTCCCTAGATATTCATTGACCTCGTGTCCAATATCCAAAAAGTTGCTGTTCATTTTTGGTGTGTGCGAAGTGTGGATCTCTCTGTTCAAGTGGTCTCTCACGGGAAGTCAAGCTATTGCAGCAGGGGCAAGAATGTCTTCTGTCTTCATCTGATGCAGAAGGAAAGATCATAAGAGGAAGGTGGCAAGGGAGACCCTCAACCTGGCCCAGGTCTGGTGTTGTTTTAGATAGAATAAGCAGAGGTTGACAAACACACTGTGGACCATTGTTATTGTGCTCAGATCCAAGACTTGTGGGGTGTCGTTGTGGGGAGCCATGGGGTTTCTTGTGAAGGAGATGGATGTTTTTACGGAACGAATGATTATTTTTCCTTGCTTGTACTACTAGTTCCTTGAGAAAACACTTCCTACAACCCATTTGAGGAAATCAGATTCCACAAGGAGAGGAATTCAGTACCAGAACCAGGGCAGCCACAGTGAAGACGGGCCAGGCCATAATCATCTGGCGAGTTATCTCATGAGCTGAAGTCCCATTCCTACCATATCCTCAGTCTCTATTGCAGAAGAAAAACAATACAATTCTACACTGAAACAAAAACGGTCTCTTCTGGCTATGGTTCACTTCAAACAAAAATGTAGGGGGTGTGTCAGAGCACAAACCAAAGCTTACTCTCAGCGAGCTTTCCACGTGAGTAGCAGGACACGAATCACCATAAAGCTGGGAGAGAGTAACTCCTATCGGCGACCTTCTTTTGCTCAAAAGTACCTCCGTCACCATAGGTGGGCATTTGAGGGGAAAAGAAAGAATTGAATAGTGAGGCCATATTCTACTCAGTGCACTCTGTAAATGTCTGATCATCCCTGCATAAGAAACGGAGTCAAAATGTTGGCACGCCTAAATGTTATGAAAGATATGCATCCCCCACCGTCTACAATCTCAACTTAGATGCATGTCATGTCCTGTCAGCAGAGATTTATCTATGTGTTTTATATTCCACGAAGCAAGGAAAAACCCTTCTATCTATCCCCCTGCCTTCAAGTGAAAGGGCGAGTGAGAGAGGCAGGATCAATGATAAACCAGCTGCGTGGACATTGAAATATTTGAACAGTGATAATGACCAGATAAATGTCAGCTGCACCAGTGAAGGATGGAGCAGGGTTTCATTCAACCTTTCTCTTCCACAGCACCTAACACAATGTATTATAGGCTGTTTAAACAGCTGCTCAGTAACCGGCGGCGGGGGGACAAGGGGCGGGTGTTGAATGAAGTCCCTCAGGAACAAAAGTGGCTATGTGGTGGGCGGGTGGAGAGGTGCTGGGAGAAGAGTATGGGTGAGCAGGCTGACATACTTACAGGAAGGAGGGTCAATAGAATGGCGCCTTAGCTCCCCCTCCACCTTCCCTGCTCGCATAGTGCTCACTTTTGTATTTTCAAATAAACTATACCTATACTGTAGGTATTGCTCTGTAGGGTTTTTCCCCCATTTAAATCTGTCTTTGAGGTTTTGCCATGTCTTCATAAAGAAAGCTCTGTCTTCTGGAGGTTCCATAACCAATCATTTCAGCACTAAGTTCTTTCCGTTTTCATTCAAACTGTCACAGGATGCATCCTCTGGGTTCCCTCATCTCTTTTTCGCAGTGGGAACTTTGAGGATAGGAAGGACAACCCAATAAGGAGCTCAACAAAGCTCAGAAAGGTGGAGGGGACCTGAATACATCATAGATTGAGAAGACGTCATTCATCTTCTTTTTCTGGTTAGAGTCCTTCAACCAAGTATACCCCTTATTTGTTTTGTTTTGTTTTGGTGTTTTTTTTTTTTTTTTTTTTTTTTGTTTGCAATCGGCCTTGCTCTCTCAACCTAGTCACAGACTCCCTAGGGGCCAGGGGCAAAGTCTGCATTCACACCTGAAATGCACAACACCCAGCATTGCCCAAGTCCTTGACAAGCGAGCAATGAATCCACCTGAAATATGTTGCCAATTTTCTTGCTCAAAGGATGGTTCAACAGGCATTAATACAGACATTTGGAAGGACATTTCCCAATATCTTTTAAAATTTAAAATATGGGTAGCCTTTCATCCCCTGTTTTCTTTTTTTTTTATTTTTTTATTTTTTATTTATTTTTTTCATCCCCTGTTTTATATTCAATGTCTTCGTAGAGCTAAACTCACACGAGCACACAGGAGGTGTCAGCCAAGGTGCTCACTGCAGTCTCCTTTAGAAGAAACAACCTGAACACAGTTCACTGGGTCGATGCTAAATATTACAGGAACATCCATAAGATGGAGTGCAAAGTATCTTTTTCTTTTCAACAAAGTAGAGCTTTATGAAGATGTGGCAGAACTTCAAAGATGAATTTAAGTAGAGGAAAAAACCCTACAGAACAATACAAACAGTATGGTGTGCTTCATTTACAAATACAAACTCAGCCTTAACTCCCCTCCCCGCCCCCCAACACGTTCTCTGTATAGATTTCCATAAATGTAAATGTACAGAAATGTTTCTGGCAAGATTCACACCTGATAATAACAGTCGTTACCTCTGGAGAGAGTTATGGAAGGAGAGGGGTGGTGAATAGCTTTATCTGTAGAGTGTTAGTTCCTTAGAATAAAAGTGTCTTCACAAATAAGCTATTTTATTTTATTCTTTATTATTATTTTTTTAACATGAAATTTATTGTCAAATACAACACCCAGTGCTCATCTCAACAGGGGCCCTCCTCAATGCCCATCACCCACTTTCCCCTCCCTCCCACCCCCCCTCAACCCTCAGTTTATTCTCAGTTTTTAAGAGTCTCTTATGGTTTGACTCCCTCCCTCTCTCTTTTTTTTTCCTTCCCCTCCCCCACGGTCTTCTGTTAAGTTTCTCAGGATCCACATAAGAAGGAAAACATATGGTATCTGTCTTTCTCAGTATGGCTTATTTCACTTAGCATAACACTCTCCAGTTCCATCCACGTTGCTACAAAGGGCCATATTTCATTCCTTCTCATTGCCACGTAGTACTCCATTGTGTATATAAACCACAATTTCTTTATCCATTCATCAGTTGATGGACATTTAGGCTCTTTCCATAATTTGGCTGTTGCTGAAAGTGCCGCTATAAACATTGGGGTACAAGTGCCCCTCTGCATCAGCACTCCTGTGTCCCTTGGGTCAATTCCTAGCAGTGCTATTGCTGGGTCATAGGGGAGATTTATTTTTAATTTGTTGAGGAACATCCCCACTGTTTTCCAGAGTGGCTGCACCAGTTTGCATTCCCACCAACTGTGCAAGAGGGTTCCCGTTTCTCCACATCCTCGCCAGCATCTATAGTCTCCTGATTTGTTCAGGTTAGCCACTCTGACTGGCGTGAGGTGATATCTCAGCGTGGTTTTGATTAGCTATTTTAAATGAAACTGTAGGAAGAAATCACGTGGGATAACACCTGAGACTGGCGAGTGGAGGTAGACCAAGAGATTTATGCCTGTGGTTCTCTGATTCATACTCAAACCTTGTGGAGTCCATGGCCAAAGTGCAGAAACGGGACGGATGAGTTTAATCAACAGTAGTAGATGTAGCCTGATCTGGGATCCTCTCTCTGGGAAAGAAGCTTAAGTCTGCTTTTCCAGAATCAGGCTCAACATCTGGAGCACAACTGGAGGTCTTAGGAAGAGAAGAAGTGTGTTGGTCAAAACAGAGGATGCCCTCATCACCCCTAGAAAGTTCAAGTTCACACTAGGAGCAGAATCTAAATTCATGTCTCTGGGCCAGTGGCTCTGAGTGTCTGTGCACACAGAATCCCCTGGGTGCTGTGTTGAATCTGAAAAAATCCTGGACCCCACCCACAGGACTCCTTCTGGTTGACTAGAGCTGGGGTGCGGCCTGGGAGACTGCATTCTAACAAGCGCCCCAGGGGATTCAGACATGCTGTGGGAGTGTGTGGGAGCAGAGTGAGGATGGCCACCTCCCCTCTCTGTGGCAGACCACCCTTCAGAGTCACCACGTGCAAAACCTTGTTTGCCGTCCCTTCCTGCCAACTGCTCCCTTTCTCACTCCCATTTTCCCGCTTCCAAATGTTCAGACGGCCTTCAGAATTAAATACAGAGTTCCCAGATAGGCACTGAGGATAGCCCGGGAACTCTGGAGGCAAAGTCAGGAAGGGTAGGTGGGGACAGAGCTAGGGGCCAAAGGGAGGAGACAAGTCAGTGCAGTTGGATCATTGGTTTGAAATGGGAGATTTAGATAAAAGGTGGTTGGCCCTCATCTAAAAGGGTGTAAAACTTGTAAGACAGAGTTCCAAGTTTCAAAATCAAAGCTGTTGGCTAAAACTTGTAGAATTAAATTGAGAAGAAAAAAAATACCCATTCTAAGACTCTGGGCGGAAATATTCGTTGGGCACATTCAATGTCCTAGTCCTTGTCCTTGAGGAGAGCTCGGTACGGTCCTGAGGCAGAGGGGCAGAGAAGCAATTATGGTACGAGCTGCTGACTTTTACTGAACGCTTACTATATGCCAGGCAGTGTCCCAAGCATAATTCTCGCTTAATTCTCACAATAACCTCTTAGGTGGCTAAGATTTTTTTAATCTCCCATTTTACAAAGGAATGAAGTAAGGAACCGAGAATTAGATAACTTTCCCAAATCACACAGCTAAAGCAAGATGCAAACCCAGCTGTCTGACTCCAGAGCTCATGACTTACCCACTAAGTTATTATGTTTTAATTACACATACAAAATCCAGCCATAGAATCACTATATGAGCAGAGAAAACAGAGAGGTGGAAAAGATCATATGTGGTGAGGAATTACAGGTGATGTCTCTCAGTTGGGTTTTGAAGAATGAATAGGAGTTTTATGGGAAGAAATAAAGAGGAGGTCCATGGCACGCACTGGACATGGTAGGTTACAAACACCCAGAGATAGTGTTGGAGGAACCACAAGAGATAAAGGAGAATGAACACAGCCCGTGAAAGAGACAAGGGGAGAGAACTGGATGGATGGGGGTGGGGAGGGGAATGGCAGGAACAGATGGTGGAGGGTCTGTGCATTAAATATAAAGTGGATGGGAACTGGGCTTAGGCAAAGTGAACCTGTGAAAGGTTTTAAGCAGGGGAGTGAATAATCAGATTTGCTCCTAATATTTGTTTAATAGAGTGGAGGAATGATTAGCTCAGGAAAAGACCAGAGACAAGGAACTGCTTTTTAGAGTCCATATTGGTGCTAGTCGGGGCAAGCAGACCTCTGGGGAATGAGAGAAACCAAGTAACAGGTCTTTGTCACTTCCTCGTTCTTTCTGAATTATCCGGTTTTATGCCTTAAGTGATCCCTTCACTTAGTCACTATAGACACAGCCTATGAGGTGACCTGTAGACCCCCCGAAGGTATAAGAACTCACTCCTCAGAGAGAACTCATTTTAAGGCTTGCTGCTTTCACCTTTAATGACATTTAATTTCCCTATGGGAGCAGGGGACAAACACTTTACGTTTTGCAGCAGGGGGTGATCGATAAATAGTCGTGCCTGTCTTTGCATCCTGAGATCGTGGACTCAATGTGTCCAACAGAGACAGATCCAGGGAATGGGGATACTGTCAGTGGGAGAAGGAGATAGACTGCCCTGGGGACAAGAAAAATGATCCTTTCCCTGTGGCATGTCTGATGTGCACAGGAGGCAGCGAACTTCAGAGTTGTAAAGTAACCACCTCCTGCATTTGTCTAATCAAGGTTTTATCATTTGCAGAGAGAGTTCACATGCATGATCTCATCTGAGTTGGATGGAAGCTGCCATTCACACCTCTGTCATCGGGACCAAAATACCTTGTGACTTCACTCAGCAGCAGCTGGCTGAGGGGTGTGAGGAGCTCAGCTGCACAGGTGGCTGGAAAAGTGGGGAGAGTGGAGGGAGCCCTGGAACCTTCTCTGTACTCCGGGGGGAGGCGGGGCAACTGCTGTGGGTGAGTGGGAAAGAAGATGAGCAAAGCCTGGGAAACTGTCAAATGGAAAACTTGCGGGGTTCCTAAACCACTCATTTGGTGCATCTCTTTAAGTTATATCCAATTGAGTTGGAAGGGGAGGGGAAGCTTCCAGATCCTGGAGCTCCCTTGGGGAGAAAGTTGAATTCTGCTTCCATAAGGAGTTTCGATGCTTGACAAATTCACAGAATTTTTTTAAACCTAAGCTGATTTCCCTGCTATTAAAATTCTAATTTGATTTCTTCTTCAAGATAAGATCCTTTGCGGGGGGGGGGGGGGAGTTGAATTCTCCCAAACCCTTTTTCTTTTTTTTAATATAATTTATTATCAAATTGGCTTACATACAACACCCAGTGCTCATCCCAAAAAGTGCCCTCCTCAATGCCCATCACCCACTTTCCCCTCTCCCCCACCCCCCCATCAACCCTCAGTTTGTTCTGTGTATTTAAGAGTCTCTTATGGTTTTCTAAGTAAATGTTCATATTTTATACCTTGTGGTGATATGTACAAACTCTAGGAACCAGAGATGAAAGTGAAGGACAAGAAGAGAGACTAGAATATGGACCCCTTGAGGGCGGGGAAGGTCCATAAACACCTTTGCCCTCCTCACACAGTCTGGTCTAGCACCTTTTTGCAGAACATGCATATGTTGTATGGGAAATGAGTGAATTGAGAAAGCGAGAAACAGAGAGAGAAGTGGAACAGGGATGAGAAAATACAGACATTAATATTGAAGCTCATAATGCTTTCCTTCCCACAGTTTTTTTTTCACTCTCTAAATGGATTGGCTCATTCATTCCCCCACACCTAGGTTCTCTAGATGCCATCCATTCAATGGGGGAAACCAGAAAACAACAAACTCAGTACAACACAGTCCTACCTCTCACTTCTGAATACCCAAACCAGGACTAGGAACCCAAACAAATACACACATTCTTTGGCCTTCAGAAGTTGAATGTCCATCCCCAGGCTGTCTATAGGGGATACATTCTAGTATAGGGGATACATTACTGTCAAGAGGAACCTTTCCAGATTCCACAGTAAAGAGGAATTTGTTCCCACTGACTTGAGCGTGACATGAAAACGAAAGGTTCTTCTCAGAGCAAGTCAAGACACAATTGAGGGAACATGTGGCATGCCCTTGGGGAAGTGACACCACCCATGAGGGTGAAGGTGGCATTATAAGTTCATTGTGACTTCTTCCATCTCTAAGTTCTGGTTTAGAATTCCTGGAGCACTGTCCCCAGAGAACGCCAGCAAGGCTCAAAACATCTCTAGGGACTCTTATTTTGCAAAAGACCCTCAACATCCCAAGTAAATTCCTTCGAGTTTCTTTGCTGGTGGAATTTTGTCATACCTTTGGGATAATATTCGAATATGTGGGGAGATAAGTCATTCAGAACCAAAGTAAATGAACGATGTCAATGACTAAGTTAGGAGTAGGGCTTTTGATCAAAAACAGTGTGTGCATGTACATGGACACACACATGCACGCCCGCTTCATACTTTAGTGAAAGATTTTGTAAGATTCCAAAAGTGGGTTGCACCATAGCACCATGGGGAAAATATACGTAGAAATCACCGTGTGAGATTGCAGTGTAATAGTTATTTGGAAGAATACATTAATAATAGCCAGAGTAGTCTCTCACCTGGCAATAAGCACAAGGGTAGAGTGGTGACCCCAGTTATCAATTATTTTGCACACTGAATGATGTTCATCAATCACCCTTCTTTCCCTGATATGATGATTATGGCTGTCAGCATAAGCCTACCATCACTGAGTCTTTCTCTTCTGTGCATTCCATTTATACGTGTGTGTGTGTGTGTGTGTGTGTGTGTGTGTGTATTCCTAAAGAAAATATTAAGAATTTCCACTAGAAAGCTACAAGTATAATTTCTTCAACAGTTTTTTCTCATCTCATTTTCTATTCTCTGAGAAGAGGTTAGATTCTTATTATATTAAATAATAATTCCTGACTCTCAATTTTTGCTTTATGATCATCTTGGATATATAACTATGTTTGCTCTGGGAAAATGGGTCACAGATTGCTAAACTAGCTTCTCACCGTGCAGTGGTTAAGAGCTGTTTGTTTTTCAAATACCTTAATTGTATGGTCTACCAGAAAAGAGCAGCGCTGGAAATTATACCTCTGGACTAAATGCAACCAGATGGACAAAAACAACAAGGCGTTTGAAAAGATAAATGCCCCACAATCCCCCTGTGGTTGGTTTTATCGCCAGTTAATTTTATAATGGCTTCTTCTGGAGCAGGGGGATATTCCCCAGGGGTAGGAGTGGTCCCTCAGCAAAAATCAGGCAGACTTCAGAGAGAAGGGTCCTCTTTGCCGCCTATTTGGGTAGAATTGGAGTAAACCTTTTGGCTTGGGGGCTGGGGTAATGGGTGGAGCTGGTGGGAGTGGAATTCTAAGCACAAGAAGAGCACCACATCCTTCTTTGTTTTACATTTCTCACTGATCTTCATTTTGCAGTGCCTTTTGGTTGACATAAAGCAAGAGTTTAGTCCAGAATTGGTGACCAGAGCTGAGAATGTGGGAAGCATGGCACTTAATGGCCTCGTTAGTTATCTGCAAGTTAAGGTTCCAGAAGCCAGAGTTGCTACTAGAAAAATATCCCATGTTGGATGAGAATCACGTGAACGCATCAACGGACTCAGGGTGAGGCTGACCTCTGGATCTTTGTTGCTTTTCCCAGGACCATAGTGTCCAGGCTAAAAACCAGCTTTTGTGGATATGCCTTAAAATTCAGACAGACAACCAGGCTGCTGGACTGTTTTCAGGCCATAGGTAATTATATACTATTTCTTGTAGTATATCATAACCACATTAGATTCATGGTTGGTCAGTGAGGGAGATGTGGGGAGAAAATCCAGAAAGAAATGTAGATTGAAGACCTCATTGACCCTCTTCTCATGAAATGGTTGGGATTGTTTAACATCTCATCATTTGGGAAGAGTTTCCTCTCTTCCACTCCTTCTCCAACTCTGCCACCATTTCCTCCAAACACAAGTTCTTGAAAATGGAGGGCACGGAATTTAAGGTACTCCAAGTATGTGTATTATAAAAAAGATGGATTGAAAGAGAGAGAGTCCTGGGGTCTCCTGAAGCTTGGGTAGTCCAATGGGGTTAAAATAAAACGAAGTAGTTAACATTTCTTTCTCTTTCCTTCTAGAAGAGCTTCAGCTACAGCCTGTGGTCTCTCTGCCTGTGTAATCTAATATTAAGTCTCCCAGCCTCCAGGGATTACTTCATGTAAATACCTCATTTCCGCATCAGATCGTTGCCTTTCCCTGACATCTCCCTGGAAGTCCTTGATGAGTTAACCTCCATCAGAAAATATCAAATTATATACCTCAAATATCTTCACTTTATTGTATGTCAATATTTAATTAATAAAGCTGTTAAAAACAAACCTCAGGTTTTCTTGTTGGTGTTAGACTGGGTTATAGTCATGCTTTTAAAATACTAACTTTAAAAAAAATTATATAAAATTTACATATGATGAAATGTACAGGTCTCCACTATCAAATCTGGTGAGCTTTGGTAAATGCAGACATCCATCTGGTTCCTATTCCAATTAATACTCAGAACATTTCAATTACCCTAAACATTTCCCTCATGCCCCTTCCAGTGAATCTCCACACCCCGTAAGAAAACACTTCTGAATTTTATCACCACATGTCTTAATTTTGCCTGGTTTTAAACTACAGAAAAGTTTATTAATTACGTAGTATTCTGGGTTTTCAGCCTGTCCCCTCTCATTCAATTTCATGCTTTTTTGAATTTATTCACATTACTGTTGCCGACTTATTCTTTATTGCTGTATCCTATGCTAGTGGATGACTACTCCACAATTTGCTTATTCATTCTCCTGGCCATGGATTTTTGGATCAGTTCTAGTTTGGGGATGATATGAACAAGGCTGACCTGAATATTCTTATACAAGTCTTTTTGTAGGTGTAAGCTTTATTTTCTCACAGATGAATATCTGAGTGGAATTGCTCGTTCAAAGGTAAGATACATGTTCAATTATTTTTTTATTTATTTTTTATTTTTTTAAGGTTTTTATTTATTTTTGAGACAGAGAGAGACAGAGCATGAATGCAGGAGGGTCAGAGAGAGAGAGGGAAACACAGAATCCGAAACAGGCTCCAGGCTCTGAGCTGTCAGCACAGAGCCCGACACGGGGCTCGAGCTCATGGACTGAGAGATCATGACCTGAGCCGAAGTCGGACGCTTAACCAACTGAGCCACCCAGGCACCCCTATGTTCAATTATTTTTTAATGAGGTATAATGTGTATACCATAAGCTTCACCCTTTTAAATTATTTAGTAGTTTTTCACAAGATTGTGAATATCAAATTCAGAACATCTTTATCATCCCCCGAATAAGCCCCATACCTGGTCACTCCACATTCCTCCCCATCTCAGCCCCTGGCAACAACTAATTTATTTTCTATCTCTGTGTATTTGACTTTTCTGGATTTCATATAAATGGAATGATACGACATGTGGCCTTTTGTATTTGGCTTCTTTCACTTACCATGTTTTCAAGATTTATCCATGTTGTAATATTGTTTAAACAAATCATTCATTTAATGGCTGAATAATATTTCATTGCATGAATACACCATATTTTATTTATCCAGTCATCAGTTGATGAACATTTGCACTGTGTCACTTTTTGGCTATTATGAAATGTGCTGCAATGAATATTCATGTATGAGTTTTTGTGTAAATCTATTTTTTTCGGTTCTCTTGCATTACAACTAGGATTGGAATTGCTGGGTCATATGGTAACTCTATATTTAACTAGAAATGCCAAACTGTTTTTCCAAAGCAGCTGTACCAGTTTACATTCCTACCAGAGCTGGAAATTTTTGGTTATGGCCATCCTAATGGGTGTGAGTTGTATTTCATTATGGCTTTGATTTGCATTTCTCTAATGACTGATGATGTTGAACGTTCTTTTATGTGATAATTGGCCACTTATATATCTTCTTTAGAGACATGTGTGTGTCTCCAAATACTTTACATATTTTAATTGGGTTCTTTGCCTTTTTATTATTATCATTTTTTAAGTTTATGTGTTAATTTTGAGAGAGAGAGAGAGAGAGAGAGAACGTGAATTAGGGAGGGGCAGAGAACGAAGGAGAGAGAGAATCCCAAGCAGGCTCCATGCTGTCAGCACGGGGCTTAATCTCACAAACCATGAGATCATGACCTGAACTGAAATCAAGGCTCCAACACTTAACCAAATGAGCCACCCAGGCACCCCTGCCTTTTTATTTTTGAGTTGTAAAATCTTGTTATATATGCCCGATACTAGACCTTTATCAGATATATGGTTTGCAAAAACTTCTCAGTTTCTGGATTGTAATATTGCTTTCCTTTTTTTTTTTTTCTTAAAGTGTATTTATTTATTTTGAGAAAGAGAGAGAAAGCATGAGTCAGGAAGGGGCAGAGAGAGAGAGAGAGAGAGAGGGAGGGAGGGAGAGAAAAATCCCAAGCAGGCCCCTCACTGCCAGCATGGAGCCCAACACAGGGCTTGAACCCACAAACTGTGAGATCATGACCTGAGCAGAAGTTGGACGCTTAACCAACTGAGCCACCCAGGTGCCCTGGATTATAATTTTACTTTCTTGATAGTGTCCTTTAAAGCTTTTCATGAAATCCAATTTATCTGTTTTCTTTTGTTACACATGCTTTTGGTGTCATATCTACAAACAAAACAAAACAAAACCCCAAAACATTGCCTAATCCAAGACTTTAAAGATTTATCTCTATGTTTTATTCTAGGAGTTTTTAAAAAAATTTTTTTTGGTTCTTACTTTAAGTTTGTGATCTGTTTTGAGTTAATCTTTGGATATGTTGTAAAGAAGAGACCCAGTTTTATTCTTTTGCATGTGGATATGCAGTTGTTCCAACAGTATTTGTTGAGAAGACTATTCTTTCCCCCCTGAATTGTTTTGGCACACTTGTTGAATACAAGTTGATCACGTATGGTTATTTCTGGACTCTCAATTTATTTCGTGATTTATATGCCTATCCTTATGCCAGTATCATACAGTGTTAATTGCTGTAGCTATGTAGTCAGTTTTGAAGATGGGAACTGTGAGTCCTCCAACTTCATTCTTTTTCAAGATTGTTTTGGCTATTCTGGGTCTTTTGTATTTTCATATGAATTTTAGGCTTAGCTTGTCAATTTCAGCAAAAGGGCAGCTGGGAATTTGGTAGGAATTGCACTGAATCTATAGATCAATTTGGCGAATGTTTCTCTCCTAACAGTATTAAGTTTTCCAATACATGTACATAAATGTCTTTTTACTAATTTAGGTCTTTTTCTTATCTTCCAGTGACTTGTTTGAGTTTTTGAGTCTCACTCTTACTTTATTAAATTTATTCCTAAGAATCTTATTTTGAATGTGTCATAAATGGGATTACTTTCTTAATTTTATTTGCAGATTGTTTATTGCTAGCACACAGCAATACAACTGATTTTGAATATTGATTTTACATCCTTCAACTTTTGGGAATTCACTGAGTATTCTAATCATTTTTTTTTCTGTGTATGTTTTAAAAATTTCCTGTGTATAAGATCTTGTCATCTGCAAATACATATATTTTTATTTCTTCCTTTCTAATCTGACTATCTTTTATTTATTTTACTTGGTTAGTTATCCTGGCTAGAACTCCCAGTACAGTATTGAACAAAGGTAGCAACATTGTTACCTCTTGTCTTGGTCCTGATTTGAGGATAAAAACTTTCATATTTCACTATTAGTGATGTAATGTAATTACATTAGTGATTAGTGATATGATCTTTGGGTTCTTGTAGAACTCCTGATCAGATTAGGTTCCCTTTATCCCTAACAAACACTTAGTTTGTTAAGTGTTTTGTTTTTTTTTTTATCATAAAAATGTGTTGGATTTTATGGAATGATTTTTCATCCTCTATTTATATGATGTGAAGTTTTTGTTCTTTATTCTATTAATGCCATATGTTACATTGACTTTCATGTTCAACCAATTTTGGATTCTAGGGAAAAATTTTCTCTCTCATCGTGATGTATGATCCTTGTCATATGTCACTGGATGAAGTTTGCTAGTATTTTGCTGAGTATCATTGGTATCTATATTTATAAGGGGTGATGGTCTGTGCATTTCTTTCCTTGTTATGTCTTTAGTGGATTTTCATATAAAGTTAACATTGACCTCATAAAGTATGTTGAGAAGTATTCTATACTCTGCTATTTTTTGGAAGAGTTTGTGACAGATTAGTGTTAATGCTTTACACATTGCGTAAAATTCACCAATATATCAGTGAAACAATCTTGTCCTGTGCTTTTATTTGTGAGAAGTTTTTGATTACTAATTATATCTCTTACATTAAGTCTATTCAGATTTTCTATTTCTTCTTGAGTCAGTTTTGATAGTGTTTATGTTTCTAGTAATTTGCTTATTTCATCGAGACTATTCAATTTGTTGCCATAAAATTGTTCATCTTGTTCACTTATAGTTGATTTTATTTCTGCAAAGTTGATAGTAATGTAACTTCTTTCATTCCTGATTTTATTAATTTGACTCCTTTTTTTCTTGATCAGTCGAGCTACTGCTTTGTCAACTTCGTTGATCTTTTCAAAGAATTAACTCTTGGTTTTGCTAATTTTCTCTCTTGTATTATATCCTCTGTTTCATTTGTTTCCTCTCGAATGTTTATTATTTCCTTACTTTCGCTTGCTTTGGGTTTCGTTTGCTTCATTTTTCTAGTTTCATATGGTGGAAGGTCAAGTTATTGGTTCAAGATTTTAGCAAACATATTTTTAAAGGTACTTGTTCATTTCTTTTAAGTTGCAGAATTGTTGGCTTAAATTTATTTTATTGTCTTTTTAATATCTGTAATCTCCATGAGATGTCATCTCTTTCATCCCTGGTATAACACTTTCTATTTTCTCTCTTTATTTTCTTCAACTGTGCCAATGTTTATCAATTTCACCAATATCTTCAAAGCACAAGGTTTTTTCTTTGACAATTTTGTCTACTATTTGTGCACTGTTTGTTTCATTATTTTTGCACTCACTGATAGAGGGGTCTCCTATCAGTTCATTGTGCGGACAACCTTAAATGAATTTCTAGGATAACGTTTGTTCTATTTAATGCAACTACACCTCAGTTTGTCATACTGAATTCTTTATTGTTTGTCACTTTCTTTGGCTCAGGACATGGAGAAACAACGTCTTCTGATCTTGTATCCAAAATGTCAAAACTATCATTTCCTTAGCCTCAACTTACATATATCTAAAACAAGAGAATAATGACTAAATAAATGTATCTGAAAAGGATGGAACATAGTGGTCATTTTGTGATAGTTGACCTTGGGGACCAAAGAAGTTCCTCATTGTCTCTGTGATCTGTGGACGAATAGGTTTTTAAATTGATGTATAATTGATGTATAGTCTTATATTAGTTTCAGGTGTGCAACATATTTGACACTTATATCCACTAGAAAATGGTCATTACAGTAAGCCTAGTTATCATCCATAACCATATATAGTTACAAAAATGTTTTTTCTTATGATAAGACTTTTAAAATATACTTGCTTAGCAGCTTTCAAACATGCCATACAGTATTACTAACTACAATTACCATGTTGTACATTACAATTCCATGATTTATTTATTTCATAACTGGAGTTTATTCCTTTTGATCTTCTTTTTCCATTTTATTCTCTCCCCATCCCCAATAGCTTTTATTTAACTTATAACATGATCGTACACATTTCAGATCTATCTAATCCATGATGGAAATAATTCTCAAGTGGAAAGCTGCCCAAAGGTATTTATAAATATTCTCAAGTACTTATCTTTCTGTCAATGTCATCTGGAGGATGCTAAAGTCAACTATACTGAAAATTTAATAAACATCAGCCTGCCGTTCAAAATGAAATTCTGTATTCTTTTCATTTAATTTTTGTGATAACCTCTTGCCTTGGAAAATCTGTAAACTGGCTGCTTCAGTTAGCTTTTCACCTCCAAACTTATTCGAATGAAACAATAAATATTTATTTAACCAAATTGTGGCTCAACTATTTAGGTGAAGCTCAGTTAGGTGTTTTTCTACTGATCTTAGCTGGGTTCACTCTGGGCTTTCAGTCAGCTGTCGGTCAGCTGAGTAAGTCTGCTTCTGGAGTTTGGCTGGTTACTGACTGGTACAATGAAACATTGTGCTACTTGCCTCTCACCTTTCACCACAATAACCTTTGTTCTATGGTGGCTTGTTTATTTGGTGGCCCTGGATTCCAGGACAGCAAGAGGGTGTGTTCTTATGTGTAAGTTCTTGCCAAACCTCTGCTTGTGTCACATTTGCTAATGTCTCATCAATGAAAGGAAGTCGCCTGGCCCATCCTAACTCAAAGGAGTAGAGAATAGATTCCGCCATTTGCTGGGAGTCAGCTGCAAAGAACCGTGGCTATTTTTGTTATCTACTACATTGGCTCTGGATGCAGTAAAAGGAATAGGAGGCCAAGGAAGAGGTGTTCTCATCAGTATCTCTAGGATATTAACAAAAGTATGCCCTGCGTCAGAAGGATGGTGGGGACACGCCCACATCACCATCCAGCTAGGGCTTTAATCTGCAAAGAGCTTTCCTGGCAAATGAGCAAATACATTCCACTTAGAGGCTGCTAGAAAAGCATTTGATTCTCCAGAGAGCAAAATATAAACTTTTCTTTTTTATCTTTCCCGTGTTCTTATTCCTCTCTCCTTCAACCACCCTACTCTCCAACCCATTTGATGTTTTTTATAAAAGCCTGCCCCTGACGGTCCTGGACTTGGTCCCCTGGGAATGGTTAGGAAAAGTGCCAAATGACTGCTGCTTTATCTGAAATAGGGCATGAGGCTCCTAAGCCCAGAAAATAAGATCAAAGAGATCTGACAGGCCAGGCTAAATTCTCAGATCCAATTTTAGATCCTTTTAGATGGAACCCACAGCATGAGTGTAAGGGTACATACTTGAACACTCACCTCACCTCCGGCCACGAGTACCTTGAAACACACTCAAACTGAAACATTAATTTCAACAAATTTGCTGTCTAGAAAGGGGTGTTGGACAAGCAGGAGGGAAGCAAAAAGGAGATGCTCTCTCCAGTACCACAGTGCCGCATTTCCTTCTCTCACACTGGAGGCATCTGGCTAGCATTTGTGCTTACTCTCTCAATATTTCTCTCCAACGTTATCCCACCATTATCAGAAGGTTTATCAGTCAGCTATTGTGAAACACACCACATCAAAACCCAGTGGCTTGAAGCAACAAACACTGACTGTGCGTCATGAGTCTGTGGGTTGGGTGGGAAGTTCTGCTACTCTGAGCCAGCCTCAGCCAGCTTCCTTGGTCTTGCTGGTGGAGTTTATCACCTACAGATTGCAAGGGGACCTGCTAGTCTAGGATGGCCTCTGCTGGAACAAGTTGGCTTTCCTCCATGCACCCCTTATATTCCTCCAGCCAGTTAGCCCAAGCACATCCTCATGTTCATGGCGGAGGAACCAATAAGGCAGGAAAGGAAACACTAGTTCACAAGCGTTTTCAAGACTGGGTGGGGGCCTTGTTTGCTCACTCTCATTGGCCAAGGCAAGTCACATGGCCGAGCCCAGAGGAAAGGGGTCAGTCAGAACATCTTGCCCACAATGGTTATAGTAAAAAACTGGAGACATCAATGCGACCAATTTGCCATCTTAGTTGTGTACAAGTGTGGGGATTACCAAAATAGTCATACACTTATTTTGTCATATTATTGAATGGTCCGCAGTCCTAGCGTTGCCCTTGATGGCATTCATCCGGCTCAGTCATTCCTGTGGTATTTTTTTTTCCCACGCCTCAACATCAGTGGGTTTTTTCTGAGACTCAAGTCAGCTTGGGTTGTGGGGGATGGGAAGGAGGGAGGTGGTGGTGACAGCTAATCTATTCATATTCCCTTGTGGGTGTACTAGGGTAAGAGTCCTGCATGGTGTTGATTCTGTGTCTTCTCTCCTTTGACCAAATGACAAATTGTACCCCAGAGGACTCACTTGTAGAAGAAAAGCTCTGTTTATAAGTAGCAGAACTAAGCCCTATGACTCACAGACTTTCTTGATCCAGCCTAGGGTTCCCCTCTCTCAGCGTCTGGTTTCCCTGTATGGATACTAGAAAAAAATCGACTCCCAGGGGGGGCTTCAGATATATACGTGTGCGGAGGGGGTGCTAACCTGAATACAGCGTACTGTGCTAACGGTATATAAGAGTGTGGCATTCACCAGAACGTACACTCTAATCTAGCAGAATCTACACCAGAATCTGATAAGTTCTCCAAATTACCACTGGCTAAGAGCTGTAACCATGATGTAATCAAGCACGGATGCAACAAGAAGGATTTAGATTAGACGGTAGAAATAATCCTGTGGCAAAAAATAAACAGTACATAGTGATTCTCTTTCCCTCTTCCAAAGCACAGAAAGCCTCCAGGGTCCCACTCCAGCCCGCACCAACCGTGACGCAGCTGAAATCCTCACACCCTCAGCCTGCCTCTAGCATGAGGTCACAAGGTATTTCAGTCCTGTGACTGAGGTGTGAACCACAGCCAAAGGGGAGAAAGTGCTTCCAGAGCCTGAGTACAAAGGTGTGATAAGACTTCAAGGTTTTGCAAGTGGTTCAGGGTTTTTTCCTCCTATTTTTCTTTTCGTGTCTCTCTCTTTCTGTCGTGTGAAAATAGTTGTCTTATTACTTTCAGGAAACTTCTTCCTTTGGAAAGCATTAAAGTTTTAAACTTATTTTTAGCTTTGAAATAAATGTGTTTTGAGAGTCTAAGCATACTCTTCTCGTCTTCTTGTACCATGGACATAAGGAAGCGCTTAAAAGCCTATTTTATTTGGGATTCCTCAATGTCCTGAGATAGGTACTTGATTACCACAATCATTGATAAATAACACATAATTATTGGCCTTTTATGGGATCCACTTTCTGCTGGATGCCATGGAAGATGGAAAGAAGGTCAATACCTGGATACATTGCTGAACAGTGCAAAGTATGATAAAATCATGGATTCTAGAGCTGAAAGGCATCTTTCAGAGTTCAAAGCACTTATTTTAATACAGATGAGGAAGCAGAAGCCCAGAAACACATCCTCCAAAAGGCTGATAAATCCCAGCCACAAATTGACCAACAATAGTTTAGTGCAACTTCTACAAACAAAAAATGCTTCTCTCATTGGATTCCTTTCTAATCCAAGAATAGATTATATCATATCCTGATATTGATTTGTTGGACTTAACTTCAAATCTGTTTTCATATATCATCATGTAGAAAAAAAATATGGATGCAAGTCTCATTCTCCTATTTGATGGAGCTGATACAATGATACCGCAAAGCCAGAGATGTGACATTTCCTTAGTGAAGAGTTTTCCGTTATGTACTTTATCTGGGATTTCAGTAGGAATGTATGTTATGTGGATACAGGATGGACATGAGGGATACTATTAGGAAGGCTTCAGTTTTGGAGGCGGGCCCAAAAGTAGGTGTCCTCTCTCACTGGCCAAGTGGTGTCTCAGGGCTATGGCTATTCTATGGAGAGAAAACAATGAGAACCTACATAACAAGGAGAGTCACCATGGAAATCTTTCCCTAATCTCATACATAGAAGGTTCTGTGCTGGACTCTATGCCAGGTCTTAACAGTGAGAACAATTGATACAAGCATAGAGTCTAGGAACATCGTGGACACCTCTGCAGAATGGGCTTCCTACTCACTCTGTTCTCCACCTCCCCAGACCATTCACTATTCAAGAGTTTATCATGAAAACATATGGATATGACCAAACTTGGTCTTTAAGCCAGGGTGATTGGCTTAGAGGTGGGCATATGAACACAGTCCTTTAGGAGGCCCGTTGAAACTGGACTAAACAGTTTATCTCCATCACACATAAAGCTCAGATGTTGTTGGTTGTATATATTTTGCTTTGTGACTAGAAAGAAAGAGAAGGCCCACCAAGTGAAAGAAGAAGGAAGAAGATATATGAAAAAAAAAAAAAAAAAAAAAAACAAAAACAGAGACTAAAGAAAGGGAGAGAAACCTACATGTTAAAGCCCTTGCTTTCAATTGTTTCTAATGCCCAACCATATTCTTATTGTCAGCGTTTTGTGAGATACCCCAGTATATGTATGGTAAATGATCTTTTATACTTAAGCTGGTATAAACTAACTTTCTAATATGAATAGTGAGCACATGGTAGTGAAAGATTTTTGAATTCTATTAAAGTCTTAGATTAAATTAATAAATTTGGGGAAATGAAGAAGTGAAGGCTAGTGTATCTGCCTAGGGCAGGTTGAGACATAAAAACCAGATTGTTTTAATAAGATTCAGTCAGAAAAATACACCCGGAGAGACTTCCTGATGTTGTCAGTACGCCTTGGAAAAGGGCAGCTTCGGCTTTAGCAAGTAGAAGATAATTTCCCACCAGGTCACTGGGGATGAAATTGAGGACATCTCTGCAAGGAAAGTCCAAATCCAGAAACGTCCAGGTTTCAAAGAAGCAAAGAAAGTCTTTCAAATGGTGAGAATTCATCCTGACATAATGGAGGGTTGGAAATTAGTGAGCTCTTGAAAATGGTGATGTCTGAGTCAAGCCAGGGCAGCCTTGTGGCAGGGCTACTATAGAAGTGATGGAAACATCTGTTGGGAGATAAGGGAATAAGCTTCCAGCATTCCTTTTTCTCAAGATTTTTGCATTTTGGTTTAGACTCCAAGTAATAAGGCAGATGAGTTGGATGAGAAACTGGCTTCCAAGGGATCTGATTCCTCCTTTCCAGCCTGTGCTTTGAAAACCTCAACTGGAGGGGCGCCTGGGTGGCGCAGTCGGTTGAGCGTCCGACTTCAGCCAGGTCACGATCTCGCGGTCCGGGAGTTCGAGCCCCGCGTCGGGCTCTGGGCTGATGGCTCAGAGCCTGGAGCCTGTTTCCGATTCTGTGTCTCCCTCTCTCTCTGCCCCTCCCCCGTTCATGCTCTGTCTCTCTCTGTCCCAAAAATAAATAAACGTTGAAAAAAAAATATTTAAAAAAAAAGAAAACCTCAACTGGGACTAGTCACATTTCATTTCCACAATCCCAAACAACGTCACTCCTTGTCCCTTTCCTGGTCCCTTCCTCTTCTCAGCTCCCCTGCTCCTCTCCAACAAAATCATCACCCCCTCCTCTCCATAAGCTTTTTTCTAGGCTAGGCAGACTGCCATCCCTGAGACATTGCTTTTCTACCTCCTCCTTGAAAGGTCTGACCTCTGTCATTTTCCCAGCATCTTTCAAATAGAGCCTTTTTTTCCCCATAAAATCTTTCTCCTAGGATGTTCAGGGAAATAAAAGATAACAAATCCTTCTTGCTTTTTCCTGTCTGATTATACTGTTCCTTCTTTAATGCTCTATCGCATCCAAACCTAAATGACTGACTTAAACAAAATTGTAAATACTTTGCTTTACTTACTTATAGATATACTTGACTTGAATTATGCCATTGTCTGTCCTTTGTGTGTTGAGATTTTAGGGTCTCAGAGGCTTTTAGAAACATGTGGCCCCTAGAACAATCTATGTGAATCCCCCTTGGATGGCGATGGGGTTTGGATGGCTATCTTATACGCATAAGAGAGTTTCTGCTTCTAATGTAAACCCTTGTGATTTCACACACACAATTGCTGTTTCTATTGGCCTGACCATTTGCTGGTTTCTACCACATGTCTCATGTTGTTTCTTATTCAAGAATTTAGATTATAGTGTATCTTTAATTTCCTTTTTAGCAATTTACACACACACACACACACACACACACACACACACACACATTTCACGACCACATAATTTTAGAGATTTCTTCCCACCTTAAATAAACGTCCTTTCTTCCCCCATATTTAGTCAGTGTACTTTACCTGGCACGAACATAGAAGCTCTTATGAAACCCATATGTGCCTTATAACATAATTCATTACTTTCGCAGGAAAATCCCAGTGACCGCAATTTGATAATGATTGTCAAATACATTGCCAAGATTCCCATCACCTCTCCAACTGGATTTTGAGCAAGAAAGAGTGAAATACTTATAGTTATTTCTTTTACATCCATAGTCTGTATTACCAGAAATTCTAGAAATAAATTGTCTAAACAAATTTAGGAAATATTTAATTTCACCAAGACGGAATAGAGATTAATTTCTTCTTAGCAGTAATAATAATTTTACAATTATGAGTCTATAGATCTTCAAGATAAACATTTGTGAATAAAATTTGCCAAATATCCATATTGATAAAATCCAGATCAATTTTTTTTAGCAGTGTAAAAATACACATTCTCTAAAAAGCTGATAAAACCCCCACCACAAATTCACAAAAAGAGTTTAATGTAACTGAAACAAATAAAAAATGCCTGTCTTATTTATAGCCAAAGAACATAATATATTTTGTTGATATTAAGATGCTGGACTTAATTAATAAACTTCAAGCCTACTTTCAGGTAGGGTAAGAGAAACAAATGTGGATGAAGTTCTCATTATCCTATTTGAAGGAGTTGATACCACGGATGACACCACAAACCAGGAGAAGCAATATTTTCATAGCGAGGTATTTTTCATTGTGTATTTTACCTAGGATTTTGATGGGAATTTATGTGGTGTGGATACAGGATGGGGATGGGGGATGTTATTAAGAAGACTGATGATGGACGAAAGGAAGTAACTGACTAGCTTTGCCTAAAGATTCCAAGGCTTCCAAATGTTCTCCCTCTGGAAGAGAATAGCCATCTGTTCTTCTTGTCCACTGGGGAATGAGCAAGGGGATATTGGTTAATAACATGGCTAAGGAGATTCAGGGTACGCAATGAATTTCACAACTGACAAGTTTCTTGGACAGTGGACCCATTGACCAAGTGTTCTGTGAATGGGGTGAAATGCCCTTCTCTGGAGGCCATCAGACACATCTGTCTAGCAGAATATAAATGCTGTGCTCCCAGAGGGTTAAAAATGGACAGTTGATGGCTGGATTCCTGCATTCCAGCATGGCAATATTTATTTTAAATCCCATTTCTGTCCTGAGGAGGAGATCTAGATTTCCCACCATGATTTTGAGGATGGCTTCCCTTTTTACTTCGTTCTCCTGACAAAGAGAAGAATGAAGGAATTTCTTAGAGAAGAACGTGTGATTTATTTACAGAAAAAGACACGTGGCTCATATTTCAGCTATTCACATGAATACCATGTATTTAAAGACATAAACATTCACACTGGAACAACTATCTTTGTTCTTTCCCCTTACAAAATGTGTATGACGTGGAGAGTTTTGATTTTTCTCTTGACACATTTTAATGATAACCCAAGAAAACAGATTTAATGATATTTAGCTCAGAATCATAGACTGGAAACACTTGAAGACATCTCTCTCTCTCTCTGTCTCCTTTTTTTTTTTTTTTTAGGTTTTATTTTTTAAGTAATCTCTATACCCAACATGGAGCTCAAATTCATAACCCCAAGATCAAGAGTTGCACGCTCTACTAACTAACCATCTTAAAATTTATCTGGTGGATAGGAAACTGAGTCACAGAAAGGTGGAATAAACTGAGGGTCACAAGAATGGTTCACGTTTGGTGGAAAGTCATTACAAAAGAAGAAACCTAACTGTTTTTACTCAGGATGAGGAAGAGCAAAGGGGAAGTCTTACAGAGTTAAAATACTGCCTTTTAAGGAACAAAAGGGATAAATGGTTTCAGAAGTGGGCAGTGACTTGCAAATACTGGGGACATAGTTTCCCAAACAAAGATGCAAGATGGGTAGAGAAGGAGTGATAGAAACAATTAAATCATGTGCCACTTACAACTTGTAGATAGCATCTCTTTGGTCAAGACATACCCAAGCAGCATCTGTTTCTTTGGAAACTGATCGTGATTACATTACATGCACGTTTAATTCCAAAGCTAGGGGTAAGAGAGTAACTGTTATGGCACAATCGTCTCTGATGTAGAAACGTTCGAGAGGATTTTCTATGCTAATTTTATTTTACACTTTTTTTTTAACTTTATGAGAGCAAAAATTTCATAACCACACTAGTTCCCTTTATCTGTAGGGACACATTCCAAGAATCCCAGTAGCTACCTGAAACTGTGGATAGTACCAAACCCCACACAGATGGTCCCCAACTTAACAATTGTTCCACTTATATATATATTTTTTGATTTTGCAATCATACAAAAGTGATAGGCTTTCAGTAGAAACTGTACTACGAATTTTGAATTTGGATCTTTTCCCAGGCTAGCGATATGCAGTAGATACTCTCTCATGATGTTGGGCAGCGGCAGCTCCCAGTCAACCACATGATCATGAGCATAAACAACTGATAGACTCAGCAACCATTCTGTACCCAGGCACTATTCTGGTTTTCATTTGCAGTATTCAACCAATTACATGCGATATTCAACACTTTATTACAAAATAGGCTTTGTACTAGATGATTTTGCCCAGCCGTAGGCTAATGCAAGTGTTCTGAGCATGTTTAAGACAGGCTAGTCTAAGCTATAATGTTTGGTAAGTTACCTGTACTAAATGCATTTGCAACTTAGTATTTTCAACTTATGATGAGCTTATTGGAATGTAACCCTATTGTAATAAGTCAAGGAAGATCTGTGCCTACTATGTTTTTTTCTATACATATGTATCTATGATAGGGGCGCCTGGGTGGCTCAGTCACTTAAGCGTCCGACTTTGGCTTAGGTCATGATGTTGCAGTTCGTGAGTTTGAGCCCCACGTCGGGCTCTGTGCTGACAGCTCAGAGCTGGAGCCTGCTTTGGATTCTGTGCCTCCCTCTCTCTCTGCCCCTTAAAGGCTCATGCTCTCTCTCTCTCTCTCTCTCTCTCTCTCCCCTTTAAAAATAAATAAACATTAAAAAAATTATATATCCAAAATAAAGTTTAATTTATAAACTAGGCACAGTAAGAGGTTAACAGTAACTAACAATAAAATACAACAACTATAACAATATAATTTAATAAAAGTTATGTGAATGTGGCCTCTCTCACCCTCTCTCTCTCTCTCAAAATATCTTATTGTTCCATATTCACCCTCCTTGTGATGATGTGAGATGATACGCCTCCACGATGAGATGAAATTTTGGGGAATGGCATAGACATTGTGACATAGCATCACATTACTAGTGATCTCCTGACCTTCTATCAGAAGGAGGATCATCTACTTCTGGACAGTGGTTGACGGTGAGTAAATGAAGCCTCAGGAAGTAAAACCTCAGATAAGGGAGGACAACTGTAAACTTCTTAAACCCCATGCAGGATGTGATTTCACACTAACAGCTAATTTCTCCAACTGAACTGACTGTTTAGTAGCCAACACCAATCCATTCAATATAAAATTAAAACAATAATTATTTCCACTTAAAGAGTCTCTAGTCTAGAAACTACAGTCAGAGAGCTACACTGAGGATATTAGTCTGTGTTGACTGGTATTCTGATTTGTATTCGACAACAAGCCATCCTTTTGCCTAGTGAGGGACACCAGCCCATTGCTGGATCTCATCTGTAGCATAGACAGCCTGTGTTTATGTACCTACACCGAAAGCTCTTTGTGTGACATGATAGGTCAGAAGATATGGCCTCCAGGCCAAGCTCAATCATCAACCCCCTGTATGATTTAGGCAAACAATTAACCAGAATAAGGGCTTCTCTTCGCCTACCCACCATCTAAAAAGGCTCTTGAAGCATTTTGAAGAACGCTCTAGCTGATGAGTAGACAGACACCCTTATTAGAGGCCTCTTTAGGGCCCATTCAACTTTGGTTTCTAAGAACCTTGCATTCTTGACCTCATAGCTTCTGGGACTGCACCAAAATAAAAAGTTTCTGCACAGCAAAGGGAACAATCAACAAAACTAAAAGACAACCTACTGAATGGGAGAAGGTATTTTCAAGTGACATATTCAATTAAGGGTTAGTATCCAAAATATATAAAGAAGTTATACAACTTGAAATGAAACCAAACAAAAATAATCTAATTTAAAAATGGGCAGAAGACATGAACAGATATTTCTCCAAAGAAGACATCCATATGGCCAAAATATATATGAAAAGATGTTCAACATCACTAATCATAAGGGAAATGCAAATAAAAACTAGAGTGCTATATATAACCTCATACCTGTCAGAATGGCTAAAATAAAAAACACAAGAAACAAGTATTGGCAAAGATATAGAGAAAAAGGAACTCTTGTGCACTGTTGGTGGGAACGTAAACTGGTGTGGCCACCATGGAAAACAGTATGTAGGTTCCTCAAAAAAATTGAGAATAGATTTACCATATGATCCAACAATTCCACTACTGGGTATTTTCCCAAAGAATACAAAAACACTAATTTGAAAAGACATATTCACTCCTATGTTTATCGCAGCATTATTTACAACAGCCAAATTATGGAAGCAACCCAAATATCCATTGATAGCTGGATGGATAAAGGAGAGGTGGTGTACACACACACACACACACACACACACACACACACACACACAGTGGAATATTACTCAGCCACAAAAAGGAATGGAATCTTGCCATTTGCAACATGGATGGATCCAGAGTATGCTAAGAGAATAAGTCAATCAGAGAAAGACACATACCATGATTTCACTCATACGTGGAATTTAAGAAACAAAGCAAATGAACAAAGAACAAAAGAGAGAAACCACAAAACAGACTCTTAACTATAGAGAACAAAATGATGGTTACCAGAGGAGAGGTGGGTGAGAGGATGAGTGAAATAAGTTAAGGCGATTAACAGTGCACTTATCATGATGAGCACTGAGTAATTTATACAATTCACTATCTTGTTTACCTGAAACTAATATAGTACTGTATGTTAACTATACTGGAATTAAAATAAAATCACCAAAAATAAAAAATAAGAAATAAAATAAAACTCATAGAGGTTAAGTGGTTTCTCCCAAATCATATTGTTAGTGAATAATAGAGTCAGGATTCAGCTCCAATGTACCTGACTGTGTTACGTTATGTCTTTTTTCCCCCTCGCATATAGGTACACTCCGGAGAGATTTAATACCCGAAGAAAATGAAAACACTAATTTGAAAAAATATAGGCAACCCTATGTTCATTGAAGCATTACTTACAATACCCAAGATGTGGAAATAGCATGATGTCTACTGAAAAAGAGAAATGGATATTACACAGCCATAACAAAGGGTGAGATCTTGCCATTTGCGACATGGATGGACCTAGAGAGTATTATGCTAAGTGAAATACGCCAGATACAGAAAGACAAATACCATATGATTTTGCTCGCATCTGAACTCTAAAAATCAAACAAAAAATGAATGAATAAACAAACAAAAAGCAGAATGAGACCTATAATACAGAGACTAGAAAGATGATTGTCTGCAGGGAGATGGGGCAATGTGGGCGACGGAGAGAGGCGGATATAGGCTTCCAGTTATGGAATGAATAAGTCATGGGAATAAAAGACACGGCATAAGGAATACAGCCAGTGATACTTTAATATGTATGGTAACAGATGGTAGCTACACCTGTAGTGAGCACAGCATAATGTATACACTTGTTTCATCACTATGTTGTACACCTGAAACTCAGATAACAGTGCGCATTAATTGTACTCAAATAGAAAAAACTAAAAAGAAAAAAAAATGCATTTAATGTACCCAACCTACTGGATGTTATAGCTTGGCTTAGCCTCCTTCAGACATGCTCAGAATACTTACATTAACCCACCATTGGGCAAAGTCATCACAAAGCCTATTTTATAAAAAACGTTGAACATTTCATGTAAAAAAAAAAAAAAAAGTAATAACATTCCTTCTGCCCTCACCTCTCCCTTTATTCTGTACCAAAGGAGATAATGGCTGCAGAACAATGACGTCAAGGTTGTTTCAAGCCTCAAAAGAGGGAGATGTATTCTCCAGACTCAAACCTGTTTCTTTCTTTTTTTTTTTAACTGAAGTGTAATTAACATACAATGTTATACTAACTTCAGGTGTACAAGCTTTGAATCTGGCAATTCTATATGTTACTCAGTGTCCGCCATAGTAAGTCTAGCCACCGCCTGTCACCATACAATGTCATTACATTATTGACATATTCCTATGCTCTACTTTCCATCTCTGTGACTTATTTATTTTATAACTGGGAACTTTGTACCTCTTAATCCCCTTCCATCCAAAGAGAGTAAAATACACATTCTTTTCAAGTGCACATGGAACATTCTCCAGGACAGATCACATGTTAGGCCACAAAACAAGTCTCCATAAATTTAAGAAGATTTAAATCACTATCAAGCATCTTTTCTGCCCACAGCAGTATGACACCAGAACTTAATAATAAGAAAAAAATCTGGAAAGAACACAAATACATGGAGGCTAAACAACATGTTACCAAACAATGAATGCATTAACCAAGAAATCAGAGGAAATTAAAAAAAAAAATGCATGGAGACCAATGAAAATGGTAACATGATGGTCCAAAATCTTTGGGATATTTATAGCAACACAGGCCTACTTCAAGAAACAAGTAAAAATCTCAAATGAACAACCTAACCTCACACCTAAACAAATCACATTTCTTTTTTTTTAATAGGATGGTTAATATTTTTTTAATATGAAATTTATTGTCAAATTGGTTTCCGTACCACGCCCAGTGCTCATCGCAACAGGTGCCCTCCTCAATGCCCATCACCCACTTTCCCCTCCCCCCCACCTGCCATCAACCCTCAGTTCGTTCTCAGTTTTTAAGAGTCTCTTATGGAACAAATCACATTGCTGTTCAAAGGGCCAGGTTCTGCACTCCCCCCCTTCCCTGGCTGTCTTCAGTGTCCAGGTCGGCTTTCATCGCCACCTCAGGTTGAGAGATTTCCAGGCAGCCTTGGGCTTGCTGAAGGTACCAGTAACATACTTTTGGACTCTAAGCCAAGAGGTACAAGACATACATCTGACTGAAAGAAGAGAAGAGGAGCAGGGCGGAGCACGCCAGGGTGTGTCAGAGCCACCCTTTCCCCCCCGCAGGCTTTAACTCTATGTTCTGAGGTTTCAGAAGGAGCTGACAGGTGTCAGCTACAGCATGTCAGGCACCATGTAAGACACTTCACACGCAATGTCTCTTTCCAGAATCCTCACCACAACTCCATCCGAGCCCACGGACTCTTCTGTGAAATGAAAATATTAGATTTCATCCCAGTCACAGTCACTCAGACAAGAGAGAAGATTCTGATATGGGCCCATCTGCCTTTATAGCCCAGGGGCTTTCAACTACGCCGGGCCACCTACCCGTACCAGGAGCCAGGAGACTAGGGTCGCTATGCTAGCTCAGTGCCCCACTCATCCCGGAAGTTTTCAGTGCCTTCCTCTATCAGATGCATATGCAAACCCACCACCCCCTCCACCTTCCAGTTCCTTCCACCCTCAGATTATTTTTGAACGGTATGTGCCACGATGGGCAAAGGTATCAAACATTTGGTGGGAACAAGAAATGAGAGAAATTATTGCTGCTTTTCTGTTTATGTGTCTGCACGCTCACCTCTTACTTCCTCAACTACCGTAAGATTCTTGAGCTAGACACCATAATGTGGACAACCGTTCGTGGTGCTCCTTCCCCCACCTACAAGTCCCTTACGGCTTGAAGGATACAGGAGGTGCTCAAAAAATACTGAAGATGGAACATACTCAGAATCAGGTGGGATGACTAAAACCAGCCACCCGGATCATTTTGGTTTAAATTCCAATGTTTATTGGCCTGAAAAGTTAAAGTTAACTAGATGATCACACTTCAAACACAGGGTTATTTCTTTACATTATGAAGCGATCTTTGTATTACTGCATTTGCCCTTTCCCAAAACTCTGTGAGCTGGGCAGGGCACGGATTATCTTTATTTCACAGGTGAATATCCCAAGGCTCAGACATGAGCAGGCATGGGAGGCGTCTTCTCTGATTTCCAGCCCAGGTCATCAGGCAGGTGGAAGGGCAGGCCCGGTTGGGCTTGGTTGCAGGTTGGAGAATGTGGGTACGCCACACAGGAGAAAATACGGATGTGTTCCGGCGTGAGTTCCTGCTGGCCAGGAAGGACCCCTGCTCTGCGGGCGCCATATCCCAGGACCTCTCTGTCCCAGCTTGCTCACTCGCTTTGAGCCCAGCGCAGAAGGATTCTGCCTGCTTCCAAGCTGGCCCTTTCTACTAGTGGGGATCAGGAGCCAGAGTTTTCTGCTGGTGACTGCTCTTTCCCAATATTCTTCTGTGGTATCATATTTTCTCAGCTTGTTCTTAAACTCATCTTCCTGACCGTCTCAGTCCTCACTGACCTTTTCTCAGGTCATGGAAAGTGAGTTCACCGAGGGACTCCAGTACTGCCTTGCCGATGCATCTCCCTGGAGAGGGAAGCTTCTTCTCCGGTTCATGCCCACTCCCGCCCCTGAAAAAGAGACTCAGTTCTGTCCATCAAGCACTTTTCACACACCCCCTCACACACCTCTTCTAGATACTCGGCCTCAGCAGAATAGCCAGGACTATCTATTCATCGTACCTTCAAGTCCCAGTTCTGTAACCAAATAAACTTTGTAGGTTGACTTGATCCATACCCCACACCTACCCCAACACCTTACAGTTGAAGTTTCAGAGACTGGGGAGGTTCAGGGATTTCTGTCCAAGTTCTAGCAGTCCTTCCATCGTTAAGCTAGAAGAGAACCTTTCGGCTCCCACATTCGTTCTGTCACTGTGACTCACTGCCACCGTCACCACCCTCTCCTCTGTCTTGGTTCAGGGACTCTTCATCATCTTTCAGGAGAACCTCAGTGAAATCCTCCTAAGGTTACTTGCTCCCAGGTTTATCTCCTTCGAATCTATTCCACTGGGAAGTGTGATTGGATCACATTTGAGATGAAGACAGATCATTCCATATCAAACTTCTGAGATGCATCCTGTGGACCACAGGATAAAGTTTACATCTCTCTGCCTGACTTACAAGACACCCTTGCCCCCACGCCCTCCTGTCCCTGCATGTTTAGCTCCGTCTCATTCCATTTCCCACCATGTGGCTTATACCCCAACCATGCCAGCCTCTTTGTGAGCATGCCTGTGTTTGCATCCTAAGTATGATATTCCAGTGCTTTTGCACGTTTCCTTCTCAACCTAGACTGTCCTTCTCCATATCTTCTTCATAGAAAACTCCTCTTTAAAAATTAGTCTGGCATCACAGCCTCTCTGAAGCCTGCGCCTACAGAGAGAAACACGTAAATGTCTCTAGCTTTTCAGTATATATATTTTTTGTTGCACATATAACATTTAATCATACTGCATTTTGTGGAGTGTTGGCTTATTTGTCTCGTTGTAATCTAAGCACATTAAAGGCAGAATTTGAATTTTCATTTTTCTTCTTTATATCCCCTACCATGTCTAGGTCAAGGTTGTGCTAACGTTAAGAGCTCCTTACGTGCTGCTATGGCTGGGCAAGGCACAGAGGCTGCACATTAGAGAATCTCAGACACCGACCTTTTTTTTAAATTGTTTCAAAATGTTTACATTTATTTATTTTTGAGAGACAGAGAGAGACAGAGCATGAGCAGGGGAGGGGCAGAGAGAGTGACACAGAATCCGAGGCAGGCTCCAGGCTCTGAGCTGTCAGCCCAGAGCCCGAAGCGGGGCTTGAACCCACGAACCGTGAGATCATGACCTGAGCCGAAGTCGGACGCTCAACCGACTGAGCCATCCAGGCGCCTCTCAGATACTGTCCTTTAAAGGAAGTAGAATCACTCACAACCAAAGTTTTCATCCCTATCCTATTAAGAATATTCTATTGGGGCAGCTGGGTAGCTCAGTTGGTTAAGCGGCTTACTCTTGATTTCAACTCTGGTCATGATCTTGCAGTTCGTGAGATCAAGGCTCTGCACTGGTAGTGTGGGGCCGGCATGGGATTCTCTCTTCCCCCCTCTCTGCCCCTTCCCCTACCACACTCTCTTGCACGTGCCCTCTTTCTCTCAAAATGGATGAATACATTTTAAAAAATATTTTTAAATTTTTATTTATTTTTAAAAAATTTAAAAAAAATGTTTATTTACTTTTGAGAGAGAGAGAGAGAGTACAAGCAGGGTAAGGCAGGGAGAGCAAGACACAGAATCGGAAGCAGGCTCCAGGCTCTGAGCTGTCAGCACAGAGCCCGACGCGGGGCTCGAACTCACTTACTATGTACTCTCCAAATAAGTCTCACTTTGTTTTCTATGCAATGTTCCGTGAGTAACATACTTAACAGCATTTTATTTAATTCTGTATTTTTCCCCAAGTGGAGATGAATTCTGTGATTATAAAGGTAGCACATGTTCACTGTAAAACATCCCAACAATGGAAATGTGTAAAAAAAAGACTAGACTCTACAATGATTTCGACACCTTGAGTAAACCACTGTTAACATCATGAGGAATATCCATTCAGACTTTTTCCTGAGAATGTGCACTTAGAAACATGACACACATGTTCCTTAAGTAGGGTAGTACTACATACACATGGTTTGTAACCTTCTCCTGTTTTCCTTAAAATATGATAGCTATATTTCCATTGGTAAGGCATATAGATCCATGCAATCAGTTTTGAATGGATGGTAATATTCCAATACACCATATGCCATAATAAGGCATATACGTTGTTTCCATGTTCCATGTTCTGCTATTATAACAATGCTATGATAAAAATATCATGAAAATTTGTCTCTTCCCTTTTGGCCAGGCTCAGAAGTAACCATGAGAGCCTATGTTTAATTTATATTTCTTTTCTTTTTAAAAAATTTTTTAACGGTTACTTATTATTGAGAGAGAGAGAGAGAGAGAGAGAGAGAGAGAGAGAGAGAGAGACAGAGCGTGAACATGGGAGGGGCAGAGAGAGAGGGAGACACGGAACCCGAGGAAGGCTCCAGGCTCTGAGCTGTCAGCACAGAGCCCGGTGCGGGGCTCGAACTCAAACGCGGGATCGTGACCTGAGCCGAAGTCAGAAGCCCAACCGACTGAGCCACCCAGGTGCCCCTAATTTGTTTTTCTTTGATCCTTAACGAGGTTGAGTTCATTCAGTTGAGTTCATAAGTTCACTGACCGGACATAGTATTTCTTTTGTGAATTACTTTTTTTTTAATTCCCTTGTTTATTTTCTCATTTGGGTGTTTCTCATTTGCTTTTTGGTTTCTAGGATCAATTTAAATGAAATCGTCATCTCTGTTCAGTCACATATGTTACAACACATGGATAGAAGTAACCTCAGACGTATTTTAGCATAGCCCTCCCATTGTACAGATTAAACTGTCTAGAGAAAGGGGGTGAGTCACTGAGGTCTCATGATTATATGGCCAATTTTTCCAGTGACTCAGTAAGATTTATTGACTCACATTACTTACATTTCTATTGTACCACCCAGCCTTTCCTTATAAAACAAAATATACTTCTAAATTGACCAACGTTTGATATCATAGAAAGCTTCCTGTGGGAAAAAAAAAGAAAACTAATAGCATTTTTTGGTCTATTCTGCCATTTGCCCTTTTCTAACCAAGGATTCTTTTTACTTGAACAGAAGAAGGAGGCACTGGGGAGGAGATACCGGCGTTACAAATGTTGCTATTTGGAGAAGAAAAACAGCCGTGGTAACCCCTCAGTAGTCTTTGCGAGACTGGTGAAAACTGCTTAAATTTCACAATTACTTTTTTATTAATAAAAAATGTTTTGACTTTCTTTGTGCAGCTATTATGTAGATGGTTTCTTGGCTGCCATTTTTCAACAGGGGATGAGGGCACCTCTAAGAAGCTGCTAATTGCACGGCGCCCGTGGCTGGGAGAATATTTGAGGGCTGCTGTCTTGATGGGATGCATACTTGCATCTGTTTTTCATGCCTTTCCAAAATGGAATTCCATTTGCTTCCCCCTTTGTTATGGGGAGGGAAATGGCAGAACCCCATCATCATTCATCATGATGAGTAAAATAAACACTTGCCTATCAGATTTTTCTCATGCGTCATTTATCCTGGGAGAAGAATATTATTAGGACCGAGCATAAAAGCTGGGTTGAGGAAGGAGTAATAATGATCAGTTGGAGGGGGAAAAAAAAAGAATAAAGTAAGGGGTACGGAAGCCACCGAAGTGCATTATTTGCTAATAGATGGTTCCAGACTTCCTCTCTCAAGAAAGATTGGGACATGTGGAAAATCTGCTTGTCCACTTGTGCACTGCAGAACGGGGGAGGGGAGGAGAGCCAGACTCCCTAAAGGGTAAAAATCAGGGAAGTGAAGCAGGTGTTTCCTGCTACTTGTACCTCAGAGGAAAGTTCAGAGCCCTTGGAGGGAGATTTCCACAGTGGCCCGAACCAGAGGAAGCCATACTTTTCCATCAGCCTTAATTCAGAGGTCAGACGCATCAGCCGTCACCTCTCAGACTTCCTCTCCCTGTCTCTCTCAATCTCTGACAGTCTCCCTAGTTTTAAGTTAGTGAAAAGTTAATACACGTGTTCGTACAGGTTATTGTATAGACGATTCCTTCTACCCTCCTTTTCTCAGCTTATCTGCTCTTTTGTTTATTTATCTGTATCCATCGTGATTTTCTTTCTTTCATTAGTGGGAGTGTTGGTATTAGTGCTTAATATACTTCTTTTTTTCCTCCGACATTAAAATTTTTAAAAAAGTAAAATATGCACGTGGCACGTTACCTTGAACTTGCACGCTATGACACTAACGTGGATTTGCCTTTTAGCTCTAAAAAGAGGTTATTTACTTTTCTACAAAATCAGTTGGAAAACCAAGACACGTGGGAAGCAAACCGTAAATACTTGTGTTAATGTATCAGCTATGTCTTTTTAAATGTTTCTCTTCCTGTTCTCTCTCTTCCGCCCTCCTTCCCCCTTTACGTGTTTTTGCAGCGCTCTCTCTGTTTCTTTCTAGCAGTGAAGTGCCCAGGAAAAGAATAATAAAGTTGACGTGTGTCAGTGCGGATGTGGGTGTGTGTATGCATGTATAAGCCATACACCCAAATACTGGAAAGCAATTAAAAAATGTTTAAATATACATTTGAGTATTTCAGATTAAGGGAGAGTAAAACGGGGAAGAAGAAGGAAAGGGAAGCGGAAGGAGAAAGAGACAGAGGACTGAACAGAGAAAGGAAGAGCAAGATGGATGAGTTGGGACACTTGCTACACAGAGAAAATGCCATATATCATCCAGATGTTTTGTCTACGGCAGACCAAACATCAGGCTTTTGGGAAGCATTTGGAAGATACAATGCTCCTTTCACTGCACAGACAACTGTTGACGGTCTTATCGCCTCTTTCTCTGTGTGTATGTGTCTATCCCTTTCAAGCCTTTTTGTGGTCAAATTATAAAGGCCTGTTTAGTGGGCGGGTGACGTCACACTGACCACAAAAGCTTATATTTCCTGCTACTAAATACACAGCCCCTGCTGACGAAGTAATCATTACAGAGCGAGCTTGTTCCGCCGAGGTCACCCCAAGTGGGGATAAAGGCACTGGGGGAGGGGCCCAGTTGAGAGAGCAGAGCCATTATTCCCAAATGTGTCTGTCTGTCTGCTGATCCTCATCTTGTTAGAACCGAATGATGAAAATAGAGGTCCCTTTGTGCTTCCTCCAGACCTTTGTCTCTAGGGATGCTGGGGCATACTGGGACTCAACATGGTGGAGAAAAAGGAACAGACGAAATCCAGGTCTGATTCCAATCTTCCCATTTATATGCTGAGTGCCTTTTACCTCTCCAGGTCTAATCATTATAATACCCGTTTTACTGAAGAGGAAAGAGCCCCGTGTAGGGATCAAATGAGATCATGCATTTTTAAATGGTTGGTTTTATTTTTAGGGTGCTGTTCAAATCTTCATATCATTTCTTCGGGGCTCCCACCCACTTGCCTTGTGATGAACAGGAACTACAATTCTCGATTTTGAGAGTAGACACTACAGGGTAGGTTTTCGTTTTGCAAATTCCTTTTTATTTTACTTATTTATTTTTCCAGAGGTCACTAGGAAGGAATTTTTTTTTCAATGAAGAGAAATAAATGAACTTAAGCGCTAAAACGAAGGCTTGTCAAGTTGAGCAAAGGAAGCCACACCAAATACTAGGGAACCACAAGAAAACAAGAGAGGATCTGGGGGAGACCTCATGGAAGAAATACTATTGGGGTTGGGTATAGTGCAGGATAGGCCATGTCCATGAACTCTTAGGTACCACCTGACATTAAACTGGACTCATCTAAGGGCTTATGCCAGAAGTCTTTGGCATCCCAAACCTCAGATGACATGAAACCGTATGAATGCACATTTTGAGTATTTTATGCATTCAGGTTAATTTCAGCATTGAGAGAAGTGGAAAACCACTGCTCAGCCAAGATCATACAGAATTTTCCTACTCTCAGCCCTGAATTTTTGACGAGGCAGGATTCAAATTCCCTACATTTTTTTCTTATTTTTATTTTCTCCCCCTTCTGGTGAGAGACTATTACACATAGGGCCTCAAACCCAAAAAGTACTTTGGAATGAGTCCATGTGACATTCTCTGCAAACGGAAACGTTTGCCATTATCCATATAATTTAGGTGGTCTGGACAACCAGTCTGAATATTCCAGCTGCTGACAAATTTCTGTAGGCCAGGATTGACTAGGTTGGTTCTCTATATAAAGTAAAAAATCGGACAATTGCCATGTTCCTTTGGGCCCTGTATGCCCACCAGGCCCATACTGGGGCAGCCTTTCTGCCAGAGCCACTGGCTAAGTTTAAGGCCTCTGGTAGGCCCAAAGCCAGTTCAGTTCACCTGATCTGAGGCTATGGTTGAGTTGGCGCGTCTCAGCTATTCCCCACAAGCTGCCGCCCCCTGGCTCAGGCATAAAGCCTTGGCTCCATTAATCATCCTTTTCCTGGAGCACGTTAGACGAGCTTCTGGCTAGGAGCAGAACTATCATTTTCATTTCCTAATTTTAAAAAGTGTGTGTTTGGTAACAGAGGGAAGACAGGCCAGAAAGGCCACTTCAAAGTCCCACCATATGGAAAAAAATGCAGAGAGAAGGTTCTGGGCCACTTTCCTCTGAACTCACCCCCCCCCACCCCGTAGTGCTGGGGAACATGCCAGAAGATGAGGTCTGTGTTGGGAGGGGAGCCTGAACTTGCAGAGAGGATGGCCACCATCAGTTTCGGGTGGGTTCAGCTGTTAAAGGTAGAGCTCTGAAAACAGAACTGAAGGAGTCAAGATAGAAGTTCAAGTGTGGTGTTAAGCTAATGAAAGAGTCAAAAAACAGAGAATATGCAGAAATTGATGGCCAGAACTTAGCAAAATATAAAATCCTGAGGAGGAAAAAAAAAAGTCACTTAAAAGATAGCAGCCGAGCAAGCAAGTTGATCAAAGCCAAGTCAATTAGTCAAGATATCAGGCTCAGTATCTCTGACACCAAAAAGGACCTAAAAATGGAGACAGTGTCATATATACAGCACGTCCAGGAAAAGCGAGATTTCTGAGGAGAAAGGTTGGGATGGAGTCAGAAAGCAGAAGGGGAAGGCTCTATTTGGCCCACGGTGGAGGAAGGGAGCCACAGGGCAATGCCTGGGCCAAATGTTAGGATAGTGGAAGCCAGAGGATCAAAATCCGGAAGGTTCTGACACAGTACAAAAATGAAAGTCATGGATCCATAATTCAGAATATAGGTAAATTAACTAGAGATTAAGAGCAGGAGAACATCCTCCTTAGTGAATTCAGCTGGCTCTGCAAAAAACCACTTCTATGACTAGAGACTTCTTTCACAGGGACTAGTTGCTGTGGGGGGTGTTCATTGCCACCAAAGAGCTAAACTCTGCTTCAGAAAAATGAAAGTCTCCTATCTTTTCTATTGCAGCATGGACCCAATCAAGCAACTGAGTTCTTTCTTTCTTTCTTTCTTTCTTTCTTTCTTTCTTTCTTTCTTTCCTTCTTTCTTCTTTCTTTCTTTCTTTTTCTCTCTTTCTTTCTTTCTTTCTTTCTTTCTTTCTTTCTTTCTTTTATTTCTTTCTTTCTTTTCTCTTTCTTTCTTTCTTTCTTTCTTTTCTTCTTTCTTTCTTTCTTCCTTCCTTTCTATTATCTATCTATCATCTATCTATCATCTATCTATCTATCTATCTATCATCTATCTTTCTATTTATCTACCTACTTATTTTTATGGATAAGCACATTCCATACATAGTTATGATACCAAAGAAGTCCTTTTCAACACAATATTCAACTTAATTGTTATAAGTAAAAAGCTTAGGCCCTCAGTCTAAGGAATAATTCCCATGATTCCAAGCAACCTTTTTGATTATTTTTCCCATTTGGGGTTCACATTTTGCTGAATTAACTTGATTGACTGTTTTGGCCTTGTGTAGACGCTTCCTCATTGACCCAAACAATCCGTTGGTTAATATTACTCAGAATAACCTACAACTTAATTGGCTGATTTTTTTTTGTCTTTTTCAAAGTGTAATGGCATTATGTAGACTCATTTTATATTTGTGAGAGTTTCCTCAGTGTATTTTATTTAGCCTGAGATTAGTTTTCCTGGAACCTTAAGTACAGAGCACTTCAGGAGCAGAGACAATACCTTGGGAGATGCCCAATGTAAATCTCATGGTTCAGAGACAATCTTGTGGCCAAACATGAGGCTCATCAGATGTCAGGCTTTCCAAAAGTAGATGCAGAAGGCTCCCATCTGTCTAACTCCTGCTGCTTGTCCCCGACAATCATCACGTCGCCCATGTTGTTTTCAGAATTCAGAGCCTAAAGATCCACCTTACTTTTTCTTAGAAACTTGGGAAGCAGACCTTACTCCTTTTCATTTTTTCAAATTGCATGTGAATTCTACTGTATTTAGCATAACCCAACCTTAGCATCTGAATACATGTTTCATAGCCAATAGCTTTGTCTATTACCCATAATTACATACTGTATCTCAGGACACACAACCGATGTGGCCATCTACTATTGTCAGTCAATGTAACGTCAATACTGACCCTTGCTTTGTGCTTTGGGTGAGAAGTAGAGCGAGGTCCATGTAGTAGTCTAGTGCCCTCTTGTGGCTTTCAAACCAAGAGTTTAAAGTTCCTTTATAGAATTAGAGCTATATGTAGAATCACGACTTTGTGTTTTGTTTTGTTTTGTTTTTAAGTTTATTTATTTATTTTGAGAGAGACAGAGATACCATGAGGGGAAAGGCAGACACAGAGGGAGACAGAGAATCCCAAGCAGCCTCTGTGCTGCCAGCACAAAGCCCAACTCAGGGCTCGAACTCGCAAAACTGTGATAACATGACCGGATTTGAAACCAAGAGTTGGACGCTTAACCGTCTGAGCCACCCAGGAGCCCAGAGAATCACAGATTTGAGGCCATTGTGAAGTTAACTTTTATCATCTGTCCTTTGTCTCAGTAATACTACCTTCTTCTTGCAAAGAATAGTAAGTAATGGTAGACCCACTCTACTCTGATCTTAGAAGAGCCCTTAGAAGTGTGGAGATTAATTCAGGGTGTTGGACTTTTAAAGGGACCTATAGAACTTAGTACACTGTGGACACATATTACATGATCGGTAAACACTGATTGAAATCCCTTTACCAACCTGATGATGCCTGTTAGTTTTTCCATTTACTCTTACATTTACTTATTCATTTGGTATGAATACTTTGGTATGCTTAATCTGAAATCCAGAGAAGAATTATGAAGGATATAACAAGTGAACCTGAAAACTTTGAAGATTTGTCCTGTGAACAAATGAGATTTATGGATAGCTCCAGTGCAGCAAAAGTGAAAATTATAGGTATTGGTTTAATATAAGGAAGAATTTTTTTTAATGAATGCAATTGTATGACACCAGAACATGTCTGGGGATATGTTTCCATCCCTTGAAACAGTCTAGCCAGGGTGAGTTAATTTGATATGGAAATTTACAGGGGAATTTCTCTACTGGACTAGTTGAACTTTGATAAAAATCTCAGATTTTTAGAATTTGAAGAGTCCATAAATATATCCAAAAAAAGAACACAGATTCTTTCCACTACTCAATTGAATAATTCTCATTGGTAAAAGTTCTCTAATTTCAACGTGGAACCATCCCAATACATTCAAGTTCATATGTACCATTACCATTTCTAGAAAATCAAAATGTGTATGTATGTTTGTGTGTCCACATGAATGTGTTTGTCCAATCTTGTTTTCACTACTTACCTGGTTCTGATTATCTAAAATGGAGTAAGACCTTTGGTCTTTTGCTTCCAAACCTGACAAGCTGTCACTTAACTCCTTTTTGTCTTAAGCAAACTTTTTACATTAGTGCCTGACTGCATACGATGGCAACTTACATATTAGAAAAAAATATGCAAATTTACTTGGTTCCAGTTGTGTGGCATATGACAGGTATATTAATACATATTAATTATGTCTTAATTAACTAATACATATGAAGGCAGTTACTCGCTCATCGTATGGCAAAAGGAGGAGCCAAAAAGTTAACTTGAGAAGATTATTCATGAAATGAAAGAGTTTAATTTTGGTACCGCAAATTGCAGGGACAGTGAAAGTCACCATCCCTCTCTAGTTCATACTGGTTTAAACTAGAGGCTGGAAGAGAAGACTTATGTCTCTTTCCAGCATAATTTCTTGCTTTTTTAAAGAAGTAGAATTATTTTAGAGGTACTGATTGATTTGGACTTTTATTGCTGCTGTTGTTTTGAGTATGTTTCATATTTAGTCAACGCAATCTTCTCTATGCTTTTTTTCTGTACCCTAAACATCAGAGACAGGAAACAGCTAGTCCATCCCATCCTGCCAAAATGAGGTTAACATTAGAAGCCACCGAGTGGTAATCCCTTGGGCCCACAGTTTAAAGCTAGGTCCCAGAGCTGCCTTCCCCTTGTTCCTTCTCTCCCCCAAAGACCTCATCACACTTACTAGGTTGGAATTGGGTGGGAAGGGGGTTGAGGGTTTTCTGGGGTGAGAAGCTGATCTACCTTTGTTAGGGCACAACTTCAAAAATCTTGAGGTTCCAGGAAAGTTCAGGTCCAGGACTCAAGCCGGTTTGAGACTTCCTTCTCTTCTTCCTCACAGTACTTTATCCACCCTTTGTCCTGACAGAAAAGCCAATGGCCCATGTCACAAACCTTGCTGACAGTCCTAGGTTATAGGGAAGAATTCTCTCCCCTCTTCATCTCCGTGGGAGAGAACACACTGAATTGCCACTAGCCTGTGAAATAAACCACCCACCTGGTTCATGGAACCGTTTCAAGGCCAGAAAAGCCAGCCTTACTCAGCTGTGCCATATGGGAGAGAAGAAACCATGTTTTTCTCCATATGGATTTGTCACAGATTACTAAGAGGCATTTGCTCTTTGTCTCAGCCAAATGCCTTGATTCCTAAAACACATGAGAAGACGTGCTTGCTTAACTTGCCAGGGAATTGGATACGTACTTCATAAAGCAAATCAAAACTAAAACTGTGTTGGGCCATTCTGTCCCTGCCTCATTGGAGAGACATCCCTGCAAATGGACAGCTAATCCTTTTAATGAGCAAAATACCCGAAGGCTTTTCTGGGGCGAAGCCAGTGTTCAACTGCCCCTTGCTGCACAGCTACAGAATACAGACTTTTTGAGCAGGGAAAATCTTAGAGATGATCAAACCCCTCTCCCCCACCTCACTTTCCATGTGAGAACTGAGGCCCAGAGAGGGAAGGCGACTTATGTAAGACTGCTTAGCCGTGTTGTGGCATACTGGACTCATGGTCAAGTCCTTCACTCTTTATTCTCTTCTCACATGTTGTAGTTCCCTTCATCCTGTCTTCTAGATAACCCCCGAGAGTGAATTTGCTGCTATTTCTTTTCCAGACTCTCACCCTTTGCTTACAAATCCAGTAGGTAAAGGATTATGATTTCCTTACTATCTTTCCCTCCATGATAAAATTTGTATTGATGCCTCTATTGTTTTCTTAGCTACTGCCATTTTTACTCACTACCATGAAGCAGGGGTATAAGACAATAGGGCAAACCTCAGCATTAGCAGTAAAGACCTGTGAATCAAATAATATAAGAAAGCCACATCCTTTGACTAACAGCAGAAAGAACCAATTTCCAAGGTGGGTGCTACACCTTAGGTTCTTTTCTTTATGTCCTACATGCGTGGGAAAGTATTAAATCCTTCCAAAAGTCATGCCAAAAGTACAAAATGACTCAAGGCCTTCATAGCTATGGCCTTCTCAAGGAAACAAGAAAGAATTTTCCAAAGTTTCCTGTCAGGTGTGGTCCCTGACCAGTCTGAGCATTCTCCTTTAGAATCAGAGGCTGCCATATTTGGACATGCTCTTGAAGCAGTGTCTATACAGAGGAGACAGCCCATGGATCCACCATAGAATCAGGATTCTTGATTTGAATCTATTGTGCTGTGTGTGAAACCCTGAGCCCTTCTTCATTTGTAAAATAAGGATGATAGTATCAACTTCTTAAGGTAGTTGTGATTAAAGAAGATATGACATATATAATGATTAGCACTGAATAACTGCTCAAAATTTGTTATTTATCATCCTTTTCTTCTTTCCAGAGCAATCTAAGCTTAGCGACTGCTTCATTGGGATAGTTTTCTTTACTAAGGGACCCAAAACAAATTGTCTCATTAGACTAGTGGGAAAGAGTGCTGATTGCCAGTGAATTGCTCCATAAAGTTCATTATCTCTAGAATTATTCTTACTCATCATATAGAAGTTTCTTTTTTTAAGTTTATTTATTTTTCAGAGAGAGAGAGAGAGAGAGGGAGAGAGAGGCATAGAGACATGGAGAGAGAGAATCCCAAACATACTCCACACTGTTAGCACAGAGCCCAACATGGGGCTCAAACCCACGGACCATGAGATCATGACCTGAGCCAAAATCAAGAGTCGGACCCTTAACCAACTGAGCCACTCAGGTGCTCCTCCTATAGAAACTTCTGTAAGCAGATTAGTAGAAAGGAGAGGTAGGTTGTGAAGGCAGACAGAGGAGAACCATAGCAGTAAAGGTAACTATTCCCCACAAAAATTAGGGCTACCTACTGACAGTGTGTGTGTGTGTGTGTGTGTGTGTGTGTGTGTTGCACATACATGAGTATATGTACCTGTGTACATGTGTGTGTTTCTCATCTGCCCCTTCTTAAACTTGTTATTAGAACCATTTTTTTCTCTTTCATTGTAACATGTTTGGCTTCCATTAAATCCATTAATCACCTCCAGAATTAGTGACCATATTCAGCCTCAAGAAAGAGTTGGAAGGGTTAAATAGTTAAATACAAATGTAAAGTCTTATACGTCCAGTCAATTAGGAATCTAAAATTAAAAGGCTAAGGATGCAGAACAGAAAATGAAACCATAGCTCAATATTTGGAAGCATGACCAAATGCCATTACCTCTCCATTTTATTCAGAAATGCTTTGGCCTATGATCTCAGAGAACCTCTACTACCAAATTCTTCCTCACTCCTACTCCTACCAGGTGTGAATATCATCTACAGGAGAGAAAAATTAGTTCCTGGATCAAGGATTGAGGGTAAAGTACAGAATCTTTAGTTCTATAAATTGATCTATCTTGAAAGAGGCAGCACTTTCTGTCACATGTTCCCATGATGGCAAAGACAGAGGTAAGTACAGAGGAGAGAAAAAGAGAAATTCAGCTCAGCCTTTGAGGTGGCACCTCTAATTTTCTTTTCTTTTTTGTGTGTGTTTATTTATTTATTGAGAGAGAGAGAGAGAGAGAGAGAGAGAGAGAGCATGAGTGGGGGAGGGGCACAGAGACAGAGAGAGAAAGAATCCCCAGCAGGCTCCGTGAGGTCAGCGCAGGGCCCGGTGTGCGCTTCATCTCATGAACTGTGAGATCACGACTTGGGCCAAAATCAAGAGTTGGATGCTTAATTGACTGAACCACCCAAGTGCCCCACCTCTAATTTTCTTTATCCACATTCTTTTCAAGTGTTGAGGAGCACAGCTATTGATGCAGTTGGTAGATGAAGGTACATGGCTAAAGTATATTCAGGAGCTGATGTCCATCCGTGTGGTTCCTATTAGCAGATTGTAGTTGTGATAGTAATTGAGCCATCCCTCCAGTGGTGCTTTAATTTGTGAAATAATGACAATTCCTTATTGGAGTTTTGTATTGGGAATGGAAGAATGATAAAATTCCGGGACACCTAGGTGGGTCAGGTAGTTGAGCATCGGAATCTTGATTTCAGCTCAGGTCATGATCCCAGGGTCATGGGATCGAGCCCTGAGTCGGGCTCTGTGCTAAGCATGGAGCCTGTTTATGATTCCTTCTCTCTCTTCCTCGGTCCCTCTCCCCCACTCGTGCTCTCTCTCTAATAAAAAAAAAAAAAAAGAAAGAAAGAATGGTTACATTCCAATGCCTCATGTTTTCAAGTTATCTCTGTCTTTCTCACTTCTAAAAATGAAGCTGGGAGAGGTTAAGTGAGTAACTTGTTCAAGGCTACTCTCCTAGTACACAGCCATCTGTCAGTATGCATCTAGAGCTCTCATTATGACTTACAAAGAAGCTGAGTTATCAATCAATGTAAAAACAGAGCCAGTATTGAATCAGGATAATACGTAGTTTAGCCACCGAGTAGAACGGAGAGATAATTTGTCTAGTCTGGTTTGAGACGTGTCCCCCAAAATTCAGGGGAAAGGCTTTCGAGGAACATGGTCTAAAACAGTGCTTCTCAAATATCAAGGTACATAGAAGTCACCAGAAATCTACTGATTCAGTAGGTCTAGGGTAAGGCCTGAACTTACGCATTTCCAACAAGCTCCCCAGTCATGATGAAGCTACTAGTCTACACTCTACACTTTGAGTAGCAAGGTTCTAAGAGACAGCTGAAGGGTATAAAGGAGACTACCCAGAATTGCTGGAGAGAAACCATTCCTGGAGTGTTGGCAACATTACATCATGAATTCAACTTGTTGTGTAGCTACATAGGCTCCTGGGGTGGGTGGTATATTGTCCCTCTCACCTGTTATTCTCTTGCCTAAGCTCCAAGGTCTTGGTTCTGGAATCTAGAGAGAGAATCAGCCAGCAAAAGCTGAGGAAGGGCATGTTTATACTTCCGGGAACTTGACCCTGATCAGGCACTTTTACAGAGGATCGTTTGGAGAATGTTAGTGAAAATACACTTGGTTCAATCGTTTGTTTTATAAAAGAGAGCAACCATGATGAGAAGTGACCTATTGGCCTAATGGATATCAAGCATCAACAAAAGGCTGGCAGTGGAGAACATGTTGAGCTCTTTTTGTCCACCGTACTTGAAAGACAGGATTGTGAGACTGAGACTTTGCATCACTTTCAATTATTCCCTGAGTCCACAAGGTGGGAGCTGATGGGATCTGAGGCATCTCAGGTGACATGTAGAAAAGTAGAAGGAAAAAGATAGAAATATATTAAAATGCTAGTAATTACTGCCTTTGAGTGGGGAAAACCTTTTTTTTTTTTTTTTTTTTTTTTGCTATGTGAACTTTTATTTCGTTGTCCTCATTTCTTACATATAATGATTACACTTTTTTTTTTCCCTTAGAAACACAGCTTGGGCATTCCCATAAGCAGTGTTCTATATGTTACATAATGTTCTCTCAACTGAATATATCCAAAATGCCTGACTAAAGGAAATTCGTTAACTGATGATTTGTTTTGAATATTTTGCTCTTAAAAAAACATTGCAATCAACATCTTTGTGCACGATACTTCGGAGGCCCTAGAGGTAGGGTTTATGGGGTTTAAAAAATGGCTCTAACATTTACCTCCACATTTCTTTCTCTTATTCATGGCGATGTAAGCTGATGTAAGCCATTTGGTAAAGGTGTCTCGTTTTACCCCACCCACTCATTCAGATCTAAAGTTCGAAGAGGTTGTCTTATTTGAGGTTTCACTTTACTCCTCATGAACTTGAGGCCTAGGAAGTTGGAGATACTTTAGCTAAATGGTGACAGAGTTGCAACCTGAACCTGTCTGAGCCTCTGCCCTTATTCTTGGAAACTACAAACCAACAGCTGTCCATGTTTGAAGGTCCCATGGGTTCGGGGCCCTGAGGGTAATCTGATGCCCGTTTGTTTTCCCGCCATCACTTCTGGTGTCTCTTATTAGGTTCCGGGCACAAGGATGTGACAAAATGTGCAGGATCAGGAAGATGTAAATAATAACGCCATCTCCATTCTAGTCTACCTTCAAGAACTTGAATGTGGCACTTAACCTCTCAGAGCTCACTGCATTTATTTGTAAAAATAATACCACACTCCTTGCAGAATGCTCATGAGGAATAAATGACATAAATGCATAAAATGCAGGTGACCTAGCACCTATGTTAAATACTGTTTTTGAATATTGAATGGCAACATGCTTGAGGAGCTAAGAATTGTCTTTTTTTGTCTTCTTTTACTACTACAGCTATTTCCCCACTGTTTTTCCCGCACCCCAGATTTGTTCTCATTTGGGTGCACGCATCTTCGTTATAAATAAACCAACATAAAAACTCAATAAAACAGTCAAATCACCAAAATCCATGCATTCATTGAACTAGATGTTAAAGGTTTGTTTTGTTTTTTTTTTTAAAGAATATTTAATAGTGGCATTTGATAAGGACACTTTTTTCAACTTAGATGCTTCTTACCTACCTTATCTTAAACATACTTTGGCATGTCACTGTGCAGAACGTCACCATATTTGTTTTATTCTTTGAACTTTCCTAACCAAGGTGGTACTGGAACTGATATGCAAAAAGCCCACAAAAGCACAATTGGACAAGCAATAAAAGTTTTTGCTTTTGGGATGATGTCCTTAGCTGTAAGGTAAAGAAAATGGTAGTATCTAACTTGTAAGATTGTCGTCAGTTTCAAAAGATGTGCTACGCACAAAGTAATTTGCATAGGACCCAGCCCATAAGAAGCATTTGCATCGACAACAGGGTCAACAGCCGTGGTTAATGGTATCTTGCTCCTTTGTCTTCTCTTTCTTCAGATGTCTAAGACTTTGGAGGTTGTAAGTCAACAGTGCGTGTTTTTGAAACAACTTTCTTGAAAAGTAATTAATATACAAAAGACTACGCACATTTGATGTATACAATCCTTTTTTTTCTTTTTAAAAAATGCTGATTTATTTTGAGAGAGAGCGGGGGAGTGGCAGGGAGGGAGAGGGAGAGGGAGAATCCCAAGCAGGCTCTGCACTGTCAGCACAGAGTCCTACACCGGGCTGAATCCCACGAACCATGTGATGATGACCTGAGTCAAAATTAAGAGTCAGACGCTTAACCAACTGGGCCACCCAGGTGTCCCTTGACGTGTACGATTTGAAAGATTTGAACATACTACATACACTCATTAAAGCATCACCACAACTGAGATAATAAAATACCCATTGCCTCCAAAAGTTTCCTCCTGTCCCCTCCTTTTTGCTGCTAAGAACACTTAACTTGAGATCTACTCTCCTAAATTTTTTAAGTGTACAATGTTGTATTTTTACCTGTAGGCGCTACATTGCATGGAAGATCTCTAAAACTGACTCGTCTTGCATTACTGAAACTTGATGCCAATTGAATGTTCCCTGTTTCTCCTGCCCACTCTCAGCCCCTGGTAACCACTGTTCTTCTCTCTACTTCTGTGAATTTGACTCTTTTAAATACTTCAAATAAGAAGGATTACGTAGCATTTGTCTTTCTGTGACTGACTTACTTCCCTTAGCAGAGCGTCCCTCCAGGTTCATGCCTGTTGTTGCATGTGGCAGGATTTCCTCCTTTTAGTGCTTTTTCCAAGATTTATTGAGAAACAATTGATATACATCAGTCTATAAATTTAAGGTATGTAGCAGGATGATTTGATTTGCATATATTGTGAAATGATTACCACCATGGGTTTAGTTAACATCCATCATCTCATATAGACCTTCTTTTCTGAAGAGGGAATAATTGTCCATTTTATGTATATACCAAGGTTTTTTAATCTGTTCATCTGAATTGATAAACATTTATTTTGGCTATTATGAACAATGCAGCAATGAACATGGGAGTGTACCTCTTTGAGAGCCTGATTTCAATTCCTTTGGATAAATATCCAGAAGTAGGATGATAGGATCATATGATAGTTCTAGTTTTAATTTTTTGAGGAACCTTTGTAATAGACATGTCTCTAAACAAGACATACAAATGGCCAACCAGTATATGAAAAGGTGCTCAACATCGCTAATTACCAGGGAAATGCAAATCACACCTACAGTGAGATTATCCTCACACTTCGTGGGATGGCTTTTTCAAAACAAAAGAGAACAAGTTTTGGAAAGGATATGGAGAAATTGGACCCCTTGGACACCATTGGTAGGAATACGTGTGTGTGTGTGTGTGTGTGTGTGTGTGTGTGTGTGTGTATGTGTGTGTGACTGGAGAGCTTATAGTTTATGTGGTTATTTTAGAAGGAAAACACCTGGATTTAGGCTCACTTGAATTGCCACAATATTAAAACCCAAGACTTAAGGATGTCTGTGTTTCTTTAATTTTTTTTAATGTTTATTCATTTTTTAGAGACAGAGACAGAGCATCAGTGGGGGAGGGTTGAGAGCGAGAGAGACACAGAATCTGAAGCAGGCTCCAGGCTCCGAGCTGTCAGCACAGAGCCTGATGCGGGGTTTGAACCCACAAACTGTGAGATCATGACCTGAGCTGAAGTCGGACGCTCAACCAACTGAGCCACCCAGGCGCCCCAAGGATGTCTGTGTTTCTTTAGACTGATGATTGATGCACATTCCCATTTACTTCTGTTCTTATTGGGAAAGTGCTCTCATCTTTTCTGTCAAGTTTGTCACAAGGAGTCTCTGTGACAGCACTGTGTCTATCAAAACTTGGGAAGATTTCTGGTTTCTCTGCTTCTTTTTCATTATCTGGTGTATTTTCACTTACTTCAAGCCTACTCTTTAAACCATCTGTTTTTAATTACTGACTTACGTTCCAATTGAAATATACTTATTTTTTCTTTTTATTTTTTAAAGGCAGATGAATTATAATAGCAAAATGACTAAGAGTGTTCCATACATTTGGGTAATCATAGCAATCACTAGGTCAGGGAAAGCAAATATCCATAGGCGTATGTCTACAAACAACACATTAAATCACGCATGATGCTGGCAGGAAGTTGAAATGATTTGTGAAAGCCAGTGGTCTTATTTTGCAATCAAAAGTAAAGAAAAACAAATTCTGGTTTGTAAGGTGAATAATTCAAAATGTGCTAGGACATGTGCACAAACACGCACATACAATGAGGTGAGCAGTGTATCTGTTAGCTTTGGATACATCAAAAAAATCACCCCAAAAACAGTGGCTTAAAGAGCAATCATTGATTTAGCTCGTGGTTCTGTGGCTTGGTAATTTGAGTTGGGCTCAGCTAGGTCGTACTGTTGATCTTGCTTGGTGTCTCTCATGACGTTGCAGTCACAGGGAGGTTTAATTGGGACGCTGAGGATTCTCCCTCTCTCTCCCTCTATTCTTAGGTCCTCTCCTCTTCAACTGGCCTCTCCACATGGTCTTTACACATAGTCTCCTCAGCAGTAGGTAGTTGGGCTTCTGACATGAAGGCTCAGGGTTCAACAAAGTGTGAAAATGAAGGCTGCCAGAGCTTTCTAATGGCTGGATCAGAAATCCTGCATGGCCACTTCTACTGCACTCCCACTGATTAATGCAAATTGCAGGCTAGCCCAAGTTCAATGCCGGGGGGAGGAGGTGCTTCACAAGGGCATGAACACCAAGAGGCATGGCTCATCTCATCAGGGCCATTTTGGGAGACTAGCAGTTACATTCCTTATATTGACTTAAAATTTATTTTCCCTTTGATTCTGTTCTACATTCTATGCAACACAGAATCAGTCCATTTTATATGACAGGCATTAAGATGATGGGAAACAGCAATTATATTTCCCGTCACTCCCAAATTTCCAGGGAAATGTTGTCAGCTTTTTCCAATACTTCTCATATGATACAGTTTTGAATTTTCTAACCACTGTGGTCACTCTCTCATAGATCCACCCCAGATTATCAAAGGTGGCACTCTGTAACGAACAGAACAGTTCAGATAAGAGGACAGTGTAATGACTCCCTAAAGATGCCCATGCCCTAATCCTCAATACTCTGAATATGTTACCTTATATAGCAAAGGGACATTGCAGATGTGTCTAAGGTTATAGACCTTGAGATGAGGCAATTGTCCTGGGTTGTCCAGGAAGGCCCATTTTAATAGGATGAGTCCTTAAAAGCAGGGAGTCTTTCCTGGTGGTAAAGAGAGAAATTTAGTGATGGGAAAAGGGTCAGAGAGATGTGCCATGAGAAAGACTCACCCTGCCATTGCTGGCTCTGAAAATGTAGGAAGGTGGTCATGAGCCAAGGAATGTGGTAGCCTCTACCAGCTGGTGATGGCCCTCTGCTTACAGCCGCAAAAGAACAGGGACATTGGTCCTTCAAACCCAAGAAACAGAATTCCACCAACAGTCTGAACAAATAGGAAGTAGATTCTCCCACAGGGCCCCAGAAAATAATGTGGGCTCTGCTAATACCTGGACTTCAGTATACTGGAGTTCTGACCTCTAGAACTATAAAAAAATTATATTGTAAAAATAAATAATAACAACAATAGTAATAATAGTATGTCTTAGCCTCTAAATTTGTGGCAATTTATTATAGTGGCAATGGAAGGCTAATACAATCTGTTACGATCACTTTTGAACAAAAACGTAAAGCCATCCTCTATATTTGGAGAGAAGTATGTCCTAGGTGTGCCTTAGCTTGTTTTTGGAAATGCTATGTTGATTCATACAGAGCTTGCATTCTACAAAAACAAGAGACCTTTGTCCCACCAGCAACGGTGATAGTGAACACTTTCTCCTTTAATAATCAAATGCAAAATGGTACATTTAGCCCAGTTCATTTCCATCATGTTAGATTCGGTCTATCATTGCAGCCTGTCAAGATATTTTGGGGTCTGGTTTCTGTCATCGAAATATTCAGCCATGCCCTCCCAGTCCTGGGTCATTTCAATATCTGATCTGTCCTACGGTGAAACGTGTCTTACAGATGGCTTCTGCCACCCTGGGTTGATGCTCTTCTTTCCATTATAGTGCTTGCACGTGGACTCCCATGGGTTATTGAAAACCTACATGTTCTTAAGACATAGCTCGAATTCCATGTTTTTCATGGAGCCTTGTCTGATAGCACCAACCAAAAGTGGTTTGTCCCTCTCTGCTCCTATATGAGTATCTCATTTGTGCCATTGGTAGAATACAAATTGACTTATACAGTAACTATCTGTTCATGTGTCTTTTCTCTTAAACTCTAGACATTTTGAAGACAAGCATTGCCTTTTAAAAATTTATATCCCTTAAAGCCACTGACATTATGTCTAGTCTGTAACAGGTGCTTTATGGAAAACAATAATTCGTTTAGCAAGTCCTAGTTGAGCCAAGATGCAATACTCTAAAACATTCCTTTTTACTTTAAATGGAATGAGAAAAATATACATGCGGTGAGTACATAATTGTGAATAAGCAATCTGAGACACAAAGAAGCAGAGGTTCTTTTGTGGGAGAAATGACTCAGGGCCACATGTATATACTTCATGATTTGTGAGAATACAGTGCCATGTACTTGAGATTATGGGAGCACTAGATCTTGGGCTCCTGTAGAACAGAAATTGTGTCTTTAACTCAAGAACCTCGCATGATGCCTAAGACAGAGAATGCAATCTGTTTGACACGTGATTCAACTATGATTTGTTTCTGTTTCTCTACCTGGCACCCACTCCGCCCACTTACCTCCCATCACTCAGTGTCATCTCTATACCATCACAGTCAGCATCAACTTTTAAGCATATGTGGCAGATGAATCAGTTAGGATAATATTGGCTGCTAACTTGTAGGAACCCCCAATTCAATGGATTTATATTACGGGGCTGTTTCTAGCTCACACAAGAAATCCAGAGGGAGGGTAATGCCAGGGTTGGCTGTTCAGCCACCCAATAATATCATGAGAACCTCTTTGCTTTATCATAGGAGTCTGTTTACTCTTCTGATTTGCCATCCTTAAGCCACCTCCTCTCAGATCATGAGAAGGCTGTCTCGTTTCAGCCATGACATCTTCGAGCAGAACAAAAGTCTACATCATGAAATAAACGAAGCGATCATTTCCACAAACTTGCCAGAAGACTTTCTTTCATATATCAGTGTCTAACCAAATGT
>NW_024412395.1:94502054-94582902 GCF_014898765.1 Herpailurus yagouaroundi
TTTTAATGTTCCTTGTGTCCCTTTCTCTGAAGCCAGCCATGCTTTTCTGGAACTGTGTTCAGAAAGTAAAAATTTCACATCACTAGTATTTACTGTTCACGTCACTGTTATTTACTGTTATCCTAAAATGAAAAAAACACTTGCATGCACACGCGCGCGCACACACAGACAGCGTTGTTTTTTGCCAATACAATTCTCGCCACAGTTTTTTGAAAATAAAGAATCTTTGTGAGTTGCCAACCTCTTGAGTTTCCGTCCTTGTCAGAATTTATTCCTCTTGCCTTCCAAGTAGAGAATGATGGCTTATGGCTCAGATGAGGCCTTTGAAATTGGGATCGCTTAATGGAAACAGACATTTACCCTTCCAGATAGAGTCAAAATGTTTATCCCACAACTGAAATTTAACTTCTTTTTGCAATTTTCAAAGAGTCTGCAAAATGGAATGTGAGTTGAAGGAAATGCTCTGGGAGCATTTTTTTTTCTGGTAAAGAAAGATTTGCTTTAAATTTTTTTTTTTTTAATTTTAGAATTTTTAAAAAAACTTCTATAAATGTGGGCCTTTTAATTTAATGATTAAATCAGTTGTGGGCCAGTCTTTGTCATTCTTAAGACACAACCCTGGGGCGCCTGGGTGGCTTGGTCGGTTAAGCGTCCAACTTTGGCTCAGGTCATGATCTCACGGTCCGTGAGTTCGAGCCCCGCGTCAGGCTCTGTGCTGACAGCTCAGAGCCTGGAGCCTGTTTCAGATTCTGTGCCTCCCTCTCTCTCTGCCCCTCCCCTGTTCATGCTCTGTCTCTCTCTGTCTCAAAAATAAATAAATGTTAAAAAAAAAAATTAAAAAAAAAAAAGACACAACCCTGGTTTGCATTTGGAAATACCTTTTATATTATTTATACTGGGTTTTCAAGATTGGTGGGACCAGTCTTGCCATCCGTGTAACTGGGAAGACTGAGCTTCTGAGATGTTAATTGACTTCCCATAAGTCACAACGTGCTGGTGGCGAAGCATAGTCTGATTTTTGAGATATGATAGGTTTTGAACTCTATCTGCTGAATTGTTAAGTAGCCATAGGCCATGGTGAAAACTTTTCAACTAGTGAGGATTAAGAAATCTCCAAGCAGATTATCAAAGTTATAGTCATCACCTTTCTTGCTGGCAGGTATAAATATTGAAAGTAGTCACCTAACAAAGAGGACAATTTCGCTCCTGTTTAGAGGGAAAAGTTGACCCTTTCCGAGTGATGAATATTACAGGAAAAATATTACACTTGCCATGAGACCACATGCACTGTGCACCTCGGGGTGGGTGTTTTCTTTCTTTCTTCTTTCCCTCTACTCATTTCCTGGCTATGTGTTCAATTCTGGAGCCTCTTTCCAACTGCAGAGGCTCAACCTGCAGCCCTTTGGACGGGAGCCTGGCCCTCTGTCTGTTTTACCAGCCTGTGCACCTTAACTCCTTACTCATAGTTTCCGCGTGAAGTCACCCAATTTGCAATTCGTGTCTTTCTGCAGTAATTAGCTCCCCACTCGGTGAGAGCACAGCTGCGCATTAAGTCCAGCTGATCCAACGGCAACACGTGGCTTATTGCTGTGCTGGGAGGCAGATGCTTCCTACTGCACCTACAAGCAAACACACAGATCCACTCTATTTCCCAGAAACGAGCCTGGATACCGCCTTCTGTTTGTCAAGACCTGGAATGGGCTGGAAGCACCAAATCGGATGTTATTCTTGGTTTCTGCTCTTCTTCCTCCTCCCTTTTTTCCCTCCACAGTTGCTTAGAAAACATACCACATGTTTGCAGACATGCCATAGGCTTTCTAAATCATTATTATGATTAATATTTGTAATCTCTGGTAACAGCTGGCTCTGGTGCCTTTCGCTCATTTGGAGAAGGATATGGGGATCCAGGCAGGTTGGCTCTACCTTATGGAGGCGTTAGAGGAAGAGGAACTCAGGAATGGCAGGACAGTGTGAGTTCCGCTTCCAGAACTCTGGCCCAGAGGTGAAGGAAGGCCGTGTCTCGGAGGTGTGCTGACCGGATTTTGTGCAGAACGGCTCATTGAAAAGGAGACTAAGCGCTGTAGTCCATAAACTAGATTAAGAAGCTCATGAAACTGGGCTCAAATAAAAAATGACGAGAAAGGAAGGCGTTGAACCTAATGGAAGATTGTATGCACGTGGCATAGGAGCATCAGAGTTGTATAGAAAGCACTGGGTAGAAGACTAATATTGGAAGTTAGCTAGCTGTATATTCTAGAATGATGCTCTACTGATTATAACCCCCATCTTCCTCATCAAAATATGTCATTTGGTCCTCCTGCTCAACCTAATGGTTCCCTGGCTTCATTCAAATAGTGAAAACACGGTCTGCTACCAAAACTCCTCTTGAGAAGGCCGGAGTCATCAGGCAGACAGATGTACAGGGCATTTTCTATATGTTGCTGATCGTTGTGGACTGACGGAGATACCACTATATCTCCCTAAGTTAGAGATTCCTCCCATTAGCACTTGCTGGTTAATCATTCATGCCCAACATATGGTAAGAAATGCCATATTGGATTCTTCAAGAACCTATCATTTGTCATACCTTTCCTTCTTGGCCACATATCTGTTACCCCAGAGCATTCTGGAAAGACTTCCTTAGAACGAAATGTGGGAAAAAATAAAAGTTGGACCCTACCAGTAGATCCAGGGTGGGATGGTTTCTATATCACTTCTTTCTGATCTCAAAAGTGTTCCTCCCAGTACAAATGAATGGAAAGTATGCCTTTGGCTTACAAAAGGGAATATAGAAGGACAGAAAGATGAGGGGCAGCTGGGCACTTTGGGGGAAGCGTGTCTATAATAAATGCCATTGCTTCAGAGGAACCCTGTAGTGAACAATTAAAAAAAATGAATCATGCTGAATCCTGAGTCATAAGTGGGATGGCTGTAAAACTTATCACCCAAATGGGACACTTATTAGAGGAAACTGGACACTTAATAGAGGAAAGTGGACACGCTGGTTATAACTTTTCTAGACAACAGACATCAACTGGGCCTGGCCCCGGTGACCCATGGAAGCGATTGGATGGATGAACTTTAAATGAGAACCCGCTCCGTGTTAGTGGCTGTGTCAGGCCTTTTCATTTCTGCCATCATGTGTAACACTCACCAAAGGCTTGTGAGGACAAAAGAGGGACTTTCCTAATGCCCTGTGCAAGGAATTGACACAATGGGGACCTCAACTTCTAGCGCCCCAAACTAAAAGCTTAAATTTGGGATTTCAACAGTTCACCATAATCCAGTTGTGGGGAAAGGCAGGATCCTTTACGATTCTGGAACATATGTGCAGAAACAAGTACATCTGTGAAGGCAACTAACGTATTTATTGGGAGGAGAAATGACAAGGTAACATTACCTTCGGTGACCAGGTCTTTCTTACAAGTGTCACCTAGCCCACTTTCTATGAATAAGTCAAGTGGGGGGAAAAGAAGGAACACTGATTCGTGGACCACATTTAAGTTAATTCCTCCAGTCAGCAGGCCTAAGTCCTACCCGGTTATACTACCCGATATGTCCAGATTCCTTCTTCGGGGGAATGCCCGCAGCAGAGAGCAGCTCAGTTATGACATATCTCGTGACTTTCCCTAATCTGCTTCATCCTAATCTGTTCTCAGGATATTAAAAAATAATAATCAGGGGGCATCCCGAGGCCAAGAATATCAAATCCGGCTTCCTCCAAGCTCTGCTTCTCTGCTAGAACTGGCTCAGAAACTGCAGAACTCAATATCCCCCGCCCCCCCCCCCCCACCCAACCAGGGCCAGGATGAGCTGGACAGGCTGGGACAGGCTTTTGGAAGCAGGAGAGAGGCTGATCTTCGAAAACAGAATGTACTCAAAGCAGTTCTTGGAAAGTCAAAGGAGGTTAAAATTGCAGTCAGCATCATTTTCCCCCTGGTGGAGTTAATGACCTTTCTCACTGACAATTCATGGGTTGGATGTGAACATCTGTCCCACAGTGGGAAAGAGATAAATAAGTTTCTGAATTAAAAATTAGAACCAGAAGCAAAAGATCATCAGTCTTGCACTGTTTCTTGGTTGGTTTAGGTCACATTTGTTCATCAATTAATCCATCCAGGGGTCACTGTCTCAGTTTCTCCCAGGTGCTCCTGCTCGTTCAGAAATGATAGTCTGGAGAGTGAAGGTGGATCATGAAGATGTTAAATGAGCAAATCTGTAAAGTGAGGTGTATTCTTTGACAGAACAGGATGCTGTGGGGGTGCCTACTAGGAACTCCCAACCTAACCCACGTGGTCAAGGGACGTTTCTTAGGGAAAGTAACATACTGGTTGACATTCATGGGTTTCATAGGGGTGGCTCAGCCCAAGAGAAAGTGACTCGGGAAAGGAGAGTACTTGAGTACTCGGGGCCTGGGAGCAAGAGAACATGGTCACTTGAGAAAGTGTAAAGAGCTCAATAAAATTTATCCAAGGGATACAGGAGTGCTAACGCAGGGGGGCGCATGCACCCCAATGTTTATGGCAGTGCTTTCAACAAGAGCCAAATCATGGAAGGAGCCTACATGTCTATCAACTGATGAATGGATAAAGAAGTTCTGGTTTATACATACAATGGAATACTACTTGGCAATGAGAAAGAATGAAATCGTGCCATGTGCAGCAACATGGATGGAACTGGAAGGTGTTATGCTGAGTGAAATAAGTCAGTCAGAGAAGGACAGATATCATATGGTTTCACTCATATGTGGATCTTGAGAAACTTAACAAAAGACCAAGGGGGACGGGAAGGGGAAAAATAGTTACAGAGAGGGAAGGAGGCAAACACTCTTAAATACAGAGAACAAACTGAGGGTGGATGGGGGCTTGGGGGAGAGGGGAAAATGGGTGATGGGCACTGAGGAGGGCACTTGTTGGGATGAGCACTAGGTGTTGTATGTAACCAATGAACCATGGGAAGCTACCCCTAAAACCAAGAGCACACTTTATACACTGTATGTTTGCCAATTTGACAATAAATTATATTTAAAAAAAAAAAAAAGAAAGAAAGAAAGTGAAGAGATTGGACTAACCCAGGGGTTCTCAACCTGGGGTTTAGCAGGTCAGTGAATGTGAGAGAAAAACATTCCCTCTTCATTTTCAGTGATTTCCAATGAAATTGTTTCCTTCAACTATAAATATAAGTATCAAATCACAGTCCTGTTAGCAGGAACTGTGACTTGTCACCAGTAGAAATCACAAATACGTTTATATCACATGACTCTTGTTGCAGATATCAAAATATTGTTTATGCTCACTGCTGCTTCAAAATCATGGTAGTTATTGGACTGCTGTCAGATCTTGTATTTAGTAGATTAAATGAAGAAGTACATTAAAAAAACCCAACAAACCTGTATCCTGAAGGATAAGGGGATAGGAGAATGGGAAGAGGTGCCAATGGGTAACCTTCCATTTCCTCTTTCCTTTTCTTACCATCATAGACAAGGGCACTAGTCCTCTTAGAAATGGACAAATGTAAATCCACGGAAGAAGTCGACTTGCTCAACAGTGTAATTTTTTTAAATTGGAAGAGCACAGAAGCCTGACTTCAGTTCCCTGCTCTAAGTCTAGTGTTCTTGTCATGGTCTGGTTGTTTTCCCTTTTTTAGAATAGTTGAAACCATAAAAACTTTTGACTGAACATTCTTGGGCTATTAAAAATTGGGTGCTTGAAGCTTTTTGAAAATCTGGCTAAATGACTTAACTTCGTATATCCACAACCTTTGATTATTTTCACAGAGTTTTGACTTAGTGAGTAACTTGGAAGTGTTTTTGTTAAGTAAATACATCTTTTGCTCTTTTCACAATTGGTTAGACCCTCATTGTATGCTAACACCTCTGGCCAAGATACTCCATGCACAAAAGATAAGTGTGTGTGTGTGTGTGTGTGTGTGTGTGAGAGAGAGAGAGAGAGAGAGAGACAGAGAGACAGAGAGAGAGAAATGGAGGTAAAGAGAGAGAGACATGGAGGGAAAGAGAGAGAGGAAGAGAGAGAGAGAGGGAGACACTAGAAGAGAGAGGAAGAGAGACAGACAGAGAGAGAGAGGGAGAGAAGTGGGAGTTGGGAGGGAGCATATGTTATAACCAGAAGAAAAGAGGATGTTTTAGGTAGTCAAAAGTTTTTAAATTGTCCATTGCATAGGATGATTCTGAGAGTAAAGGTGAGAAGGATGGTGAGAGAGTAAAGAGAGATGGGGTAAGGGCCAGTTGACCCAAGATGCAGGGATAAGTCATGGGTGAAGGACAGCTGTCCAGTTTCGCTGGACCAAAAGGAACATAGAAGAAAGCAGTAGAAAATCAGTCTAAAAGTATAGTTCAGGTGTAGACTGCTGGATTCCGAATGCCAGTCTGTTTGGTGGATGGTTGGGGAGCAGGTGGACTCACTTTGAAGCCCCAGGTAGCAGTAAGGCTGCATTGAAGCCTGTGCTGTGTTGCCCACACCCTCGTAGAACTGAGCACTGATTCCATAGTTGCTGAGAGTGCTGGCCCCGGAGAGCACACAGTCAAACGCTGGGAATTGCTTCACCCCGGGCCACACCCTTCCCAAGGGCCTGGTACCCTTGCCCCCAAGGGGGGCACGTGTGCAGGACCTCCCCAGGTCCTGAGCTCCACATGGGGTCCACTGAGGTCTTTGTCGCAACTGTACCAGAGCCTAAGCTCTCCTTCTGCCCCACCCTATACCCTTCGCTCCCCCCGGATGTTGACCCTGGGTGACCTGCCGCCCCACCATCTTAGCCTGTCTCCTGCGAAACCACATCTGCTATGCAGGCGTAAGCAGCACAGGGAGACTGTAAGCCAGGATTCTGATCAGTAAGCATTAAATGATGAAGGCTTGGAGCGCCTGGGTGGCTCAGTCGGTTAAACTTCCACCTTCGGCTCAGGTCATGATCTCGCGGTTCATGAGTTTGAGTCCTGGGTCTGGCTCTGTGCTGACAGCTCAGAGCCTGGATCCTGTTTCAGATTCTGTGTCTGCCTCTCTCTCTCTTCCCCTCCCCTGCTCGCACTCTGTCTCCCTGTCTCTCAAAAATAAATATTTAAAAAATTATGAAGGCTGTACACTGGAGGTACCATGGAGCATGTAAAAGTGAGAGGACAAGGGGGTAACTGGGGACCTTCATTTCGTCCCTTTGATCTGTAAACCCCCAAGGAGCCTCCATCAGTTTGCTCCAGCTTCCTGCCAACAACCTCATAAGTTAACTTTTTCTTTTCTTTCTAGAGACTTAGAGGCATAGGTTTCAAAACCTATCAAAACAGGGGTGCCTGGGTGGCTCAGTCGGTTGAGCGTCCGACTTCAGCTCAGGTCATGATCTCACGGTTCATGAGTTCGAGCCCTGCATCAGGCTCTGTGCTGACAGCTCGGAGCCTGGAGCCTGCTTCCGAGTCTGTGTCTCCCTCTCTCTCTGCTCCTCCCCTGCTCATGCTCTGTCTCTCTCTCTCTCTCCTTGAAAAAAAAAATAAAATAAAAACATTAAAAAAATTTTTTAAACCTATCAAAATAACCCCGGAAACTTTCAAAAAATAGTGTTCTGTGACCTCACTCCCATAGATTCGGATTCGGTATTCTCTGGGGAGAGATCCAGAAAAATAAAATATATACTCCTGCTTTAGTTTACAAAACACACTTTCAAATGCATTTTCTTATTTGATTTGCGCGAGCGCACGCGCGCGCACACACACACACACACTCACACACACACACACACACACACACACACACACACACGCCAAGGTGGGTGTAATTATTATTATCTCCATTTAACAAATGAGGAAGCTGGGGCTGAGAGAAGTTTAGCAGCTTGCCTTAGGCACCCAGCTAAGTAAAGAGACAAAATCAATATGAAAGACAAGATCTGACAGCCGCCTGATGTTCTTTCCATTTCACCTCCCAGCCTCTTTCAGCTCTGGGGAGGCCAGAATTCTCAAGGCCTGTCCTTGCATGTGCTGGTTCTATTCTCCCTATCTTCGCTGAAGCTCTTCCCCAGCATACCCCGCTCCTGTCCATAATGCAGGCCCTGAGACATCCTCAAGACCAACGCGAGGAATTTATAAAATCATTAAAAATAGGGTTACACAAGGCATTTCCAAAGCTGGGAACATCCATGGGGAGCTTTCCATGCGACGCTCACAAAGCGTCGTCCTTAGGTAACTTCGAACCCCCGAGAATGTTCCTGATTCATACGTAGCCTCTGTCACATCCCCCAACCCTTGATCATGCTCAGTTACTCAGTTGAATTTTTTTTAATTACTTTCAAAAATGTCTTTTTTGTCCTATTTGCCCAACTAGACTGGAAGCTTTCAGGGGAAAGACAAGCTTCCGACTCAAGTTAACAAAGTTAATCAACTTTTCTGGCCCTTTTCATGTATCAGATACTGGAGTAGAAAACTAGTAAAATATGGGTGAACATGATACAGCCCCTGACCTAACAGTGTTTATAATCTCTCCATTTCATCTACAACTAGCCATCCATCTCATACACATAAATTTATTTGTATGAACAGTGTTACATGGATACGGAGGAGGGAGTGGGTAAAGAAAGTTATGAGGGTTTCTCAGAAGAGGAGCTATTTGAGTAGAGCCTTGACAGTAAATTGGAAAAGTAATCAGTAAGCCTTAAATTCATGCCTTAAAAGGAGTAGTTCTTAAGGATGTCTATGTGTTCCAACCGAGGGGCAGAGTTTCATTAAATGATTCAACAATATTTATTGGATACCAATAATCCTAGGAGTTTCTATTTACACGTCCCTCTTTCTCACCACCACCACCCCCCACATGCAATCCCACAGCCCGTCCCAACTCTCCTACCCTTCGAGTATCTTTCCAACCATCCACTTTTCTCCATCTCCATTACCGGCACTCCTAATTCAGACCTTGTCAATAGCTTACCAACGGGTCTCTTCATCCAGTAGCCACTCCCGCTGAATTGTGTCTCCCCACCCTGCTTCCCGAGACTCTTAGGATAAAAGGCAACATTTTAACCTGACTCTACAAGACCCTACACATTTGGGTCCTTCTTATTTTTCCAGCCTCATTTGGAACTTTACTTAGTGTCATCTCTATAATCTAGCCTCATTAGCTTTCTTTCATGTTCCCCTCTGCCACATGTCCTTTGCACGTGCTTTTCTCTCAGCTGAAGGTGCTCTGCCCCATACTTGCCTCCCTTTTCTCCTTAACTCAGACTCTTCTTTCGGGACTCAGTGAAATCACCATTTCTTTGGGGACATCTTCCCTGACCTCCCCTTACCATATCTACAGCCTCAGTACTTACAAGTATGATGGATCCCTCTCCTCCTACTTTGCTGCATTTATCACAGTTATAATTTTACACTTATTTGGCTTGTAAAAATTAGAGTCTATCCCTTTCCCACCCTTGATATGTTAAGTTCTACAAGAGCAAGGACTGTGCCTATCTTTGCATGCAATTGGATCCCTAGAACCCAGTTGGAGAAGTGTGAATCAACGACTGAATGAATGGACTGACACATTTCTGACTTGTTAGGTCCTGGGAATTCCAAAGGTGAGTAAAACAGACCCAGTTTCTGTGAGTGTGGAGCTTCTAGACTAGTACTGGTTAAGCATAAGAGATTGAAAAGTCAGGGTGTGGTTGTTTGGAATTTGGACAAGCTCTCCATGACTCTTCCCTGACCCCATTTCACACTTCTTGTGCTGGAGATTTCAGGATCTGGGTTAGGAGTTGAAACTGCAGCTGAGTCTAGAGTTGTTTTATTTGTTCTTGGACATTCACTATAAGGCACTGATGCCAGGATTCAGAAAGAACATGCCCCTTTATATTCAGGAAGACTTTGTAAAGGATGGAGATGTTTTTGTTTTCGTTTTTGTTTTGTTTTTCTCTGGTGGCTCCATATCCATTTTTCCTTCTTTTTTCAATTTTTTTCAAAAAAATTTAAATGTTTTTATTTATTTTTGAGACAGAGACAGAGCATGAGCAGGGGAGGGGCAGATAGAGAAGGAGACACAGAATCTGAAGCAGGCTCCAGGCTCTGAGCTGTCAGCACAGAGCCCGACGCGGGGCTCAAACTCACAAGACTGTGAGATCGTGACCTGAGCTGAAGTCGGACGCCCAACCGACTGAGCCACCCAGGCGCCCCCATTTTTCCTTCTTGCTAGAGCTCCTCAGCTTTTGTGTGGGGAATCATCTCTCCTCCCTTCTGTTCACTCATGCCGGGACTGTCTATGAAGCGATGGGTTCATGGCCCAATTAAACCAATGAGACTCCCCGTTAGAACTTACTGGGTTTTCCTAATCAGGATACCCCAGGGAAATGGTATACCTCTCTGGAACTTTCCAAGGGCCTTTCTTTTCTGAATCATTCTATGAGACCTTGAATATTCTCTTTCTTCTTCAGTACGTTCTGTTACTTGCACCCAACCCTCTTCAGTTACAATTCCACCAAAGCGGAAGTGGGTGAACAGCTTGCAGCCCAAGTCAAACCACTGCCTACTGTAGTATATAAAGTTTGACTGAAGCACAGCCACATCCGTTCATTTCCGTAGTGTCTCCTGCTGCTCTCATGCTACAAAGGCAAGGCTGAGGGGTGTGACAGAAACTATAGGTTCCACAAAGTTGAAAATATTTACAGGAAAAGTTTGCCGGCCCCTACACTACAGTAAAAACCCCAGTATCCTAATGAGAGTAATTGATTAAATTCTCCTCAAGGCCTCTAGAATGGTACCAGATATGTGCCGTCCCTGGAAGAAGTGAGAAAACAGTTAAGTCGGTTTCTGTAGGGCTCAAGTTTTGCATAAACCTCGGCCGAGAAAGGGCACTTGCGCCAAGGAAACAATTATGAAATGGACCTGGAAAGAAAAGGGGCAGTAGGTAGCATGGGGAACGGCAAAAACTAGTGTGTACTTGTGTGCAAAGTTAGGGGTGTGTGTCTGTGTGTGTGTGTGTGTGCGTGTGTGCGTTTTAAGGAGCAGCCAACATATGCCTTCGTTTGAATACTGTCTTGTCTGGAGCCAATGGGAAAAACCAGATGGCCTGCAATTCTCATTTAAGTTCCAAGCTTAAATCCATGGTAAACAGCCTATTAGTGGGAAATTTTGGGACAGTCCCTAAGCAAAGTTTGTTTTGCTTTTTACTCTCAGACTTGCTCCAAAAGCTCAGTGGAAATTACAGCCTAGAAAGTGCCTACTTAAATTCCTTTAACAAGCAATCCCCTCTCAGCAGACACAAGTTTGGGCCTGTCCACTCACCTCAAACAGACCATCCCTCTGAATTGTTTGCAAGGGCCTCAGGCTACAGGTAGTTTAAAGTGCCACTATCAGATTGCTTCCCAATCTTCTCCTCGGGACTAAATAGTCTTGATTTTTGTCAGCAGCTTTTCATATTCTAGGGCTCCCTTATTAACTATGTTTGCACGGAGCTGGATTTTCATCTTACTCCATGCTGTGTGGGCTCTGCCCCTTTTAGGAGCTCAGGGGCCAGACCTGGGGTGGGCTGGTTCCCGCCCCCCCCCCCCCCTTTTGGCCCTTTAAACGTGTTCGGATGATCGTGTGTTAAGAGCTAATGACAATCGTCTGCCCAGAATGCTCAAGCATAAACTTGCATCGCGTCTGGGGGATTGATGAAATCAGCCTCAAAATCCAGAACATCTATCCTATAATTAAGATCCACTAATATATGGACAAACAGGTCAGCAAGACCTACTTACGGTCTCCGCAAATTAAAGGGCTTCAAAGAAAATATTCCTTTCTTCCAGAGAGTGATTTTTTAAGGAGCACATTAAATAAACATTTATTGAGCATCTATGTGATGACAGGCACTGTGCGGGCTCCTGGGATACAGCAGTGAGTAGGAGGCGTGGGGCCCCTGTCCCGATCGAGCTACCAGCCGTGGGAGGGCAGTGGAAAGGGAACATCTCACAGAAGCACCTGCAGGGAGTGATCATGGAGAGAGTAAGTGCTGTGGCTGGGAAAACAGGAAGGCCTCTAACTCAGAGTTGGAAGGAGCAGAGGTGAAGGAGCCCTGGTCAAGGACCTGAGACAGCTTCCGCTCGGCTGGCGCTCAGAACAGAGAGGCAGGGTTGGGAAAGAAGTCCACAGAAAATGGCAGATCAAAGCAGGACCTTGCAAGCCAGGTGAGAAAATGACAGTGCTCTAGAACGATGGCTCTTCTTCACCAGGGGACATTTGCCAATGTCTCTTCAGACGTTTTGGGTTGTCACACTCAAGAGGGGTTCCTGGCATCTCACGGGTAGAGGCCAGGGACGCTGCTAAACATTCCTCAGCGTAGGGGGCAGTGCCACGATGCGTGGCCTATTGGGCCCAAAATGTCAATAATGCCGAGAAGCCCCTCTCCACAGCAGGGGGAGTGACCAAGGAGAGAGGACCAACGCTGGAGTTACGTTTTGTAACGGCCACTCCAGACACAGAGAGACGGTCAGGGCGTACTGCAAAGAGCACAAGTGAGGGGAAATAATTTATGCAGCTTCCTGATAAAAGACGAGTTATGCGGAAAAGACCCCTTCTGCCAGGGGCCCCGCCACGGAAACACATCTCCCTTTGCGACGCAAAATAAAAATGCCACCACACGAGTTTTTAGGCACCACCCTTCCATGATGAGTGAGAGATGGGAAACTGACAAGCAAATGTAGTAAAATAACTATTTTCATCTGCACATTTGTATAGCTCGCTATTTTGTTGTCCTCGAGCTCACAGCATAGAAACTAAAAGGTTCTGGATGAAAGTGTTAGCTGACTTTGACATAAAGTGGTGGCGTTGAGATATTTTCAACACCCTTCCCCCCCCCCCGCCCCCACACACACACATATACACACACAGAGGGCATGATCCTAGGTATTTGGGGAGCATGTTTTGCATTCTTTGTGACAGGTGGGGTCCTATAAATGAAGATAGTGACAGCTGCTTAGCATGATAATGTGTTCCATATTGTCAGACCAATTTGGAAAGACTCGGAGTATCTATTATGAAGACCACTGTAATATATACGGAAAGTGTCTTTGCACCGGGGAAAGCACAGTGATTCTTACCTACCTCCTCCCTGATCACTCCTGGTGCTTGATGGAGCATCTAATAATAACTGGTATTTATTGAACACTTGCCATCCACCAGACCCTGTGCCAAGCACTTTATGTGTGTTTTTTCACATGATCGTCACAATCCTGTACAGTAGGTACTTTTCTTCCAATGTTGCATTTAAGGGCACTGAGGCTTGGAGAGGTTAATAGTCATTTGTCCTGAGTTGAGAAGCTGGGAGAATGAAGAGCCTAGATTTCAGCCCAGGAATGCAGTTTGGCCCCAAGAGTGTGCTCTTCTGGTCAACAGCAATGAGTGATTTCAAGAGGCCATCTGGAGTGGGGTTCTCTTCTGAGTGTCTGCTCCTTGGAGGTAAGGCCGACCGTTCGTTGAACTCTGGCCATCTTCTTGTTGTTCGAGGAATATTCAGGCCCGGCAGGATCCAGCTGTCTAAGCTGCAGCCACTTCAGGGCTAGACACATGGTTCCCCCCACACAACCATCACTAGTCTTTCCATAGTGCTCTAGGAAAGTCAGTAACTTGGCATCTCTTTCCAGAAATTACTACAACAAAGAGATGACCGCTGATCTCCCAATACCAAATTGGCAAAGCCCATTACTCCTCTGTGGGTTGTTTAAAAACTATTCAAGTCCCAGGTTCAACTAAGGCAGCCAGGAAAAGAAGAAGGGATTCCAGCCAGAGGTGTAGACCCAGGATCGACCACAGAGTCTGCATTTTTGTTCCCCTGTAAGAGCCACGGGATGTTTTCTTGTTACTCAAGAGATAAGAACTTCTTATCACTCTTGGCACTTACACATGTTTTCCTATTTTTCATTTGGAAGCATGCATTTCTCTGTGGTCGGCCACCCATCCCCGGAGCACGGCCACATGTCCGAGGCTTTCAAAGAAATGTGCAACCATCCCTTGGGACTCCATGTATTCACAAGGACCCCAAATGACTGACTTTCCAGAAAACACGCACGCCACACCAAATAAGATACTTCCTCCTCTGAACCTAAAGTGTATTTTCCCCAATCCGATGGCCTAAGCTGTAGACAGGAACACATGGCATTAAGTTTCCCGTCTCCCAAGAGCCAGCTCACCAGCCATTGATGAGTTGACTCCCATTGCTAGGAGGCAGGCATAACGAGGCCTCCATTTAGGCAACCCTTTCCCCCCGAGTTATACACATGGACCTCACAGTGCCTAGAGATGCACACATGTTTCATATTAAAATTGGAGGGAGACCTGAGGAGTTGCCTATTTTTCCACTACAGACCATTTTGGAGCTCAAAATCCATCACCAGAAATATCCTGCGTTGTGACACAAAAATGAATGTCAACAAAGGCCATGTCGCTTTTGCTTCCTTGTCTTGGATCTAGTAGGTTATGTTTGTCCTGACACGGGTACACACCCTCCTGGAAAGACTTGAATCTGGCCCTGATCCTTGGGAGAGCACTGTGTGAATTTCCCGTGGCTATTGTAGCAAATTATCACAAACTTGGTGGCTGAAACAGCAGAAGTGCCTTCTCTCACTGGTCTAGAGGCCAGAAGTCTGAAATGGGCTTCGCTGAGCTGAAATGATGGCGTGGGAAGGCTGCACTCCCTGCAGAGGCTCTACGGGGAGCGGGTTCTCGGCCTTTCCCGGCTCGTGGCGGCTCCTGGCTGTTGGCCGCGGCTGCGTCGTTCCAACAGAGGCCAATATCCTCTTCTCCCTCTGCTCTCACCCATATTGCCTTCTCCTCTGTGGGTGCCAAATCTCTCTCTTACAGAGGACACTTGTGATGCCATCTGGGGCCCAACAGAGAATCCAAAATAATCTCCTTGATGTAACCTCATCTGTGAAGACCACTTTTCCTTAGAAGGTGATCTTGATTAGGGATTAGGACCTGATATCTTTAGGGACCTTTATTCAGCTGACCGCAAACACCTCTGCGGAAAGATGAGGGAGCACAGGCTGATGATGTTCTTTCTGGAAGGGTTTACGTCAGATAAAGCGTGCAGACGTAAATGCATGTTAACCCCCTTAGGAGGGCTGCGTATTCATGTGACATGTGTCACATTCAGTAAATCTGTTCAGCATTCCCAATGATCTGTTCTGTAACATCCCAACTGTTCTCTTGCTACTATCTTCCATCAGGCTTCTCAGCCTCAGCACGAGGGACATGTAGGTTGAATAACTCCTTGTGGGGAGAGAGGGCACTATCCTGTGCGTTTACATGGTCTAGCAACATCCAGCAAATAAAATACAGAAAGCCCACTTAAAACCGAATTTCAGCTAAAAGACTACTTCTTTTTAGAGTGAGTATGATGTGTACAATATTTGGGGCATTCTAATACCAAAAAAAATTTTTTTGAAACCAAAAAAAAAAAAAAAACCCAAAAAACAGAGTTCTTTGTTTACCTCATCTTTATTTTTTTTTAAGTTTATTACTTATTTTGAGAGATACAGAAATAGCATGATTGGGGAAGGGCAGAGAGACAGGGAGAGAGACAATCGCAAGCAGGCTCCCAGCTGCCACCATAGAGCCCGACGTGGGGCTTGAACTCGCGCAACTGCGAGATTATGACCTGAGCCGAAACCAAGAGTCGGACGCTTAACCGACTGAGCCACCCAGGTGCCCCTGTTTATCTCAACTTTAAATGTGACAGGGTGTCCTGTCTTTTATCTGTCAACTCCACATGAGGTGCCAGTAACCCACACCCACCCACACCCCCGATTGCAACAAACAATAATGTCTCCAAACATTGCCAAATGTTTCTTGGGAGCAGAATCACCCTTGGTTGAGAATCGCTGTTGTACTTAAAAAAAAAAAAAAAAAAAAAAACTTATAAAATAGGAAAGACTGAGAAAAATATGTGGAACTGTTTTAAATATGTGCAAGCAAGCTGGCAGTCGTTGCTACTTATCGGCAGACCTACCGGATCCTAGAACCGTAGGCTGAACGGATAGCAGCGTCGCTCCGGGAGGAGAGGTGCGTATCATCATGATGGAGACATGGTTTGGGGAAGATGGTCTCCTGGGAATAATCCTACCTGGCCCTCCGCCTTTCAAGCCTTGGAGCCTCAGGCTGAGCAGCAGGACCAGGCATGATCTCCCCACCCCACCCCCACTCACCCTCTAATTTATTTTAATTATTCTCCTTTTCCCTCTGAGTCCTCAGGCTTCGCTTAGGATCAAGTGGCTCTCTCATTCACGCAGCTAAGTTTGAAGGCACCAGGAGACAGTTGTCTGGGAGAGCTGGGCTGTGAGGTCCCTTCACCAAGACTTTTGATTTTCAACATGTCCCTACTGGCAGAAAACGCTAAACAAAAGAGGGGTTGAAGGGGTGCGTGCCTGCCTGTCTCTCCCCCCTTCCTTCCCTTCATCCTCAGTTTCCCTGTCCCCACTGAGTCCTTGGCACTTGGCATTCAGAGCATCCATGCCTCTCCCAGGCTTTCCATACTGATAACCAGTAACTCTCCCCCTGGGCCCCTCTAACCCACCAGCTGCCTCTGCACTGTATCAAATTTGACCCTGAAAAGGTTTCTCCAAATATAAGCCTGGTGCACACACAGATAGCAATCAGGTGCACATATTGTATGTCTTTATAAACCAAGCCGCATGTATTTATAGACCCGTATCAATGACAGATGAATATAGAGAGATAATGGGGGTTTTACAGACCAAAAAAAAGGGGGGTGAAGCTTTGAAGCCTCTGACCCAAAATAAAGTCAAACACCAAATAATATTAAGCAACAAATCCCTTAATAAGGGAAGACTGTTATCTACCCCAGGACTGGTGGAGTGTAGATAGGAGGTTTGTTTGCGAGGGCTCAGACCCTCACAGGAGAGAAACAAGGTTTAGGTTCTGTTCCAGAGTCATCTGCTGAAGGATGAATATTTCATTTATTTGCTGCTGTGCTTCTGGTTGCTTGGAGTCATTAACACCATCTTCAAAGGGTTTGTATTAACCAGCTACGCATGGCCTCATAGAGTGGTACAAGACCAAAGTTGCCATTTGGGAAGAGTTTTTAAGAATGAATGGATGAATTCAGCAAAACATCATTTGTTGCTGCTGGAAGTCAGACGCTAGGACAAAAATGCCTACAGAGGAAAATACAGGAGATATAAATAAAGAGTAATGCTGGAGGGAGAAAGGGTGCCAGGATTATGGCCCCAGTTATTACTCTCCACCTAGCCCGGAAGATAGGGCTGGTTTTGTTTGCTTAAATGTTTTTTTAATGTTTTATTTTATTTTTGAGAGACAGAGAGAGACAGAGCATGAGCGGAGCAGGGGCAGAGAGAAAGGGAGACACAGAACTGGAAGCAGGGTCCAGGCTCTGAGCCATCAGCACAGAGCCCGATGCAGGGCTTGAACCCACGAACTGTGAGATCATGACCTGAGCTGAAGTCGGTCGCCTAACCGACTGAGCCACCCAGGCGCCCTGGGTGGATTTTGTTTGTAAGATGGGTTGGGGTATGTGCATCATCAGGACAACTCTGGGGACAGCGACAGTGACTTACAACCAGGGAAGACGCTAAGTGGAAGGCGCCACCTCTTTTGAGGCACAGCCACCATACTCCACGTGCTCCAACTCCAGCATGTCCCTGCGTCACCTCTCAGGCCTGCCATTTACAAGCAGAAGGACATTAGTTTGAGGGCATGTCTGTCCTCTAAATGCTCACATCCTGGGGATAACCCCTTGAGTCTTAACGTAAAGAAAGAGATATAAGTAAATACGTAATGCAGTGTTGTCAGTGTTTTTCATTAAATCCTCAGGCCTTGTTCATCTTAGAGCTAAAAGTCTATACCCTCTTCTTTCTCACTGAGACAAAATTTACATGCAATGAAATATACAGATCTTAATTATATGGCGCAATGAGTTTTGGCTAATGTGTATACCAGTGTAAATGTCGCCTCTACCAAGATGCGGGGCATTTCCATCACCCTGGAAAAGTGCCAGGGGGCCAGGGGTATGCTGGAGCCAGCCCCTCCCCAGACAGTTGACCATATCTCATCCCCAAATTGTGTTGTTCTTTTAATTACGGCCATGGTGGGAAATCAGCAAATGCTACGAACCAGGTCACCAGCACACCATTGTTCATGCCCCTTGGTCCAGTCGATCCTCTGTGCCCACAGAGGTGAATCCCCACAGGTTTACTTTTGCTTGTTCTTGAACTTTATGAAAATGAAATCACATTTTTGTCTTCCTTTTTTCCATCAACATAGTGTCTGTGCGATTCACTGGTGTTGTGATTTGTTAGTAGTTTGTTCCTTTTTTATTGCTGAGTGCTATTCCACTGTACAAATAAGCTATATTTTATCTCATTTCAAGTTGAAGGAGATTGGTTTGCTTCTGTTTTGGACTATTCATTTTTGTTTATTTCCTTCCATCTCAATTGAGGAAAATTGCCAAATAAAAAGTACGCAACATGATGATGTAATAGATACATACACTGTGAAATGAGTACCCAAATCAAGTTAACTAACATCCATCTGTCACCTCACATAGGTAGCTTGAGTGTTTGTGATAAGAATGCATAAGGTCCACTCTTAGCAAAGGTCAAGTGTATAATACCATATTCTTAAACTGTGATTACAATTAAATACCATATTCTTAAACTGTAATTACAATTAAAATGTAATGCTGTACATTAGATCCTTAGAACTTGTTTATCTTATGACTGAAAGCTTGTCCTCGATTTTTAAAGTACTCCTACAGACATTCTTGTATTAGTATTTTCATGATCGTGTCTTCATTTCTTTGGGGGTAAATCCCTAGGAGTAGAACTGATAAGTCATGGAGTAGGTTTGTGTTTAACTTTATCAGAAAATGCCAGAAAGCTTTCCAAAGGGATAATGCACAAGCGATATATGAAATTTCCAGGGGTTCCATATACTTGCCTGCAGTTGGAATTTTCACATTCATCTTAATGAAGCAATATCTCTTGGTAAGATCGTTTTTTTAAGCTTTATTTATTTATTTTGAGGGAGAGAGAGAAATCACAAGCCTATGAGGGGCAGAAGGAAGGAGAGACAGAATTCTAAACAGGCTCTGCACCAATAGTGGGAAGCTGGATGCAGGGCTTGAACTCACAAACCGTGAGATCGTGACCTCAGTGGAAATCAAGAGTTGGGTGCTTAACCCACTGAGCCATCCAGACGCCACCCCCTTTTTTTTCTTTTTTAAGAGAGAGAGAGAGAGAGGCAGAGGGAGAGGGAGAGAGAGAATCCCAAGCAGGCTTTGGGCTCTCAGCACAGACGCTGACTTGGAGCTCGATCTCATGGAATCATGAGATCATGACCTGAGCCGAAATCAAGAGTCCGAGGCTTAACCCACTGAGCCACCCAGGTGCCCCTCGTGGTAGGATTTTGATTTGCATTTCCCTGAAGACTAATTATATTAAACATCTTTTCATGGACTTATTCTCTATTCATACACACACACACACACACACACACAGTCTTCATATATATATATATACACACACACACACACACACACACACACACACACACACATATGGGTTGTTTTTGTTTTTGTTTTGCTGTTATGTCTGACAGAATTTTGAGAAGTATTCGACAAAATTCTCCAGCAAGATGATCTGGGCCCGAAGTTATCTCTTTGGGAAAGTTTCTGGTAATGAATTAAATTTCTTTAATAGATATAAGGCCGTTCATATTTTTCTAATACATTTTGTGTTCGTTTGGGTAAGTTGTGTTTGTCAATGAATTTCTCTGCTTTCTTCTAAGTTGTTGAATTTATTGGTCTAATGTTTGCCTTTCATAATATTCCCTTGTTCTCTATTTCATATTGTAGGATTTTTAATGCAATCTCCTTTTTCATTCCTGAAATTTACCCATCTGTTCCTTTCTCCACCCCTGCCCCCTTGCTAGTCAGTTTCACTAGAGGTCAATTAGACCAATTTTATTCATACTTTCAAAGACAACTTATTTCTTCTATTTTATTGAGGTTTACCGTTCTTAGCTTCCTAGATGGAAAGCTAGATCACTGATTTTAAAACTTTATTTCCCTAATGTAAGCATTTGATGGCGTAAATTTCTGGCCAAGTGCAGCTTTAGCTACATCTCACAAATTTTTACATTTTGTATTTTAATTAAAAATATTTTAATTGGGGCGCCCGGGTGGCTCAGTCAGTTAAGCAGCCGACTTCAGCTCAGGTCATGATCTCGCAGTCTGTGAGTTTGAGCCCCGCATCGGGCTCTGTGCTGACAGCTCAGAGCCTGGAGCCTGCTTCGGATTCCGTGTGTCCCTCTCTCTCTGCCCCTCCACCATTCACGCTCCATCTCTCGCTGCCTTTCAAAAATTAATAAATGTTAAAAAAAATTTTTTAAAAATTTTAATTACCCTCATGATTTCTTTTTTATTCCTGGATTATTTAGTAATGTGTTGTTTCATCTCTATAATATTTTGGGATTTTTTTGGCATCATACGATCTCTAATCTCATCACGCCATGCCCAGGGAACATGTACTCAAGACTCTAATCTTTCTAAATTTATTGAGACTGACATTATTGCCCAATGTTTGGCCTATCTTGCTAAATGGCCCTTGTGCACTTAAAAACAATATGTGTTCTACTGTTGTTGGATGAAACGTTTTATAACCTTCAGAGAAGGTCATGTTCATTGATGGTGTGATTTAGACCTGAGATATCCATGCTGAATTTTGGTCTAGTTGATGTATCAATTAATGAGAGAAGTGTGTTAAAATCTCAAACTCAAGCTACTGATTTATCTGCTTCTCCCTTTAATTCTGTCACTTTTTGATTCTTGTATTTTAAAGCTCTGATATTAGATACATATGCATTGAGGATTGTTATGTCTTTCTGGGGAACTGGCTCTTTTGTTTTGAAACATCTCCCTTTATCTTTGCCAATCCTCCTGCGTTAAAGTGTAACCATCTCTTTGTGATTACTCGTCACATGATAATTCCCCCCATCGTTTTACTTTCAGCTTATCTGTGTCTTTATATTTAAAGTGCATCTCTTGCTTTCTGACAATCTTGCCTTCTCATTGGAGTATTTAGTTCCTTTATAATTTAATATATATATTTTTGAGTGTAATTCTACCATCTTGAAATTTGTTAAATATTTCTCTCATCATTTTTTTTGTTTTTCCATTCTTCTTTTCCTTCTTTTGAGGAGGAATATTAATTGAATAATATTCAGTTATAAAGTTCAATAATCATACTTACCAGAATATTTTTGGTTTTCTTTGTTTTTCCTCTATTGGTTTTTTAGCTACACTTCTTTTGATTTTTTAAAGTTTATTTACTTATTTTGAGAGAGACAGTGTGAGCAGGGGAGGGGCAGAGAGAGAGGGAGAGAGAGAATCCCTAGCAGGCTCTGTACTGTCAGCATGGAGCTTGACACAGAGCTCAAATCCACAAACCGTGAGGCCCATGACTTGAGCCTAAGCGACAGTCAGACACTTAAGTGACTGAGCCACCCAGGCCCCTACATTTTTGTATTTTTATTCAGTGTTTCCTCCAAGAATATGAGATGTTAACTTATCACAGAGTACCTAGAGTTGGTATGGTACCATTTCACTTCAAATAAAATGTGAAAATCTTGGGGCACCTGCGTGGCTCAGTCGGTTAAGTGTCCGACTTCGCCTGAGGTCATGATCTCACGGTTCGTGAGTTCGAGCCCCGTGTTGGGCTCTGTACGGACAGCTCAGAGCCTGGAACCTGCGTCAGATTCTGTGTCTCCCTCTCTCTCTGCCCCTCTCCCACTCACACTCTGTCTGTCTGTCTCTCTCTCAAAAATAAATAAATATTTTAAAAAATATTTTTAAAAATGTGAAGGTCTTACCACTGTAAAATTCCTTGTATCCTACCCCCATTTTTTTCCTGCAACTTTTGACATCTATTCTGCATCTACTTATGTAGCAAGCCCTATAACTTAATGTTATCACTTTTATTTAAACAGTGTGCTGTTTTTTACAGAAGCAAAGAGAAGAAAATAACATATTCTTTACATTTACCCACGCATTTAGTATTTCGGGTACTCTTTGTCCTTCCTGTGGATTGTTTTCATCTGATGTCGCTTCTCTTAAGCTAGAAGAACCCCCTTTGTATTGCAGATCTGCTGGTGATGAAGTCTTCCCAGTTTTATTTATCTCATGTGTTTGTCCTCTCTCAAGGATCACAAGACTGCACTGCCTGTTGTCCAAATGTTTACAAGCAGTTCCCTCATATATTTTGTTCAGTTTCATAGTCGTTTTCAGTAGGAGGGTACTGGGGTTGCCAAACCCCATAAACCCGGTGGATTAAGAAACAGAAATTTAGTGTTTCACAGTTTTGGAGGCTGGAAGTCCAAAACTAAGTTGTCAGGGAGGTCAGTTCCTTCTGGAGGCTCTCCCTCTCTCCTAGCTTCTGGTAGCTTTAAGTACTCCTTGCCTTGTAGGTAAAATATTTCCTGTATCTGCACACGTTCCTTCCTCTGGTTCCAATTGTCCTCTTTTAATAAGAACACAGCCATATTGGATCAAGGCCACCCCAATGATCTCACCTTATCTTGCTGACCTGTAAGGACTCTCTTCTAAAGAAGGTCACATTCATAGGTACCAGGCAGTAGGAATACAACATCTTTTAAAGAGGCACCATTAAATCCATAACCAAGAGTCAGTCTAGTCTGACTTGTTCTGTCATGGCTAGAAGCAGAAGATACCCTTTCAGTCTTCTTTGCCTCTGTCAATCTGCTATGAATTTCTTCATCTTTACATACTTTCAGGCTAGATACTTTCAAGGTCAGGGGGGAAGAGGCTTATGGATTATGAAAGGAGGAAGGATGGGGAGGGGAACTGGTAAAGCATGGGCCAAAGGTAGAACTTTGGGATAAAAGATTGAGAGGAAAGTGTTTCCACTTACCCGATTTTCCCTTAGGTCTGTGATGTGGGCCATGCCTACGGTGATGGACTGAAGATGGAGACAGGACCTGTTGTAGCTATTTGCTCATTCATTTATTGAATGAGCATATACAACATATACAGAGCTCTTAGGTGTACCAGATATGTATCTGCTAGCAGAAGACAGAATAGTACAGGAAACACACGTGGCCCCTACCTGTGGAATCTTCATTCTAGTAGAAATTCAGAGTCTATTTATCTGTTTAAGGTTTAGTAGTTGGGTTGTGGCTTTAAGAAATTAACAAGAGAAGATATTTTATTTATTTATTTATTTATTTATTTATTTTTGGTCAAGATAAATACAGTACAGGGAAAGATTGAGAGGGGGTGATTTTGTATTCATTCCTTGGTTCAACAAATATTTTTGAATACACGTTGGACCTGAGGATAAAGATTTCAAAGGATCTGCTTGTATGTGAAGAGATATTTATCAGATAATAATTACAGCTAATACCTTTATAACAAGTTCTGTGCGGCAGGCACTGTTTTAAACCCTGGACCGGTCTTCACTCCTTTTGTCCTCTTAACAACTAACTGCCACTATCATCCCCTTGATGAGGTTAAATAACTTGCCCGAAGTCAGCAGCTATTAAAGGGTAGAGGCATAACATAAGCCCTAGCACCGTGGCCTTAGAGTCTGTGCACTTATCCTGGATTTTTTTTAGGTCCACATGTCTCCATTTTTATTTTTTGTATATATTTTTAAAATTTTTTAACACTTATTTATTTTTGAGAGACAGAGCATGAGTGGGGGAGAGGAGGAGGGAAGGAGACACAGAATCTGAAGCAGGTTCCAAGCTGTCAGCACAGAGCCCAACGCAGAGCTGGAACCCACAAACCGTGAGATCATGACTTGAGCCGAAGTCAGATGCTTAACCAACTGAGCCACCCAGGTGCCCCGGATGTCTCCATTTTTAGATTATTTTCCATCAACTGTCTCCCATAAAGACGCTTCTATTAATCTGATCTACGATTTTGGAAAAATAGTTGTTGTAGATATAAGAAAATATATTTCTCCGTATTTCCTAAATATTCCCTCTGGAACTTCCTGAATATGTGCAGTAACGCAGACTCTCAGGAAAGTATTCCGTTACGGAGTACGCCAGTTGTCTTGAAAGCATCCATTCTTTTCTTTCTAATTTCCAACTTCCTAGAGAATTGGCTACTTTCTTTCTCTATCCTCCACCATAAGGTCAAGTGTTTCAGGAGAGTCACAATTAGTGTGCCATGGTGGTTTCATGATCCTGGCCATATGAGAAAAATATCATGAAATTCTGGCTTGTAAATCATGGAGGAAGTATGTGGGGGACTTCCTACACAGGAAGAGAAACTCCTTCTTCTTCAAGTTGTAACATCTGCATGTGATGTCTGGAACTCCAGCAGCCATCTTGTGATCATGAGGCAGATGAGCCTGAGGACATAACTGATAGACTGAGGATGACAGAGCAGAAAGAAGGACAAAACAAAAACAAAAACAAAAACACCCAAGCCCTGGATCCATAATGATATATCTTTGAACCACTGAATGGGCCAATTTTGAAACCACACTAATTTGAACTTCTTGTTCAATGAGAAGGAAACTTGATAAGTTAACATTTTTAAGCCATTTAGAGTTAGGTTTTTCTACTTATGATCTTAATTGAGTCAAAAAGTAAAAAACAAGAAGGAAGCCCTAAGAATTTTATGTTTTGATCCCATTCCTTCCATTTGTCTCAATACAAGAAGAACTTTCTGCTATCAGAATATGTTCATTCTCCACTAGAACAGTGTGATGCCTCATATTTAGGGAAAGAAAAGCAGATATGTACATCTTTAAAATATTCAAAGGCAGCTGAAAGGTTAACAACTATCTAAAGCCCATGATAAATGTCTAAATTCCTCAGCAGCATATTTCTGTGTTTGCAGATTCAGAGACAAGAGACTTTAATCACAGCTGCTAAATCTCTCTTTTAAAATTGAATTTAAAATAACATTTAAGGCTGTGTATATTGGCTGCAGACTTCTTCCCATATTCTTCCTGGGAATTTCCCACCCTATAATAAGGTAGCTTTCTCTCTCTCTCTCTCTCTCTCTCTCTCTCTCTCTCTCTCTCTCTTTTAAATAGCTGCTTATTAAGGCAGGGATTCTAATATTAGCCTGCTATTCCACTGAATGAAGGGACTGGATGTCTTCTGCACAAACTTGAGAGTCTGGATATATTTCTGCACTTTTCCTCACTGTTTTACAGAAACTGAAAATAGTACTCCCCACCCCCCCCTTCCTTCAACTCTGTACAACCACAACGGAATGTGGGGGACTGGTTTGGGTTTGGAACCCGCATATGCTGTGTGCAATTTTATTTTCCATGCTTAAATGAAGTTAGTTCCTCTTTCACTTTGGATGTAAGGGGGAAGCGAATATCATTTCTATAAAGATGACTGGGTGTTGTCTTGCCCAAACCTGTCTGTGGGCAAGGACGATGCCAAGGGGGGGAAATATGGAAAAGGAGGACCCCGTGAAAGCGTTTTGGAGATCCCTTTGTTCCACTGGTAACGTTATACAGCCTTGGTCTTCACCAAAGGGAAAGGACAGCGAGCAGTGGGTGGGTGGGTTGGAGCGACAACCCGTAGGTAAAAGTTCTGATGCTGTGGCAGTTTGGGGACGCTAATGAATGTGGAATCTCACCAGCTTTGCTGAGAATTGAAAAGAGCGGGCTTTATTTAATCTTCCTTTGCATTGGAGAACTGAAAGAGCCACAAAGAGATCAAGGTGGAAGGAAATGTACAGACTACGTCATTCACCCCGTCACGTAGGAGACAAGGAAGGTAACATGCAGATCCAGGGAGCAGATGGTCCGGGGTCGCCCTGAGCTGACGGCGGAGGAGGCAGGTAGTGTGGTACAGTGGTTAGAGCATCGTCCAACTCCCCTGACTGGCACGACCCTGCTGGGACTCAGCTGTGTGTCCAGGGGTTAGTTTCGTAGCCTGGTAGAGCCCCATAGTCCTCCCCTCTCCCATGGGCTCCTCACCCCTACAGCACCTTTCTCATGGGCTTGCTCTGAAGACTGGGCAAGTTAATGTCTCTAAGGAGCGAAGCGCCTGACAGATGACGCGCACTCCATAGGTAGAGTTTGTGTGAAACCCAGACTCAGGAGAAAGCCCTGGAACCCATGCTGCTGACCTTGGCCTACTCTCCCTGCCCCTTATCCTTGTCCTCCCAAACACTCCATTTATGGGTCGTTGAGGTGCTCCTCCCAGGAGAAAGAGGGAACCGAGACTTTCGCCTGTGAACTTCAGCCATGAGGGAGAAAGGAAGGAATCCGTTGGTTTATTTAGCATGTATTAAGCAGCGTGCTGTATCCACCCCTCCACCCCCGTCTTGCATTTCGCTCGATTTGAACTTCCCCAGGGCTTTCTCCGTTGTCTCTGCTCTCTTTTTCTCTCCTTTGAATTCATTTCTTCACAAGAAGAATGTAGCTTGCCAGACGCTGGCTTAAGTGATGTGTGACAGGAGAATGCCTGTGCTCAGGTAGATGGGTCTTAAGATCCGTTAATGGACTTGGCGAAAGGGCGAGGTAAGATATCACTCATGTGGGGTACGGGAGACAAAGATCAGACTGTGAGGAGGTGATGAGAGATCCCTCTACCAGCAGAGTTGGAGGCTCCTGTGTATCAAATGTCTTGTGACTGGCAGGCTCCACAAATCCCCAAGTATGTGCCTCTTTCTCTCCATTATGGCCTCTAATAGGTTAGATAACAAAAGCGAGAGTCATGTCTCAGAAGGGCGATCACTGCAAGAAAGCACAGCTGTCACCCGACTCTCCTGTTAAGCCATGCCTCTGGTCGAGCTCGAGGCACGAGTGAAGGAATGCGAAGGAATTATCAGAGAGCAAACCCTGCTGGAAACGAAATACCGTGCAGAGCTGATACGGAGCCTCGACGGTGTGCCTCACACCGATTCAGGACCCCTCCCTCCACTCTCCTCTGTGAACAGTAATTCTTACGCTCATTTTCCAAGTGGACAAGGGGCCATGGCACGTCCAGTATCCTCCGGCAACTCGCCCTGATGGTCCCTGATGATCCCCACCCCCTCTGCTCTGAGGGGGAAATCCAGGCTCAGAAAAGTCACTTGTGCAAATTGGCACAGCTCATCGGCTCTCTGCCTATAGGCCAGATACAGCGAGATTCCTGCTACCTCCCACTGTTCTGGGCAGGTTTCAATAGGCGTAGAAGGGGAGCGATCTCTGGACTGCTGGGCAGAGAAGAAGCATCTCCAGGCAGATGGAGTGCCCAGGGTCCTCCCGGAGAGAGCCAGAGGGCTTGTGACTGGAGGCAGGGCTAGCTAGAACCAAGAGCAAACACAACCCCTTCATCATGGTGACTGGCCCAGGCCTGACTCAGCTGCATCTGCGTGCGGTGGAGGAAATTGGGGCTTTGGGCAGCTGGGAAGCTCTTCAAGATCCCAAGCTGGACAAAGAGCTCAGTCCTCATCCTCAAACCACCACATGGGTCTGTTTCGCACTAGGCCAGGAGCTGGCGGGCAGGATCTGAGGCCCTGTTTTCCTTCCCTTCAGGGGCTTTCAGCCTGAGAGGAAACACTCCTCTGTTATCTGTGGTTTTTAGTTCTTTCTCCCTTTGGAAGTGGAGGGGAAATAATCATAATAATAATAATCTTCTGTGGGTTTGGGAGTCTCCTTGGTCTGGTGGGGCCAGAGTATGCAGGACCAAGTTAAGTTGGTGGTGATGCCTTGTCTCCGTGAAATCAGCGGCCTGTAGAGAAGAACCCAAAGGTGAGCCCAGAGTGGAAGGTAAGATAGGCACGTAGGGACTGGATTTGTTCAACAAATCATCAGCGTTTCTGCCTGGATGGGCCCTATGGCATGATACGTAGAACTTGCCTTTCTTCCTTATTCTTTTCTCTTTTCTTTGCTTTTTCCTGCTCTTTCTGTCCTTTTCCTTCACCGACTTTCTTAATAACAAAAGTAAAACGTTATATATTTGGGACAACAAGTCCAATTATATGGAGACATATAAAGAAAAAAATGTCCCCATTCCATCCTCCTGAGGAAACAATGCTAACAGAATGACAGATATGCTTTGGTATCTTTCCGTCATCTAAAACCTTAAGATTTATCCCTGTTTTGGGGGGGGGGGGGAACTTACTCTTTTTAGAGGAAAGAACACATCTATAAAGAAATAATTATAGCATACGTAAGAGCTTTTTGAGTGTCCACCATGATAGGACCACTGTAGAGCAGGCTGGAGATTTGGGGAGTGCCCAGGAAGACTAAATAAGACACAGAAGTTTGCAGAGAGTGAGACAGGGTAAGGATGTTCCAAGACACTGTTATTTAAATTCCCTTTATTCTCAAGGAATCTCAGAATTGGGAAGGTCCTTTGAGACTGGTAGCCTATCCCATTACAGACGTGTCCACATTAATGGCCATCCAAAGCGACTTCTAGGTCCAGACAACTTGATGAGAGCGTTCTTGTGAGAAGCCCACTTCAACCCCAACTGCCGGTCAACCAGCCACCTGGACTCTTTAAAATACTTTTTACGTTTGATGTTTTTGTGTTATACAATCTTTTTTTAAAATTATTTTTTGGGGCGCCTGGGTGGCGCAGTCGGTTAAGCATCCGACTTCAACCAGGTCACAATCTCACGGTCCATGAGTTCGAGCCCCGCGTCAGGCTCTGGGCTGATGGTTCGGAGCCTGGAGCCTGTTTCCGATTCTGTGTCTCCCTCTGTCTCTGCCCCTCCCCCGTTCATGCTCTGTCTCTCTCTGTCCCAAAAATAAATAAAAAACGTTGAAAAAAAAATTTAAAAAAAAAATTATTTTTTAATGTTTATCTTTGAGAGAGAGAGAGAGACAGAGTACAAGTAGGGGAGGGGAAGAGAGGGAGAGAGGGAGACACAGAATCTGACACAGGCTCCAGGCTCCAATCCAAGCTTGTCAGCACAGAGCCTGATGTGGGGCTCGAACTCATGAACTGTGAGATCATGACCTGAGCTGGAGTCGGACGCTCAACCGACTGAGCCACCCAGGTGCCCCGATGTGTTATACAGTCTTTATGTAATTTTTCTCTTCCCTTTTGTCATAGTGTAAGCAACCTGAGGGCAGGGCGTATGTTTCATTTATTTTTGCTGCCCAAATAACACATGAGTTACTAAATTAACGCAAGAAAATAAAACCCAGCACACCTTGAACCCTCCTATTTGAGGATGTTGGACTACACGTGGAAAAAGATTCAAACCTGGACTTCTTTTTTTTTGTTAAATTTTTTTTTTTAACATTTGTTTATTTTTGAGACAGGGAGAGACAGCATGAACGGGGGAGGGTCAGAGAGAGAGGGAGACACAGAATCTGAAACAGGCTACAGGCTCTGAGCTGTCAGCACAGAGCCCAACGCGGGGCTCGAACTCACGGACCGCGAGATCATGACCTGAGCCGAAGTCGGATGCTTAACCGACTGAGCCACCCAGGCGCCCCAAACCTGGACTTCTTAATGGGCCCTCAGTTTCCTCCCTATGGGGCCAACTCCTATATTTCTCCTGTGATCCTTCCTCCAGCTGCAGGAAAAGATTCCCCTTTCTTCCCTAAAGCTGTGTATATGTGGTTTCTCTAGCAACTCTTGATATCTCCACATAATTTCAGGTGAAACACAGTAAGTTGTCAAAATTAAAGTTTTAACTGGGTTTCGATGTCAAAGCCACCTTTTGCCAAGATGATAGAAAAATCAAAAACAGCAACAATTTTGGTCCCTCTAGTGGACTCCCATGCTTCACTGCCATCTTGGCGTGGAAGGGAGAGGGCAGGAAGACATCTGATCTACTCTCACAAACAAACAAAACAAAACACAGGGCCAGAACCTATGTCTACTGCAGAAATCTCTGCAGCACTGCAAAGCCAGATCTAACTAGGGCAAGGTCATCAGAGTTTTGGACAGAGGGTGGTAACGTAAGGATGTCATACTTGGTCATTTGTCTTTGGTGTAAAACCATTTCCAGATAGAGCAGAGCTTAAAAAATGGATATCCTTTATACTTCCATCTGGAAGACTAATCTTTTTTCTTTTTTTTTTTTTTAGAGAGTCTGAGCACCTGCGAGTGGGGGAGGGGCAGAGGGAGAAAGAGAGACAGAGACAGAGATAGAAACAGAGAGAGAATCTTAAGCAGGCTTCAGCACAGAGCCCAATGCAAGTCTCCATCTCATGACCCTGGGATCATGACCTGAGCCGAAATCCAGAGTCAGATGCTCAACCGACTGAGCCACCCAAGCACCCCAAAGATTTTTCTTAATGACATACTTGAGGCAATTGAAACATAAATGTAAAAGATAAAGTTTAAAATTTGATATAAACGGGGTGCTTGGGTGGTTCAGTCGGTTAAGCGTCTGACTTCGGCTCAGGTCATGATCTTGCAGATCATGAGTTGGAGCCCCACATCAGGCTCTGTGCTGACAGCTCAGAGCCTGGAGGCTGCTTCAGCTTCTGTGTCTCTCTCTGTCTCTCTCTGTCTCTCTCTGCCTCTCTCTCTCTGCACCTCCCCTGCTCACACTCTGTATCTGTCTCTCAAAAATAAACATTAAAAAATAAATTAAATAAATAAAATTTGAATATAATGGCATATTAGGATGGGTGGTTGGCATTAAGTCTTAAACACAGAGTTGTCTCTAAGTAATTAAAAATATGGTTGTAGAATAAAGCAAATGTTATGTTTTATGAAGAAAATATACAGTGTACAAATATTAATTCATTATAAAAGAATTACCAGTGGAAACCCCAGATTATGTTACTATAGATCGGGAGGCAGAGGAGGATGGTAAGGAAAGACGTTGTAAATCACACGTATTACGTAAGGGGAGGTGATTGTTGGTTGTGACCCCTAGGGAAAAGACACTCAAATAATGTCTTTGGAATATATAAAGATGACCACTAGTCGATTAAAAACAAATGTTTGCCTTTCAAGTTATTTGTGAAAATAAAAGCAAGCAAACCTAGTCCAGCTATCAAAAGATAGAAAATTCAAACTCAAAGGAATGACAAGCACACAACTTAAAATAATAGGATCTATGTATGGAATGTCATCATATTTATATTTATCACTGTATATAAAAGGCTGGCCAGCATTTATTGCCTGCTTATGGTGTGTCAGGTACTATTAGGTGATTGGCTATTATTTTCTATCGACTCTTTGTAGCAACCTCAGTAATATAATTGTTTCAATGTTGCGGATGAATCAGCAGGGACTCACAGAGGATAAGTGGCTTTCCTGAGGTCACACAGACAAAAAAGGCAGATTCAAGAGCTCAACCCAGACTTGTCTGATTCACAGACTTACTTCCAGTCCCTGCTCTGTGCCACATCTGTACAGCAAGGCCGGATGAGGGAGACCAGATGGATCGACTGTGAATTCCCCAATTTAAAATTGAATTCCCCAACCCAATAGATTGGATTACAATGCAAAATATGACATGTTGCTTTTAAATACGCCTTAATTTTTTTTTTAATGTGTATTTATTCCTGAGACAAAGACAGAGAGAGAGAGAGAGAGAGCACGAGCAGGGGAGGGGCAGAGAGAGAGGGAGACACAGAATAGGAAGCAGGCCCCAGGCTCTGAACTGTCAGCACAGAGCCCAACTCAGGGCTCGAATTCACAAGCCGTGAGATCATGACCTGAGTCCAAGTCGGACGCTTGACTGACGGAGCCACCCAGGCACCACAAATAGGCCTTAAAAATGGCATGAGGTATGCACAAACGTGCCGTGTATTTAATTTTTCAGAAAAACATAAAAAGAACAAAAAACAAAAGCAGAGGTCCTATTTCAAATATAAATTTCAAACAAAATGTAAAGTTAAAAGCAAAAGGCATTAACATGATTTGAAAAATACGTCAGTCAATGATATGTCCGTGGAAAAAGTATCTTTAGACACCGAAAATTTCACAGAAAACTATAAAAACCAAAGTAAAACCAAAAATAGCTAGAAATACAACCTAAGGGAAAAACATAAGGAAAATGAACACACAGTTACTATGAGAGACTCTAACACACATGTCAGTTGGTGATCGATGAAATAGATCAAAAATAAAATCGGTGACTGTGAAAACAACAAAATTAATGATATATTAATAGATATGTACATGCCCCTATGTAATCTATATCTGACATATATGTGTGTATATGGATATATGATATATATGTGATATATATGTTAAATATATAATATATAAATTCAAATCTGATAAACAGATCTCACACTTCTTTTTCATTTGTCAATACTATTTCCTCAAATACTGCTAATATACTCTACCAGAAAGAAAATCTTAATGGCCACATTTTCTCACTAATACGTGGTTGGTCTATCAATTAATAATGACATTAAAATTACAAATGTAGAAAGCAAACAACTACCATAATAAAAAGGAAACTTTGCTGTGTGAATATTGGATGTAAGATATCAAAATTGCAATTAGTATTCATTAGACAATATTGCATCAGAAAGAGGGTCATCTGCTTCCAGACCACGGTGACCACAGGGGAACTGAAGTGGGAGGCTGCTGTGTGTCCTAGGAAGTGGCCTGAATATTTCCTTGGAGAAAACATAGTCTGTGTAGGGATCAGTACATTCTCTGGTTTCAGGCCTCCACTGGGTCTTGGAACAGACTCCCCATGGATAAGGGGTGGGACAACTACTGTACCATCAAAGATGTTCATCGCAGCACTATTTAAAAACTGTGAAGAAACATGCCAAAATAGAGTCCATATCTCCGGGTGGTTAGCTTATTGATTAGATACATTTTCCCAAACTCTTCGTACTGAACAAGCACTACTCTTAAAATGAAAAAAATATCGTTTATTAAAGCAACTCACTGAAGCATTAAAAAAAAGAAAATGTTGGGGTGCCGGGGTGGCTCAGTGAGTTGAGCATCCGACTTCGGCTCAGGTCATGATCTCACTACTCGTGAGTTCGAGCCCCGCATCGGGCTCTGTGCTGACAGCTCAGAGCCTGGAGCCTGCTTCGGATTCTGTTACTAAATGTATGGGATATAGCCAAAGCCTTATTGAGAGCACACATTCATGTGCTTAACTGTTCCTTTATTAACAACAGAGAATAAAAATAATTGGATCAAACATTCATCTTAATTACTTGAAAAAATAAAGAGAAAACAGGACGCATGATATAATACAGCAAGTACAGAAATCAATGAACTGCAAAACCAACACACAAATCCAGTAAAATTGATGACTAGAGCTAATTCTTTGAACAAAACCAATCTAGCATCCACAATTTGGAAATCCATTAAAATGGTGGTTCTCAACTATCCCGGTTATTATTCTATTATGCTCGTCACAACTCATTAAAGTTCTCATTATCTCTCCTTCAGATAAATTCAGGAAACTCTGGTCTTCCTTTTCAGTTCGGTGGCACCAGAGCATTTCAAAGAGGCCCCATGGTTTGACCACCAGAGGGTCACTGGGGGAAGTGGCTTACAAAGGAAATGAGCTTCCCTAACTTCCCTTTGGTCTAGCTCTGACTTAGTGGGGATGGTCTCAGACAAGAGTTGTACACCAACAAGTCTCTCCTTTGAAACGAACATCTTCCTCAGCTCCTTGGGTGGATGTGGGCCCATCACAGGTAGAGGGGCGTTCGCCGGGGACGTAAAGCTATGTGACTCTGACAATTTCTTCTACGTGAAATGGCCGCTCAAGTTTTGGAGAAATGAGTCTGTGACAGACAGTTGCTCATTTTTTTGCCCACATCATCCCCCTTCAACACATTTGACTTCTTTTATTTTTGTGCCATGACTGAAGCCCAGACGCATGGGCATGAGGAAGGAAATTTTAGCATGGAAGAAAAATGGAGAAAAGAAGTCGCCATTCAGATGGGCCCCAGTAGCTAATAGTAGCGAACCCGTATATATTTAACATTCCTTGATGCCTGTGCATTGTGGCAGGGACTTCAATTTTTGCTTCCTGAAGCCTTCACAACAGGATGAAAAAAGCACTCATCATCTTCATTTTATTTTTGAAGAAACTGAGGCTTAGAGAAGCTAAAAGAAGCTTTCCAAAGTCACCCAACCGACGACAGAAGGACTTACATAGACAGTCCGGGTTCAAATCCCATGCTGGTGCCTGGTCCTCGCTCTCCTATCCTGCTGTTTTCAGTAACAGGGGCATAGAGACAGCGTTTTCCTCTCCTCACGCTCCGGACTGAACACAGAGTAACTTCTGTAGTCACGAAATGACGACCGAGAACTCCCCTCAAGTTCCTTCTAGACCCAGCTGGCTTCTCCCTGTGGGGAGGAGATTTATGTGACTGTTGAAAGAGAGGAAGACCACAGTCCATCAATCCATGTTCCTGCCTATTTGCAGTTACCAAGTTAAAGGTCAGAAACACGTAGGAACTTACCATCCACAACCCTCCATCCACCCCCCTCCCCAAGACTTCCTGTCTCACGGGGAAATTCCTGTTTTCCTTATGCCTGACTGAATAAGCATTAGCTGTGCAACATGGATTCATTTGGCCTTGGGTCCCAAGGTTTCATCACAAGGGCAAATAGAAGGCAGTCTGTTTCACTTCCTACTCAAAGTGCTCTCCGGGTCAGTTCCCCAAACGTCGAAGCCCATGATCTCTGGTCAGTTCTTGGGTCTAGGTCTCGATTGGCTCAGAACTCTTAAGAGCGAAGGGCATGAATATGATTGGTCTGAAACTCCAACACAGGATACTTTGATATGCAAGGCGCCCCAGTGTTCTTCAGCATACGCTCTTGGCTATACGACATGAAAACTTGAGCCTCTGACCCGACACTAAGATGCTGAGGATGCACACCTTCATAAATGCTGGAGAAGCCGACTAACTAAAACACTGCTCTAGCGATGCACAGGACAGCGACATTTGAGGGCTTCTCTCTGAAGGTTTGCACGGGACCAGGGCAGTAGATAACTCAAGAGTAAAAGGGGTGCTCCTGTGCAGCCTCACTTGGCTGCCGTCTGTGCGCATAAAGCAGTGCTCCATGCCAGTTGATGTTCACAGTGCCATGTACCTTTCTCCACCCTTTAGAGCAGATGAGCTGCCTGAGTCAAAACAGCTTTCTTCCAGGCAGAATTCTAAGCGTCCGACTTCAGCCAGGTCACGATCTCACAGTCCGTGAGTTCGAGCCCCGCGTCGGGCTCTGGGCTGATGGCTCAGAGCCTGGACCCTGTTTCTGATTCTGTGTCTCCCTCTCTCTCTGCCCCTCCCCTGCTCTCTCTCTCTCTCTCTCAAAAATAAACATTAAAAAAATATTTCAAATTAGATTTTGACATCTGCTTACTGAGAGACAGATCACTGAAATTACAAAGGCTTGTGGTATAATTGTTTCACATTGCCACTTCTGCCTATCTTCACAGAAAGATGGGAAGTTCCCTTAACATGGATCCGTGACATGGGACACAATCAGCCGATTTTGGATGGAGCCACTGGGAATGCAGATGTTTATATATAAAGTGTATACTGTATGCTTTGTATACAGTGGCTGAATTGTCTGGTCAGCTGCTCCTCATATCAGGTTGCAAATAGGTCTTGACAGCTTTATATTCTGTTTCGAGTTTATAACCCCATCACAAATATTTAGAATTTTAAAACTTAAGACACAAAGATACATGATTGTACCAGAGGCTATTTATTATTCTGAAGAAGCACATTGGAATTCACTTACTGAATTTGATTTCTATTTTCCAAAGATTCTTCTTCTTCCTCTCTTTCTTCCTCTCTCCCTTCCTCTCTCCCTCCCTCCCACCTTCTCTCTCTCCCTTCCTTCCCTCTCTCCCTCTCCTTCTTCCCTCTCTTGTTTCTTTTCTTTCTTTTTTAAACAAGGGACTTTGCCTTCTAATCACAAAGTGATAGAGAAGTCAACAGTGACCTTGAATTGCTGTTGACGTCCACGATGTATTGAAATGTAGAGGTCAACTCAACCTAAGAGAAGTCCCCACATAATGAGAAAATTCATACCGGGCCCTGCTTTCAGCCTGAGAGTCCCCTTCCAGCCTCTCAGGAACTTCAGAGTGGGGAAGAGCCTCCTTAGTGGGGCACTCAGCCTCCTATTTCCCTGGAGGGCTTGTTTTTGCCCATTTCTGACAGCCTGACTTTTGACCTGCAGGTCAAGACTTTGGCTGATGAAATAGACTTCAGCTTAAGTCAATAGCGGTCCGACCTATTGTTATGTTTTCACCGGGTCCCTCCGCAAACAGAAAACTTGCTTCTCTAACACTTCTCAACAGATTACACCTCTCTGTGGATCAATTGACCTCTTCTCTGATTTCTGAATTGGGGAGAATGAGCTGTATTGGTGGGGGAAGGGGGAAAGGCGCGGAACGATAAGGAGGTGGGAGGAAATAGGTTGTGAACAGCCCAGTGGAATGAAAGAGCTCTGGACAGAGCACCACTGCTGTTCACAAAGCCTTCAGGCCCTGAGGCTGGAGGAACAGGAAGCCAGGACGTGTGAGCCCCAGGCATCTCTGCCCACGACAGCCTGGAGAGACCGCTCACCTCCCATCCTTGGAAACCGTCTTAGAAATCACTTAGCCTGGGGGTTTCTGGACATGTTTATCAGCTTGACCTTTTCTTCAGATCTAGCTCAGATTACCAATTTCTAAAACAGACACAGCCACAACTGCTCTGGTTGGGGCTTAATAAAAGGGTTGACAACCTCCCATCTCTGCCTGCTCCCCTCCATCCAGGGGCCCTGAAACGTCTCCTCAAAGCCCTGGTCTAATCAGGCTGGAACAGAGCTTGAGAGCTGCTGAGGGTCCAGCAAGAGTTGTGGCAGGGGCTCCTCTGCAGGATCCTGGGGAGTGATGATGCAACCCCCCTCAGGGGAATTGACTCTGACCCCTCTCTCCCCTGCAGAGTCCTCCAAAGCCCTCAGAAAGGCCTGCCCCGCCATCCATGCGACACTCCTTCAAGTGCAGGACCACAGCCAGCGTGTCTCCTTGGGATCTGAAGCTCTCATTATCTGCTGACATCAGATGGCTTGCCCTTTGAGGTCAGGGATTTTCTGTTTCATCCTCACAGTCTGAGCGGCTAGTACAACATCCTGGCACATAGTGAGTGTCTGGTAAGTGCTTGTCCTTGAGAAAGTAGTGATAGCTAGGAGGTGACAGATGGATGATTAATAATAAAGTAATAGGGGCACCCAGGTGGCTCGGGCAGTTAAGCGTCCGACTCTTGATTTCGGCTCACATCCTGATCTCACGGTTTGTGGGTTTGAGCCCCCCATCAGGCTCCACACCGACAATGCAGAGCCTGCTTGGGATTCTCTCTCTCCCCCTCTCTCTGCCCCTCTGCACTTGCACTCTCTCTCTAAATAAATAAACCTTAAGAGAAATCATAAAGTAATAATAAGTACTCCAACTATCGAACTAGGCTTTGGGTTCAGGGCGTTAGATACATAGCTCAGTTTTTCTGAAGACCTAACAGGCATTATTCACCTGCTGGAAGAACTGAGTCTGAACTGACAAAGCTGGGCCACACAGCTCATGGGTGGAGGGACTGGGATTTGAATCCGAACATATTTTAGCTTTTAATCCTGATGATGGGGTCTAGAGGTTGAGCCCAGTGACGGCAGATGCTCAGTAGAGACAACAACTGGGGAGGGAGGAGAGGAAGGGTTGCTGTACTTAAACTGGGCTTTGATTGCGAAGGAGCCTGAGTTGCTGTTTGGGAATTTTTCCCAATAAAGCTACATGCACCTCTACCGTCACTATTGTCCCCAGCCCCCAGCTCCTCTCTGCCCTTCTCTCCACCCATTCTCTTTCTGACCCAGACTTAATTCCAGCAGTCACTGGGTGGGTACTGTCTGGATTCCTAAAGAGTTTGTGCTACTAGAATATTCCCACCCGGAGATGTCTGCTATCCGGTGATGTTGCACATTGGGAGCAAGAGAGGTAGGAGGCGGACCGGAGGACAGAATATGGTTGATCCATGTGGAAGTGTGTAATCCAACCTCATAGCAGGCACTGAGCACATTCTGTGTTCTTCCTTCCTTTTCACATTTCTTCTTACCAGTTCCCCACAGTGTCCCTTTCTAATTTCTTCCTCTGGTGGCTCGTATATGGTGCCAGACCATCCATGAAAACGATCACTCCCAGAAGGCATCATCCCTTAAGCTCCTGCTGCCACGTTCAGGGCAATGTTCTCCCTCCCGATGCTCAGCGCCCACCTTTTCTCTGCACCTATATCTCCTCTAAAGTTTATGGTATCCATTTTACAAGCAATGTCTGGCACCTGTCTCACCGTGACCTGATTCTTTCTCCTCTGTCAACCTCAAGATGAGGATGTGAGCTCTTTGAGCCCCCTTGTTTCATTATTACTGGAACCTGAGATTTGGTTTCTCACTTCATAGGCTACATGGCCAATGGAGATGGGGCAGGAAGTGAGGTTTGGTATGCTGGCTGGTGCAAAAGATTTGGTTAGATTTTCAAGGCCGATTTCCAAGTGACCAGGGATTAGGGTAAGAATAGATGTTTGAGATACATGGAGGAATCATCTGGCTCTAGGTGTTTAAACTCAGAGAGCAGTTTATTAACTACATGATAACCCCATCCGTGTGTTCAGCATTTCACAGTTCACCAAAGCTTCCTTGTATATTGTCTCATTTGATTTTTACAGCACCTCTCGGGGGTTGACAGGAAAATGTGATCATACCCATTTTACACACACTCCGTCCTTAGTAAGGAGACAGACCTTCTGACACGTGTCCACAGTCCCTCAACCTCTCAGCGTGAGAACAGGAGCCTTCTGAACTGTGGAGATCATATGAATAAGGGAGATAGATAAAACACCTAACAAAATGTCTCGCACCATTTTGTGTTCAGAAGGCCTCAGTCTATATCCTCGTTTCCTTTCTGGGTCCGGGACCCCCGCTGTTTTGTTCATTCACCGTGCTGGAAAAATAGATGACATGGAATGATGTGAAGAGAAGGAAAGGAAGAAGAAGGTGGCTCTTGCTCTCCAGGGGCTGCTTCTAAGACAGGCTATGGAGGACCAAACTGAAGCCATTGTGAAACCTGTGCTTAGCATGACGTTGGTAGGTGTGACCAGCAGAGAGAGTGGGGAACGGTGCCCATCTTCACCTCGGTGTCACTGCCTCCCTTCCTTCCCACCCTGATTTTGTGGTTTGTTAATTACTTAAGGCGAGGGAATGGGAGGTGTCCAGGCTCTGTCTTCTGGTTCAATCCTACCCCTCTCTGACCCTTAAACATTTCTCAGGGGCCCTGTCAGCTAGAGAATAAAAGGCAGAGTGGGCACCTCATCTATCCCAGGCTTGCACAGAGGTGTCAGAACTGTCCCCACCATCAGACCCTCCCCAGGCTCCCACCCACCCAGCCATCCTCGGTCGCCCAACTTCCTGGAAATCTCTGTTCCTCTAATGCACGCTTTGGCTTTGTTCCCAGAACCAGACAGAATGGAAACGCTTTCTAAGAAAAACATGAACAGGGGAATTACATTCTGATCTGACGTTCCTTCACCAAGACGATTGTGTTTGCTCTTCATCAGCATTGCTTTATCCCCCTTTCTGTAAAGCCTGCTCTGCTAGGTCAAGAAAGTAACTGGAATTTGGTTTTGTTTTTTTTTTCTCTAGTAATTAAAAAACAAAATCCAACCCATATGAATTGCTTTCTCATCCTGATAAAATGTCGTTAATCGTACATTAGTATGATGGTATAATAACTTGGAACAATGGCTCTGGGGAGTTTGTGGGGTATCCCTTCTTTGAGAATATTTAAAGATTTGAGAATCCCTCAAGAGACCCTGGATCATGGCTCTCTTTCTCTACTCTACCCATAGCTCAGATTGTACTCTTTCATAGTTTGACTGTTGAAGTCCACTTACTGCTGCCATCTTTGGATAGTGCTATCAAGGAGCATGACTGTTCCCCAATGTCTACTGCTCCAAAATGCTTGTTCTTTCTCCTTGCTCACTGCCTACAGTCCAGTACACATTATGTTGTTTGATGTTGACCTCATTTGACCTTCAAATCATCATTGAAACTGGCTTTCCCATAGAAAAGAGTTTCAGGCCAGAGACTGCAGCCATTGTGTTTATCTCACACAATATTGTTCCAAAGACTTCTGTCAACTTAATTCAAGTGGGAAGCACTAAGCTGGCACTCAGTAGAAGTTGGGGAGCAGTTTAACTACAGGATATACTGTTTATTACTTTAAAATTGGAGCTGCCTCCTTTAGGAGCAATGTGGGGCTATCTGCCAAGCCCTGTGTTGGATGCTACAAATACCAAGATGGTTATAAACAGTCCCAGCCTTAGACTTTAAAGAAACTCTTACTGGGTTTTTATTTTCCAGTTTACAGATCTTTCATCTAGACTCTACTTTTCAGATGATTCATCTGCCGTGCTATGATTCATTTTTGCTTCAGCCCTTACCTGTGTCCCAGACCTCTTGAAAAAGTAGCAAAGCAATGGTGAGGACAATGGGAAGGGCAGGCTTGAGTTCTGCTCTTCATTCACTCTGTGACTGTAGATTTTTCTCTTTACTTCTCTGATCTCAGTGAATCTGTATGTAATATGAAAGATAGGAATACAAGGGACTCTAGGGATATAGTCATTACTGGTTGAAAGGCACAGATATTTATTAGAAGATGACTATTGCTGCGATGTTGGAGATGTAAAGGTGAATGAAATTTGGTCCCTGACCCTAAAGGTCTTATAGTCTAGCAGCGAAGCAATCTTTGAGCCCATGGCTCCTGCCTTGTATCTAGCACATGCCTTGAACTTGGAACTGGAGGATTGGGTATTAATTTGGGCAGGGAATTTAGAACTAGTCCTTTCACCACATTTGCTATTTAGGGTGGAACTGATCATCTTTCTACCTTCTGTTTCTAGAGGAGAAAGATATAGTCTGACCTAAGTCCTGAGCATGCGCATAAGATCTGTAACTGACTTTGCACTGAATTAACATTGGAACATCCAGTTCCATAACTTTGGGTAAGTCACAGCCCTCTTTTTTTACTCTCTTGATAATGAATGATTTAAATTGGATGAGTTCTGGGGTCGCTCCCACTCTAGCATTCTTGGAGCCGAAGATCATGGCCACATCACTTGGCCATTCTACCAGTATCCGGGCTCAATCCTCTGGAGCATGTGTCTAAACTGAGACATTTAATTGCCTCTCCTCCTGCTCTTTTCTCCCTTTGACTCCATCCCCAGTCTCTGCAGTCCAGACCCACTGCCTTGAGCCTGCCATATGTATGTCTGCTTCTTGGCTTCTTAGTTCCTTCTTCTCTTCCTGTTCAGCTCTTTTCTTCTTGAAATCAGAATCTCTCTCCTTGGATTTTACCAATCCTCCTGACCTGGCTGATGAGTACCACCTCCTCCCCTCAGCTTGAACCATGTTTTGTTCCTGTGAAGATATCTCCTCTAAAGTTTATGGTATCCTGGGGCACCTGGGTGGCTCGGTCAGTTAAGCGTCTGACTTCGGCTCAGGTCATGATCTCACGGTCCGTGAGTTTGAGCCCCGCGTCAGGCTCTGTGCTGACAGCTCAGAGCCTGGAGCCTGTTTCCAATTCTGTGTCTCCCTCTCTCTCTGCCCCTCCCCTGTTCATGCTCTGTCTCTCTCTGTCTCAAAAATAAATAAACGTTAAAAAAAATTTTTTTTTTAAGTTTATGGTATCCATTTTACAAGCAACGTAAAAATGAGATACTAATTTTTATTTTTTACACTCAACTCCTTACAAATTATTATTCCTTTGTATCTCAGTCATTTCTCTTGCTACTCCAGGTTACATAACCTCACTCAGTGTACCTGGCCTCATACCCGCTACTTTTGGTTAAAATGCTTGTGCCATTGGTGACTAGTATAGCACATAGGCATATATTAGGGTAAAAAAAAAAAACCCTTTTCAAAGACATTACAGGAATCCGCAGCTGCTTTGTCTGAGTAGCTGGCTATTCGTTTGGCAGCTTATGTTTTTGTTTAACAGTGATAGCTGGGAACTGGCTTAAAATTTACCTAGATACTTGCTAATTTGGAACACTCTCCCCCTTGAGAATTTTTCTCAGAGGTATTTAAATTTATTTTGGTCACTTGATAATCAAGTGGCTATATTTTTCTTACTTCAGCATAACAAAATAATTTAAAACTATTAAAATCAGCTCTATTTTTTATATTTCTTTGGGGAAAAATTACCCTTTTTAATCTATACCTCTTTTGTCAATAACTTGCATTTTCGCAGGTAACAGTGGTTTTGATGGCATGATTTTTGATAACACGGGATTTCTTAAGAAGGCAATTAGCACATTGCAGCAGAAGAGACTGTCATTAAACCTTTTGTCATTGTTTTACTTTGCATTTTTCTCTTGCCATAATTTGTAAAGTGGGAGAGACAGACCGCTCTGGGGGCAAGAGGTAGGCAAGATGGCCGCAGAAGGGCCAGGAGTGGCCTCTCTGAGGTAAGACAAGAATGCTCATGGGTAGGAGGAAATCCCCCCCCCCCACCTCCAATCAAGTACAGGAAGGGATTGGCACGAAATAGCTGCAGCACTGGAGGTAGATGATCTCAAGGACTTAGCAGTGAGGTAGCATCTTCTTTTCCATTGATGGCTTAGGTCAGGGGGTGAGATACAACTTTAAGGAGAAAAAGTGGGCAGTGATCAAAGTTCACAAGTTTCCAAAGATGAATCTCAGGGCCAGTTCACCTGAGATACAGTACACTCAGAGGGTAAATTTAACATTCAAGACAAACAGGGAAAATTCCATCTTCTGGAGGTATTGAAACTTTACCTTGGATCTTACTTCCAGAGGAGACTCCATCTTGCCCAGACTGAGACACCTTTTGACCTGGAGACTTTGTCTCTTCTTATCTTTTATTTCCATTCCCTCCTGCTACCCCAGGTCCACCAACAAAAAAAAAAATGTCCTGCCCATCCCCCCTCCTGCTTTTTTCTCTTCAGATTTCCCTCTTTAGTTGGAAGTTATGTATCAATTCCTCTCAGAGTCTCCAGTCCTTCATCCTCGCCCTCCACTAGCAGCAGTAGCTTCTTCTCAGTCCAGCAAACCAGAGTCAGCGCTTAGACAATATTAGTCAGTGGTAAGACCTGGGGGAGATGACGTGAGCACGTAGCCCAGGGGAGGCTCTGGGAGGGAAGTGAGGACAATACTTTGACGGTTGTCTGAGTTGTCAAGGACAAATGAAGACAGGGAAGGACATTTCTTCTAAGTGCAGTGGAGACAGCATTTGCAAAGGCGACAATCATCACTGCACCACTGGGATGGCACGAAGCTGCAAAGTGCGCCAGGGGAGTTTGGTTTGACTGGAGAGAAAAGCGAGAGGAGTAAAAAGTCTGGAGGCAGAGGAAATTCAAGAGGTGGTGATGTGCCTCAGTAAGCAGTTCAGAGTTTGCCAACATATAAGGGAAGAAGATCTTTGACCAGAGAAAGCTATGGTCAGACCCATGCAGAACTCTGGTTGATTCTTGTGCCACAGTCCATCCTCTGTGTCCAACCCTATACACCCACCCCAGCACACCTCCCTAGCATGTCCACCATCACCCCCACAACTAACACCATCACCTCCCCACCCCACCACCACTGCCATCCCCTTCACCACTACCCCGATCACAACCTTCTCTAGTAGTATCTCCCTCACCACACCCCCTTACACCTCTTCCATCCCCACCCCACCCCCCCAGACTTGATCATCCAACTCCACTACCCCCTCCTTTAGTCCTCCACTTCACTCACCAGAGGAGATTTACGTTTCCAGTGGTTACCAAGTGGCAATATTATCATTTATCCACGGACTGCATAGCATTGCCTCCCTCATCACCAGCACCACCCCCTCCACCATAAGGAGTGTGCTTATCCAGCTTCCCAGTACTTCTCTCAGCACAGAGTCAACTATGAAAACATAATCTATCATTATTCTTGTGATTGCCACTCAATCGAATTCACTGGGAGCTGAGCAGCCCGGGCCCCCAAAGTGTTCTACTAATGGGACCTAACTCTCCATCTCCTTGAAACAGGTGTTCTGGTCTATGGGTTTCCAAAGGAGACCTCCAGCACCAGTGCTAGCTAACTGAACTTCATGGGAGAAAATTCTCCCGAAGTATATGTTCAGCTAGAAGTATGCATGGTCAGTCAGAAGGTTGAGAAGTAAAAGGGCCAAAGATAGGACCAGGAGTCAAAATCTTCCAACTCAAGACTCAGTCCTGCCCGTTTCTAAACAGGTGACCAGGGTCCTTATTTCTTCTCTTTAAACCTCAGTTTTTATCCATTCATCAGGTGATGGACATTTAGGCTCTTTCCATAAGTGGATAAAGAAATTGTGGTTTATATACACAATGGAATACTACGTGGCAATGAGAAAGAATGAAATATGGCCCTTTGTAGTAATGTGGATGGAACTGGAGAGTGTTATGCTAAGTGAAATAAGTCATACAGAGAAAGACAGATACCATATGTTTTCACTCTTACGTGGATCCTGAGAAACTTAACAGAAGACCATGGGGGAGGGGGAGGAAGGGGAAAAAAAAGTTACAGAGAAGGAAGGAGGCAAACCATAAGAGACTCTTAAAACCTGAGAATAAACTGAGAGTTGATGGGGGATGAGAGGGAGGGGAAAGTGGGTGATGGGCATTGAGGAGGGCACCAGTTGGGAGGAGCACTGGGTGTTGTATGAAAACCAATTTGACAATAAATTTCATATTAAAATAAATAAATAAACCTCAGTTTTACGTATGTAAAATTATAATGTTGGAACCATAGGTTCTAAGAAATCCTTGCCTTTGTTACGTGGGGCAGGTGGGTTGATTCCTTTTGGGCTAAGCTCAGCATATGAGTAAGAAGCTAGTGAGGATATTTTCTCTGAGGCTACATTCGTTAATCGTGGCCTACCTGGAAAAGGTCTCACCCATGTTCTTAAAAAATCAGTGTTCCATTCTCAGGACCAGATGGGTCTTTACACCAGGGTAGGTCCATATCCCCAGTGGTTACCACCCGGCAATACCATCATCTATTTATTGAGCATTTATCATTCATTTGTTGAGCCTATGCCAACCAGACACTATAAATAGTTTTCAAGCCGCTTGTCATTTTATCCTTTTAACAATGTCATGAAATATATACTACTGGGATCCCATTTTATAGAAGAGGAGACTGAAGTTTGGAAACATAAGTCATTTTAGAGTCATTATGGAGCAGGGAACGGCAGAACAAGCCAGGACCACCATGGCTACCTCGTTTTCAGGCCCTGTGCAAAATGGAAATGTGGGATCCCTTGTCCAGGAAACAGGAAAAAATTGTCAATAAAGGTAGTAAAATATAAAGCTATTTCCATTCTTCCACAATGTCTTCTACTTTGTCGTAATATTTTTTTTTAATTTGCTACTTAATGTTGCTTTTTTCTATTTAACGTAAGGAAAGAAAAATTAAAATCCTATATTATTAGCATGGATTTTACTGCTCACACTTACATTGTGCAATAACACTTTTAAATGCAAATAGAAGAGCATTTCATTGCTATGAGGAATCACTGAAATCACACGAGTCATATTTTGTAGCTCATACAGGCACAGATGTTTCATTCTTACCAGAACAATGTAAAAATTACACAAAACGAGTTCAGATATTTTTACCTCGCTTCTTAATATAGAAACACTCTCTATCTTGAGTTACTGGTGAGTACAGAAGGCTGAGAAGAAAAGGAACAGTGAGGTGCCCAAACATTCCTTTTCTTTCTGTCACCCTTCTTCCTATAAGTGGTTAACTAACAGGGAAGTAGTATGAATAATAAAGGACATGATAAGATTCCTTACTTACTCTTGTTTCTTGGAATGCCATTGCCTTTGAAGCAAGCTGCATTCAAAGCACTTGAAAGGAAAACGTGGCCTCTCCCGACTGCTGGAGGCCCCACTCACTCTGTCTTAGACATCACCTGCTTACCTGGTACTTGCTTGGAGTCTCACTGAATTCCAGTGCATTGGAGTTTCTGCCAGAATTCTATGCTCACAGGATTTCATGAACATTGTATGCAAATGGAGTGCCAAGAAGCAGCACTGAACACTTGTACTGTGGCTTTCTCCTGCCCCATGGTCCCATTGAATTCCAATTAAAAAAACTTGAATACAAAGATCAATTACTAAGAATTTTGCCATGACAATGTCAGAGCATTAAACCAAGCATGGGGCCCTTCTCAGTATAGGGCCCCGGGGCACTAGCTGAATGCCCATAAATCCAGCCTTGACTGGGACTTGCACTTGAATCCATTTGAACACAAATCTCATTCTACTCCACTATGACATATTGACTCCAGCTGAATTCAAGGAATTATAACTGTGGACCCTTCAGACTTTATTCTTCCCATCCTGCATGTGGTCAGTAGTTTTAAAATATGCCCACAATTTATTTATTTATTTATTTATTTATTTATTTATTTATTTATTTTTCGGAGATAGAGCTTAATTCCCTTCCTCTTAAGTACTGTACTGTACTTAGTGACTTACTTGTGACAAAGATAAGGAGGCAAAAGGATGGTGTATGACTTCCAAGAGTAGACGAAAGACATTGTACCTTCAGTCTTCCATCCTCTTCCTCCCATTTGCTCTGGGGGAGGCCATCTGCCTTAACATGAGGACATAGCCCCGTGGAGAACTCCACATGGAGAGCAACTGACGCCACTACCAATGGCCAGTGAGGAACTAAGGCTTCTTGCCAATAACCCCCTGAGTGTGCCATCTTGGAGGCAGATCCTTCAGTTCAGGTCAAGGCCTTCATGTGATTGCTTGGCTAACATTTTACTACAGCCAAAGTCACCCCGCTAAACTTCTCTTGAATTCCCAACCCACAGAAACTTTGAGATAGTAAGCATTTTTGTTATAAGCCTCTGAGTTTTGGGATAATTAGCTATGCCACAATAGATAACTAACATGCCATTGTTTTCAAATAGAATTATACTCTTAGTACAATCCAAAGAATCGAAGCTATATCCAGGAGTTTTCCTGGCCATGTTTAATGAAGTGTCAGGGGATCTGAAATGGATAAGAGACCAGCCTCTACTTGTAAGGTACATACTGAGCAGAAGAAGCAGAAGATACTCCCATTTATCCGCGTCATTTCTTTCAGGCACCATTTAATATGACCATGGCTTATCTCTTGCTCTCGATCACTGGTGGATGATGGCCCGGCACCCATCACCACCCCCAAACACTCACCAAAGGGAGAAGAATTGTTAATCTGATTGGTTCGTATAGTAGCAGATAGTACAGGTGCTCAAGACCATATTCCTTGCACCTACCTCAAACTTCACTTTCATTTGGAGGATGAGATCGAGACACATTTTACACAGTTGCTCAACAAACTCCACAGCCTGATCTACCACAGGCCTAACAGCCTAGGCTAGTTCAGACCCTAAGGAAAAATTGGGGCTTTTCTCACAGTTCACAACACTATTTTTCTCCTGTCACTTTTGACTATGCTTCAGATTGGATTTTCCTTCTAGCACTAATGCTAAGACTTCATCCTGAGTTTGAAGGTTAGTTAACAGTGAGAGAAGCAGAGGCCTACCTAGGATGGTGGTACCTACCTAGGTACAGCAACATACATGTGCCTAAAAAAAAAAATGGGGCCAGAAACCATCATTGCACAAAATCTAATATTAAAAAGCACAGAACCACATGGAAGCCCGGATCACTGTACTTAACAGTTGGCCTGAGCTGCTGGTCTAGCAGTCTGAGATGGCTGGTGCCCTTAGGCAAGGAGAGGCGGATAGTATCGTGGCTGAGGTTGGAATTAGATTATAAAGAAGGAGATTTATTTAGGCAACAGCTGGAATTGACAGGGTAGATTGTAGAGGCTGATGTTAGTCATGAGGCCCAGCTGTTTTCAAGTGGCGAAGTGTATCTGTTGGCTTTAGCAGCATTGACAGTGATCACCAGGTTTAACAAAAATAGGGACTCAACTGGGAAGAGGCAACTGGGAAGGCATGCATCTGATGTTGATGGGAATGGAGATTTCTATTCAAGGGGTCAGAGTAGAGTTTTTTGGTCTCCTCAAGAGTCCTGAAGAAGCTTCACTTCCCTGTGGCTTCCAGTTGCATCCAGAGAGGACAGAGCTGCTGTCAAAACTGCTCGCCTCCAGCATGGTCAATGCCTTTTTTTTTTTTTTTTTTTTTTTAGTGTTTCTTTGTTTTTGAAAGAGCATGCAAGCAGAGGAGGGAGAGAGAGAGGGTGACAGAGGAACCAAACCAAAGCAGGCTCTGTGCTGACAGCAGCAAGCCTGATGTGGGACTTGAATCCAAGAACCATGGATGAGATCATGGCCTGAGCTAAAGTCGGCTGCTCAGCTGAGTCACCCAGGTGCCCCAAGCATGGTCATAGTCTTTGAAGCTTGGGTCATCCTGGGCAGGTCTTGATAGCGTGAACTTTTTGATGGCTAGACATTGGCACGTATCCTGTTCTCCATCCTGCTCTGTGGCAAGGGCTGAAGAACTCCCACGTTTTTCAGGGTGTAGGGAGGAACCCTTCACACTTTGTCCATCTCAGTCCGGAGAGGTAGAACTTTCTCCCAATGCAATGAAAGGGGAAATTCTGACTCTGTCTATCAATTGCAGTAGGGGAGACTTACCTGAGTATTTGTAGGAGCCTGAAATTGTGGGGACTGTATTTCTTGGTTGGTTAGTGCTGAAGTTTTAAATATCACTCCCTGCTCAGTCATGGCACAGGCTCTTGCCTCTTTTGTCCTCTTCACCAAGTGATCAGGTGCAGCAGGCTTATTGAATTTGATAATGTACTTTAACTTCATGTGGCGACTCCCCAGGGCAGTGCCTCTCTACAGTGAGAAAAGTGCCACTTTCTACTTTCTTTGCCTTTAGCTGACCCCGTTGCGTAGATGAGATGTTTTTATTTAGCAGGAAAGGAATAGAAGCCCCACTCTGGATACACGCTTTGCCTCCTCCAAACCAACCACTTCTAGAGATGGATGTGGAGGAATTACAGGTGGGTTGTTATTGCAACATATATGTGTGTGTGTGTACATATATATATATATATATAGTATATATCACTATATTACACACATTATGAATATTAATATACATATATAATTTTGGCCGACTCATTTGAAGGTCAGTTGCAGACATGCTCCATTCTCCCTAAACACTATGATGCCACAGCAGGTACTTCCTGAAAATGATGACTTTCTCTTACATAAACACGAAACAACGATCAAAACCAGGAAATTAATACTGATGCAATGCAGATATGATCTAATCCACAGGCCTTATTTATATTTTGCCAAATGTTCCCATGATGTTTTTAGGAACCAAAGAAAATTCCGGATCATGCTTCGCTTTTGGTTGCCGAGTCCCTCGAAGCTGCTTTAATTTAGAAGTCCCTCGGTCTTTCTTTGCCATTCATGAAATTGCCAATGGAGAAGAATGTCCCAGTCATTTGGAAGACGGTCACTCAAGTTGGATCTGCCCGATGTTTTCTCTCGATTAGATTTAGGCTATGTGATGTTAGCAAGAACACCACAGACGTGATGCTGTGCTGTCAGTACAGAATATGAGGAGGCACATGGCATCTATTTGTCTCCTATCTGGATGTGGTAATCTTGATTATTTGGTCAAGGTGGTGTCTTCCCAGTTTCTCCATCATAAAGTCACTATTTTCTTGCTCGTAATTAATATGTACCTTGGGGTGGGGGAGGTACATTGAGATTATAGAGGTATCTTGTTACTCCTTAAATTTTCACACATTAGTTTTAGCATCCGTGAGAGGTTGTGTTTAAATAAATTATTATTATTACGGTGCCTGAAGAGTAGTGTCTTAATTCCATCATTCTTTCTATGGTTATTGGTTGGCTTTCTACTGTGAGAAAAATATTCTCTTCTAATCTATTTTATTTGTTTATTAATTCATCCATCCATTTACCTCAGTGTAGACTAATGGATTTTGTTCTCTTCAGTGGATGGTATTCCTTGACTCTGATTATTTATTTGGATGTTCAGACAGTCCCAGATTTCGCCAGTCCAAGCTCTTTCAGACTGGTTCCTGGGTCCATTTGACATATCTACATCATTCTTTGTGCACTTTCTTACTTTTTGGCACACGAGGATATTTTCATCACGTCATGTCAGTTTGTATTTTTTCCTGATCCAGCCCAGATTCAGCCATTTCTCAAAAGAGTCTTGATTCCTTTTAGTGGCAAAAGGCATTTAGGTCCACGTTATGGGCGTTATCCTATCAGCAAATATAGAAAACAGATGTATGCATGCACGTACACTCATACATACAAGCTTATGTGTATGCATATATAACATCTATGTCTATATCTATATACTAGAAACTACAAGTTTCCATGGATACCTACATTTCAATTCAGTGGCACAGGATTCATTCCATTCTTCCCCCATCCATACTTGGAGCTTTCTCATCCAACGATGAGAAATACGGCACCCATTTGCCACAATATAAGTACTTCTTTGTTCAAAACATAAAAAGCATTTTCAAAATTGCTAACCCATGCTTCTTTGAACAAAAGAAGCCTGCTAACTAGAGTTCAATATTTGTTTAAAAATTGTTGTTGTCGTTCTTCCTTTAGCCTTAAGGCATATCGTTTAAATATTATGTCCAGAAGTTATTCAGGTTAGATTTTCTTTCCCACTTCAGTATGGTTATACAATTTATTTGATTTTTGGCTTGGTTCACTTGATTTGTTTGAATCACATTTTAGGACTTTTCTCTCTTCTCCTTTCTTACTTTTCTTTTAAAGCTATGTGAAATGTTAACATAATTCCCAAAGTCTGAACTGTGCAATAGATATGTGCCAGAAAGTGTCATTCTCCCCATTCCATCTATTCTGTCAACCTCCTTCTCACTCACCCTTTATAAGCAACTGTGGTGGACAGAATTCTAAAATGACCATCAATGACCTTGACAGTTGTAAATGCCCACCCCCTCAAGGGTACATGGAATCTGTACGTACGACGAGGTATCCCTTTCCTGACGATAAGGCAAAAGGGAGATTTGCCTACTAACATGAGTTCTTTGAAAGCAAAGTTTTCTCAGGCTGGTATCAGAAGTCAGAGCAATTCGAAAGATTTGACACATCATTGCTGTCTTGAAGATAGAGAGGATCATGGCAAGGAGAACAGGAAGATTTGAGCACTGAGCAGCCTTCGGCTGAGAGCCAGCAAGGAAACATGGAGTCCGGGTCCTACAGCTGCAAGAAACCGAATTCTGCCGGTAACCTGCATACACTTGGAATTGGGTTCTTCCCCAGAGTCTTCAGATAAAAACTCACACTGACTGACGCCTTGATTTTGTCCATGTGAAACTCTTAGTAAAACCCCAGTCAAGGCCACCTGGACTTCTGACCTACAGAACAGTGAATGAAGAGACGGGTTTTGTCTTCAAACACTGCTGTAACAGAAAATGATGTAGTAACCAGTCTCACTGGTTTCTAATTTATCCCTACTGTATTACTATTATTTTTCTGAGCAGTCCATGCTTATTTGCTTCTTTATCCTTCTTTCTTATACAAAAGGCAGCATACTATTTATACTCTCTCGTAGTTTGCTTTTTTCCACTTAATATATCCTGCGAATCACTCAACCTTAGTTCATAGAATTCTTTCTTTATTGTTTTTTCCTGCACAAAATACCCCATTGTGTGATTCTAACATAGTTTATGAAACAACTCCTCTACGTGTGGGTATAGAGGCTGTTTCCCATAGTTTGCAATTATAAATATTGCTGCAACATATAACCCTTTGAGTCCTCAAGGGAATTCCTAGAAGTGATATTATCAGGCCAAAAGATACACCTGTACATGATTTTATTCAATATTACCAAATTCCTCTCATAAGGCCTGTACCACGTGACGTTCTTACCAGAAATGTAATTATGTTGATGAATGCGTTTTGTGTTTCTTTTTTTCCTGGGTATTTTGGGGGCATAGTGGGAACGTCAGATTTATGTGGCAGCCATTACAGTTATTGTTTTTCCTTTTTCAAAAATGTTGACAAATAACTTTCCAGGAAAATTGTTCTCTGTTCTCCCGATACTATATGTGAGGGCCTGTCTCACTATCTTCAGCCAGTGGAAGGATCTGATTTTGGTCTTTTAAAAAAGTATATTTAGGCATACATGGAAAAGACATTTTGGCCAAATAAGAAATGGGAAATGTTAAAATCGTATCTGTCTGAAATAAAAGGTGAAGACAAACGTTATTGTTATCATAAAATAAAATGTGGGGATATCCTGAAATTGTTTAAAAATGTAATTATAATGATCAATTTTATTATGAACCATTTAAGTTAAATTTTTGAACTTGGAATGATAGTCCGAGAAGAGCGTTTTCCCAGAACGGTCAGGTGTCATTCTCCTCCTGCCGTCATTACTGAGGGTTGAGTGTGATATTTAATAGGCTCTCTTCCATTTATGATTATGGTGACACAAGATATTTGGGGAGCGCTAAGTTTTCTGTAACGTTTTCTTTCTTCAGATTTAATATTCTTTATTATGCCAATAGTGAATGTATCAAGGATTTTGATCTTTTGCTCGTAATGAGTTTTGAGATGATGAAGTAAACATTCTGCCTTTATCCTCGCTTCATTATTTACTTAGACAATTAATAAATTATATACTCTTTGAGTGATTCATGACCTAAGTCTAATACAGTAACTAAAAATTGAATGTAATGCTTAAAAGGTTATTTTGTATTTTGCTTCACATTAATTTTGTCTTATGAATGCAAGCATACAAAAACAAGCAAACAAATAAACAGAAGCAAGTAAGCAAAAAAATTCACAAAGATCAAAATAATGATCTACGTATGCCTATCCACACAGGAAGATAGCTTATTATTCTGACTCATTATTATTGAAATGTTTATGTGTATTACCTCAAAAAGCATGCTCTTTCTAAATGTATCAAGCTAATGTATTCTCTTAACAATAGTATTAACTGGAAATGTAGCTTCCTATTTATTTTGCCAATTGGTAATTCTTAGCAATAATTTTGTGTCCATGAAATCAACAGCTTCCATGATCATTATAATTATTGCAACATTTTACTCTTTCAATAAGTTATATACATGTCTACTTCAAATAACAAAGAATTTCAACACATAACACACAGAGAAATCATCACTGAAAGCTATACTTAGGAGGCTTACCTGATTTTGCATATGCATAAGTAACATTCGTACTACTAACGTTCTTATGTGGACTACTTCTGATAGAAACCTATGAGGCCACATGATTTTAATCACACACAGGTTGAGAAATAGCAGTATTGATATTGAAGAAGAAAGAAGCTCGAGCTGAAAAGCTGATGCTGTTGAGCATACCAAGGCTGGAGCCAAATGTATGAATCCCTGAAATACATTATTTCAATGCAACTCTTATTTCTTGAGTACACCTGAGGTTGAACTTTTCAAATTATACTTTTTATTCCTTTTCCTCTAAATTATATATATATATATATATATATATATATATCCGCTTTTCAAATTTAGGGAGTTAGTAATATGAGTCCCTCACATTTGTGGAGTTCTTCATGTATCACTGATAACAATCACCATGGGAGGCGGCTGAACAGATGTTACTATCCCTATCTAATAACAATGGAAACTGTGATTCAGAAATCTGAAGTCGCTTCCATAAAACTTACGCAGTATGGATATAGGATGTGTATGAGGCAACCCCTGTGATGTATTAGAACGATCAAAGTCTCTCTTCTGCCACCACCTTATTCTGGGACGTGAATTTAATCTCTTGCTAGCAGAACACAAAGTATATGCAAATCCATTCATTATTCATTCTTTCATCCATCCTTCAATAGCTCTTGACTGAGGTATATCGTCAGCTGAGTTTAGCTCACGGTCTTGCATATATTTATAAAAGATGACTTAGTTGCTGTTGGGTCTTTTAGAGAAATTGCGGGGGGTGGGGGGAACCTCTGGCAAATCCTTCCCTGATATCTAAAATTTCCAGAGAAGGGGTGTCATATGGGTTCAGATGCATTATCAACATGGGTTTCATGACCTATTTTTTTAAGGAAGATACATTTGTCTTTACCAAGAATGTCCAGTGTGCAAATGAAAATTTTTCTGTCCAATGAGTTCATGGCAGAACTTTCACCTTTGTGGTGTTCTGGAACCCAGGCCCATAGGACGAGCACTGTCAAGGGGCCCAGCTCCTTGTCTCTAGAACAACAGAGAACTTAATCCAAGAAAAGAAAAAAAAAGTAAAGAAAAGAAAAGAAGAGGAAAAGAAAAGAAAAGAGAAAAAGAGAAGAAGACAGGAAAAGAGGAGAGAAGAGAAGAAAAAGACTTAATATAAGAAGTTGAACAGAGGGAATAGAAGAAGGTGCAGGGACAGGAGAGACAGCCCATGGTGGAGATGGGGACAGTATTCCTTGGGACCCGGAAATCCAGAGAGTCTCTTGTTTGCAGTTAGTCTCATTTAATACTAATTATTCAAAATAGCAGCATCCTTTTTCTTCCAAGATTCTTAAGAAGTGCATATGTTGTTTTTCTTGCCCTTTCGATGCATTAACCTTCTTTATCTCAATTTCAGTTTTTTTACACTCTCACTCAGACGCTCTCAGTATGTTTCCTTTCATCCAAGAATTTGCCTTTAGAATGATTGCTGCTGTTTTCCAGGAACAGGAGGATGGGCAACATGACTTTGCGGTACCATTGCAGGCTTCGAATTAGGATTTCCTCCCCATGTGACACATGTCTAGAAATTGTACTCACTCAAGTCTCTGGCCTGCAGTTTCTGTGCACTTGAGAAGATAGGGACAGGGTAGGACGAAGGCATGAGTTTAGGAAAGCCAATGTGACTGTCACACTAGCCTGGCTCACATTCAAGATGCACACAGGGATACTTGGAGACTAGGGCAAGTGTCTGTCTTCCTATCTGTGGTATGAACTCTATAGACAGAACCAATTAAATATGGTGAAGAGGGATGTGATGGAAAAAGCAATTCTGCTAATGGATTAGACATTAGACAACCAAAGTTCTGGATCAAAGGATTCTTGCATCATTAAAACCCCAGGAGAAGAATACTGTGGCTTCGTGAGGCAGGTGCCCTGGCTAATTTCTTAAAGATTTGCATCTGGGGGTGGATCTACAGAAACATTTTGAGGCTGAGGTTATCCTTGGATCATCTAAAGAAAAGAATAAAACCTTCGTTGGTGAATCTACAACTTGAATTTGATGAATAGAGGCTGTGCGAAATTTCACGGGCTTTGGCTTTCTGCTAGCCTGATGTAAGTTAATGTCCATCTGAATACCAGAAATTAACAAGCAGTAGAAAGGCCTGGATATAAGGTGCGGATTTCTAACTTTACACATGTAGGTGTGCACGTGAGCACACACACACACACACACACACACACACACACACAAGCCTCACCATGATCCCAGCACTGTGTGCTGCTTATAGATATGTAATAAAAACGGTAGAGTAGAATCTTCATAAAATCTTATCAATTCTTTGAGAGCCCAACTATAACAGGTATCTTTACCTACCTTGGTGAGTAATGTGCTTATCTGGGACATGGAAGAATTGTAATATTTCTGCGCAGTCAAGTTTCTAAAAACACGTCTAGAAGAGGAATTCAAATTTAGGAAAACTTAAGGTCTTATCTGGAGGAAAATTAGGACAAGGAGAAGAGAGACTGGGAGATGAATCTGCTTTCATAATTGTTGCATCAAGGCGGGATGAATTAAAGCACCTCCCCACCGGATCTCGGTTGGGAGCCACTGATGGGCATAATCCTCTGGGAAACAGCACGTTCCTCCAGGTGCAGAGAAAAGCTACTCTCAAGACCACTGCTGCTCCTTTGTGCTCGTGGCAGCCCAAATAGGGTTATTAGGTTTGGTAAATATAAATATAGGACACCTAGTTAAATCTGAATTTTCAGATCAACAATGAATACTTTTTTAGTAGAAATGTGTATGTCCATGTAAATGTTGAGTTTATCCCTGGATAATTCCAAGGAAGTATTTCGTGGGATCTGCTTTTGCTAAAAATTAATCACTGTTTATCTGAAATCCAAATTAATTTGTCACCCTATATTTTATCTGGCAACCCTAAGCTCAACCTCCCTCTTCCAACCCTCCCTCCACCAAAAACAAAACAAAACAAAACAAAACAAAACAAAACAAAATTATTCTTCATAAAGAGAAACATAGTGACTCTATGGGGAATTCAAGATCTTAATGATGGAATAAATATTATATTACAAGAATTAAGACTGTATACTTAATAAAAAATAATACATGTCCTTGCAAAAATTTTTGTCACTTGAAATTATTATTATTATGTTTTAATTTTATTTTTGAGAGAGAGAGAGAGCATGTGAGCAGGAGGGGCAGAGAAAGAAAGGGACAGAGGATCTGAAGCGGGCTCCACCCTGACAGCAGAGAGCCCGATGTGGGGCTGGAACTCATGAACCGTGAGATCATGACCTGAGCCAAAGTTGGACGCTCAACCAACTGAGCCATCGAGGTTCCCCTAAAGTTATTTTTAAAAGAAATATGCATTTTGACAACTCAAACTATATAGACACATACAAAGAAAATTTTAATAATCTACTACTGTTTTTCAGTATCATGTCTCCATAGTGTCCAATATTCACTGTTCGTTGTGTATTTGTATACATTCTTACTACACTCATGCATGTATGTATTTATGTGTAATTCTCTTTACATGGGAACATGTGACCCTGAACTAGATATGCATGCATGAAGGCTGTCTAGTCAAAGGAACTGGGAGATTACAGCTCACACTGTGGAAAATGGCAGATTAGCATACTTATTCTATCGTTCTCAGTCAGCCTTGACTGCAGGCACATGTTCCCTAGGACTTCCGTTCCTCCCGAGGTCACACTCGTCCATTCCCGTGCTGTCTAATACAGTAGCCACTAGCCACATGTAGCTGCTGATAACTTAAAACGTGGTTTGTCCAGAGGGGAATGTGCTATGAGTGTTGAATATGCACCAGATTCCAAAGACTTAGTTACAAAACAACTCATTACTAAATTGTATATTCATTAGGCGCTGAAATGATAATATTTTGGATATACTGGGTTAAATACAATGTGTTCCTGGAACTAATTTCATGGATTTCTCTTTACATTTTAAAAATGAGGCTACTAAAAAATTACATATGCAGCTTACATTATATCTCTCTTGGCAGAGCTTTTCTAACCCAGAGTTCTCCAAAATGGCACGAGTTCACCCCAAGGGAAACGCAAAATGATTCCTCGAGGGTGTAGAAAGAAAATGTTACTTCCGTTCTTACTTATTTTTATCTTCTCTGTTGTTTTGATTTATATTTTTGTGTCGGTCTCAGAATGTACATGATATATCGGTACGGTAACAAGTGAGTATAATTGGCAATCAACAAACGTGTTTATTTGGGAAGGTAGTAAAAACACTTCCACTGACTGAGATTGCAATGAAAAATGAAAACACATGGAGGCCATGCTTTGCAGGGCAAGCGGAAGCCCTGTCTTCCTGTGTCTCATACTTCTCCTTATAGTGCTCCCCTGGGCATATGTCCTTCCTTCCATTCCCTTGTGCTGAATCATGTCCAAGGGCTTCATGCCCTAAGCTTTGGCTTCCCGTTTCTTGGATCTTCGGGTTTGGTGTCCCTGTTCCTCTAGTACCCTGACCCTTCCCTCTAGCAAGGTTAAGCTGCTTCTGACCTTTCCCACTTTCCTCTCTGATGGTCTAGTTCCCACCCCAAGGCACATGGACCTCCCTCACCCTCCCCTCGCTATGAGGTCCTCCTGTGGCTTTGAAGGTTACAAAGAACTGGCTTTACATCACTTTGATCTGTGATGAGAAGAGAGAGAAGGCACAAGTGACATGAGAAAATGATTGATGCCAGGGCTTGGACCACAGGATGATTCTCTCTCAAGTCCGTTCCATTCAGCTGAAACCAGTACTTTCTCACCCCAGACAATTGATGCTAGAAAGGAGTTTGGGGGAGTTCATTAAAATGTAACACATTCTTCAAAAGGACATCTGTTCAGTCATTTCTTTTGGAGGTACTAGGTTGACATTTGGATGAAAAGACCTCAGTGAGGGCAGTGAGAAATGTGGGATAGAAACACGAGTGGTCAGGCAGTTTCACAGAGAAGGTAGAGATAAGGTGGAGCTTTTGTAAGGGGACGTGGACCCTCCCCATCGGCGGCTCAGATGCATGTGTGTGGAGTGCACATGCACACACACACACACACACACACACACACACAAACATCCCTTGCCCTGCCCCCAGGCTCCTTCCGCTGAAATTGAAACCTGCCTTTGCTTCTGGTAATTAATCTTTCTCTCCCACACACACTCAATCCCTCACTCTTATACTCGGAGAACATTAACAGATCCGGGGCCTGTTCTGTGGAAGGCACCAAAATGCAAAGATAATCAAGTCTGATGATGACGATAAAGGGATTCTGGGTTTGCTGTCATAGGTTGAACCTCTATAAAGTTGCCTATATTAGTTTCTGATCTACAAAATGGCCATTTTGCGTGGCTAAGTTTAATATTCTTGATGCACACACATACCTACTCTAGGGTATAGAACATTCGGCAAAGACACAGATTCTAGCACCAGACTTTTTTTTTTTTTTACCAGATTTGAAAACTTAAGTAAATTTTAACCTACTTCGTCTGAACCTCATTTTCTTCATATGAAAATTTAAAAAAAAATTGAGAGATTCTATTTCGTGGTGCTGTTGTAAGTACTGAAGACATAATCTTCACAAGTACTTAATAGATTGCCCAGCACACAGTACGTGTTCAATAAACGTTAATTGCCGTTACCATCATTGTGAGTGGTGTTATCACTGCCATCTGTGAAGACCTGTTACGTGTTTGCAAGACGGTAAGTGAGCCTTGCTCAAACTTCAGTAAAAGCTCTTGCTGTTATTCCCAGCCAGCAAAACTCACCACCTTACCAACGGGGAAAAAGAGAACATCTAAACCGTAAAAACTCAACACAAGTTCTTCAAAGAAAGCATTTAGGGATTTTGGTGCTTGCCTTCAAGTGGAGAAGTCAGCACAAAACGTCAGTGGGGCACAGAAGGGACACAGAAGATGCGACGGGGACAGGGAGAGGGGAGGCAGGTGGCCTTGCTGGCTTTGTTTCACTTCGGGGCAGGGTTTTAGCGTCTAGAGACTTGCCTGTTTATTCTGAACGAGAGCCAAGGGGTGAGTGCCCCTGTGGGGAGGAGTTCAGGGTGAGTCTTATGTTTGTGCAAGGAGGGTTTGGAGGGCACAACGTGGCCACAGGGACCGACGGACAGAGAGAGTCCTACCTGGATCTTGAGCGAGCAGCGGACAAGTGTCAACGCTCTGATGGGGACACATGGCCAATTGAACACAGGTCGCTGAGCTCCAAAGCCAGAAGCCGAAGGAATCATTGGTGCGATTTGCGGTCTGCTGGCAGGAGGGCTGCGCTGGTGCCCTGGCTGTGCCAAGCCAGCTAAGAGTCTCCGGGGCAGATGCTGGAAGCACGTGGAACCCGCCCCTGCAGAGAAGCTGCAGGCTAAGCGTCCCTTCCCTATTGTTGCCAGAGGCCACCACCGTCAGTCTGGTCACTCACTCCAACAGCCAAAGGGCTGTTTGCAAAGAGAGAGTGTGGAGCAAAGGAAAATCATACAAATACGTGCTGGATGAGATTGTTTGGTGAAGCCAGAGGTTTGACCCAGAGATGACAAAAAGGAGCGTAAGCCCAAGGAGAGCAGGGCCCTGGGCACAGATCGGGGTGGATCGAATCTCACCTTTAGCATTTAATCTTTGTGGGGCACAGAGCCAGGCCTTTTCGTCCGTGCCTCAGTTTCCCCATCTGAGAACCGGTGACGGAATCTGCCATGCAGGGTTGTTGCGAGGTCGAAAAGAGACGGTGAACGTGCCTTGCTCAGGGCACGTTGGTTTCCTTTCCTCCCTTCTAGAAAGTCACTCCAGGAAAGAGCCAGCAATTCTGAGCCTGACAGGCACACACAGCTCGCCCTGCCTTGTGAAAGCAGGTTCCCCGTCCTCCTCCCTCTCTGCCTCACCCTGTCCTCTCTTCCTGGCTTTTCCCCAGAAGGCCCCAGGGCTCCCAGGCCAACTGCCAAACCACAGGACGCAGTGATTGGCTTTCAGGGACACCCTCCCCCCCTCACCTCTTCGGCCCCCTCTAACGGCATCCCCTGTGTCACAGTCCTGCTCAGGGCTCCCTCCCTGGAGGGTAAGGCCCCGTGGCCACACAGCTATGTCAGCACTTGCAGGGGGATTCATCTGAAACCACCATCAACAGTCTGTGTTTATTTGGGGCACGCACGGGAGCCAGGGGCTATGAATGGAGCTGCATTCCAGAACTCTCCATGATTCCCATCAGGCTATGTCAATCAGGCCCTTTACCTGGAAGGAAGCTAGGCTTTCTCTTTCCAATTCCCCAAAAAAGGGGACCACACACCAGCTGCAGACTGAAACCCTTTTCACCCACCTACAATGCCATCCAATCCTCTGCCGTACCAAAGGCGGGGACCATCAGAGCAATGATGAGAAATGGTGGCACCAAATCTTGCATGTTCACAGTTGCAAGGGATGGGAAGACTTCTTCAGGTTTCGCCCTTTAATGTTTCAACTTATAAATATACCACCAGGAGTGCGTGGCGGGCCAGGACTGACCCTCCCGCTGGGCTCCGACTTTTTCAGCTGTGCCGTGAAGCCTCTTACAGCACAAAGATTGAGAACGCAGCTTAGTAACTTCTGACTGTGGTCATTACAACCAGCCGTGGACCCGAGCCAGCTCTCACCAGCTCGGAAAAGCTTACTGCTGTCCATTCCCCTGTCCACATTCGGAGGCCTGACACTGGGATCTGAAATCAGCGGCCTCGATGAGCGTCCTTCCACCGCAGAAGTCAGCACTTCTGTCTCCCGGAGAGACAACTGTTAAACGCTTATCAACAAATCACTGCTTGCCACGCTCCTAAAATTTGTGAACAAGATTTAAGAAATGTTTTGATCGACCGCAGCTTCGTCAGTCCCTGCACTGTCTCAGGAGAAAAAAAAAAAAAAATCCATTCCCCCATATCCTGCCCTCAGAGTATACAGCATTTACTCTCTCCCTTCTGGAAACACTCCTACCTTTGACAACTGCTACAGCTCACCTTTTTCTCCCCTTTTCCACATTCTGTTAAATGATTGCTGTTCTTTCTTCAGCATGTGTAAGTGATTCCCTGGAGAGACATCCAGGTGGATGATGTGCGAACCCCAGCTCATCCCGGCAAGAGAGCTCAGAGGCCCCCGACAGCATCCCGGGCCCCTTGGATGCACACGCTTCCAGACAACGTCCCTCTGTGAGCCGGCTTGTCCTAAGCCTGTGCCTGTCTCAATTCATCGCATTTCCAATCTGACCACAGACTGCCCTGGGGGCAGATCAGACACCTATGGCCTTAGGGCAGCAAGGTAAGAGGCACCAAAGGGACAGCCCCTTCCCTACCCTGGCTCTCAGGCCCTCCTCTGTGGTCAGGGCAGTGGGGGTCAAATGATGCCTGCATCCCTTCTGATTTGGTGGATTGGCCCCTAGGCCGCTGTGTTCCTTTCAGCAGTTTGGCTGCACAGGGACATCCATATATATAATTTTTTTTTTACCCGAACGAGGGGTGGGGGGAGCAAAACACTGGAGCAATCTTTTAAAGACCCCACACCTGACCTCTGTCTGAACATATAATTAATCTCCAGAAAAAGCGGCTCACTGATGGGTCCGGGCTGTGCCTCGCAGATTGGAGAGCCGGTGGATTTATGAGGTGACGTCAGTTTGCAGACCGGCAGGCAGGGCCTGAGCTGTGTTTTACACACTCCTCGATTGTTTTAACGGGCCTGCTCCTGAAGGGCTCCAAATCTCTCCCCAAGCTGAGCTTTATTAAAATGGCAAAGATGGAGAGGAATGCTTTTCCAGATAAATCAGCTTATTTAGGCTCTGCTCTCTCTCTCTCCCTCCCCCTGTCTGCTGGAAAGCACTCCCAGAGGGAAGGAAATGAAGAACTTCGAAGTGCGTGCAGGTACACGCTTAATGCCTCAAACTCTGGCACTGTGTTAACAGCTCTGCATGGGTTGGGCTTGAAAGAAATGGATGGATTCTCAATCTGACCGATTTAAATAATGCCCTGGAGAGAGCTAAGGGGAAGATTTATGTCCTTAGTAACTAAAAGGCACATCGGAGTTTAGCCTGGAGGCTGGGCCTCAACACTCAGGGTTGCAACAGTGCAACTCCTTGAGGGGATCCAGATAAAACTAGGTTTAAAGAATGAATGGGGTGTGGGGCTGGGGACTTGCGGGGGAGGCAAAGCTTTCGTCCAAGAGATGAGACTAAAGAGCCAGTGAAAGGCTTGAGGTAGAAAATACACTTCCGCTTTGCATTTGTTACACAAATAGTGTGTCTGCTTATATACATACATGCATGTATGACGCACACACGCACACCCAGTCTCTCTGTATTTACACTAGATATGTACGTGTCTATGTCCAAGACCAAAGAAATGTAAAGCCAGACTTACTTATATTTAGAATTTCAGAAACATATGTTAATTATTGAGGTGAAAATCCTCGAAGGCATGAAATACTTCATTTACAGGAACAGAATAAAGATGGTTATGGCAATTTGGCAAGATTTTTGAGAGACGGTGATGGTGGAGGAATCATTGCGGGGAAAAGGAGAGGGGTTAGTTGAGAAGTGAGAGAAAGGGCCCATTAGGAGTGTGTGTGTGTGTGTGTGTGTGTGTGTGTGTGTGTGTGTAAGTATATATGTGTTGGGCACACTTGTAATGGGGCAGCAGCCAATGAGGGAATGGGGAAGGGCAAGGAAATGATCCGGAACAGTATACCTCAATCCCAACAACCCTCTTCTATTTATATTAGGATTGCAAAAGGTGGGTCCACCTCGCTAAAATTTAATGGGAAACATAAGTGACAAATCTGACTAGCTCAGTCTGGTCTCCGCTGAGTCTGAATTCAATCATTTCTGATTCTAAGACCCCTCTCTTTCCACTATTTCACATTCTAGTGGCAGTTACTATGCAGTCAACACTGAGTATGATAGATGAAAAGGTCATCGGAGTTGGAACCAAGAAAGGCTGTGACGATAATTTGGACGAGACACTTGTCACCTCGGTGTTTGCGGGGTAGATCCCCTAATGGCCTGACCCAACTGCTTTGGCACCCTTCTCTATCTGTGCTGCTCTATAGGCCCCTCAGGAACCTCCTTCAAGGCCAAGGAGCGCAAAATTTCAAGACGGAGAAGGACCAGCCTCTGCGGAGCCCTGAAGGGCAGAGGCCATGACTGCCTCATTTGATATCTGCTACTTTGGCATAGAGTCTGGCACATATAAGACTTTAGGAAATCTTTTATAGAATTAAACATGTCTCTGCCATGTGAAATACATAGCAAGATAAGGCCTGCCTTCTAGAATTTCATAATCTAAATAAAATTGGATTTCCACCCAAGGAGAGACAACTAGAAATAACATGATATATCATCAAATAGAGAGGCTTTAAGAGGAGCATATATCAAATAGAAAGAACCCTGACAGATAAAATCAGATTTTTTTTTTCCGTCAGCCCAAAGGCCACATCATCACAGACTTGAGGCAGTCTCTTTGAAGCAAATTTTATGTTCTTGGCACAGGCTCTAACTTATTCTTCAAACCATCCCCTCCCCACCCACACATGGGGTTATAAGGGAGAACACACAGCTGATGCCTTCAAGGAACTTAGAGTCTAGGGAGAAAACAGACACACAGATACTGCCTTGAGGAGGAGCTCAGTAAGATAATTGAGTTCTATGTACAAAGAGAAAATGGTGGAAGAAATAAGTAGTTCCACCTCCAAATATTAGCAAAGGCTTTGCAGAAGAGACCAGGATTAAACCAAGACTTGATGGAATTTCCTTTGGGAAAGGGGCTCTCCTGGTAGAGAAAGCTGTGTGCACGAAGACACAGAGGGGTGGGAGAGCCTGGTGAGCCGGGATGATTGTGTCAAACCTGGAATTAAGAGGTAAATAACACCATGGAGGCGTGAGGTGCTTGATCACCAATGGCCTTGCGAGTCATGCAAAGAATACGTTTTTATCCTGTAGGGTAAAGAATAAGGAGTCATTGGGAGCTCTTCACCAGCAGGGTGACATGATGAGACGTCATGCATGTCATTGCGTGTCATTATGAGAACTCATTTATTGTATGTTGTCTACTCAGTGGCTGCAAACAGGAAGCAGTTTGGACCAGCTTTGCTCGGGCCTTCAGCCACGCCATTCTGGCTGCATAATGACATCTTGAACATAACTTCCTGGTGGCCATTTTGGGGTCTTTTTTAGTTATTAGAAATGATCCCATTTAAAGCGGCAATCTCATATTCCAAGCAAGGTTTTCCTCTTCCCTATTTGTGATTGAAGGGACCAGAAGAGGGGGTGCCTACTCTTTTACTTATTTTCTCCTCTTCAGCCTAGGGATTGAGATGGAGAACTAGTCTGCCCCAGGTCTGCCTCTGCCTCTCCCTATTCAAGGCTCTAGCCCATGCAAGATGTTGGGAGACAGAAAAAAATAAGATCATCTTGCTTGAGGAGTAGTCTCTGTTGTAGCTGTCTTTCCAGCGGCTGTTTCTGCCTTTCTCACTAATGTGGCTGATAGTAGATGCCTTCTGTCAGCAGACACACAAATGCTTCCCCTTGACCCCTTTGGAGGAAGAAGAGTCATATCAGTTGCCTGATTTAGAAAGATTGGCTTCCAGCTTATTATTTCCAACAGCACTTTTCCCTACCTCCTCGGTGTCACTACCTATTGCTGTTGGATGCCAGGGCACATTGGTCACCCTCCCCGGGCAGATGAGACCAGGAAAGACAGCCACACAGCATGAACCCAGCTCCATTCTGTGGTGGGCATTTGACCCAGAGAAATCTCCTGTCTCCATGGCAACATAAAAGGAGAGGATGCAGACTCTTTTCATTTCTATCCAGTCTTCTTCTTCCCTGCTGGGGCAAAGGTGGGGGTTGCAAAGGGCTTCATGCAAGAAAGTTCATGGAGTCCATCAAGTGTGCTACCCAAGCAAACTTCTTTTTTTTATTATTATTATGAAATTTATTGTCAAATTGGTTTCCATACAACACCCAGTGCTCATCCCAACAGGTGCCCTCCTCAATACCCCTCACCCACCCTCCCCTCCCTCCCACCCCCCATAAACCCTCAGTTTGTTCTCAGTTTTTAGGAGTCTCTTATGTTTTGGCTCCCTCCCTCTCTAACCATTTTTTTTCTTCCCCTCCCTCATGGTCTTCTGTTAAGTTTCTCAGGATCCACATAGGAGTGAAAACATGGAGTCTGTCCTTCTCTGTATGACTTATTTCACTTAGCGTAACACTCTCCAGTTCCATCCATGTTGCTACAAAAGGCCATATTTCATTCTTTCCCATTGCCACATAGTATTCCATTGTGTATAGAAACCACAATTTCTTTATCCATTCATCAGTTGATGGACATTTAGGCTCTTTCCATAATTTAGCTATTGTTGAGAGTGCTGCAAACTTCTAACGAGAGACAAGAATCCCTGTCTTTATTTCTTGGACCATCCAGAGTCTCTAAGAGTAATTCTCTTGGTAGCTCCCTCACTTGGCTTGGGAAAGAGGAACATATTACAGTCCCCATCCAGCCTACAAGTCACTGAAATGATTCCTCCCTTCACTCCTTCCATATCTTCTACTTACATGGATCTGGGGTCAGGCAGGGGAAAGAGAGTGGTGTTGGGGGTAAGAGGGCTAGTTCCTATTTCATTTCATCTACTGTGGAGGTAATGTGGAAAAGAGATGGAAGCATGTTGTAGCCATAGTCCAATTCAGAGGTGATGGGAACAAGAAGTAGGAAAGAGAAGAGAGAGATAGGAGGTAATGGGAAGACAAGAGAAGAGAAGACTTTCTTTACTCTGGAGTGCTAGAGGAGGTAACAAATATTAAAACCAGAGCTATATGTAGCTGCCAGATCACAAAGTATGTAGGGTGACATAGGATCAAGGGCAACAAAATAGAATGTGAATGCACCATATTAGCAAATGTGTTGGGACAAGGAATGTACTAGAACTAGGGAGCCACTTCTATCTCATGATGATGTTACTAGTAATGTTACTAAAAGGACAAGGATGTCCTAGGGGATTTAGGAATGGCCAGGTTTGCACTGTAAGACAATCGAACGACATAATATCATTTTTCAGAACCATATTCTTCAATACTGAATATTGGTGCCTGATTCTTTGGCCTGTATCTGTGAGGAGGTCATGTTTAATAAAATAAGGCCAATAGTGATTAATTCGGTGTTTCAAAACCTAAGTGTGTCTGGAACTACCCTTCTCCAAACCTATACTTCCTTGGGAAGGACTTTTCTTGGTCCTTTAAAAATATATAGGGAGGGATGCCATTATAGAAAAAAAAAAAAAGTCACAATTTTCCTGAATTTGCCCAGGCATTTGATTTCACCTTCCGTGTTGCTGGATATTGCCCCCCACCTACCCATCTAGAATGAATATTTATGTTCTCTCTTTGCAAGAAGCTAATCATGTCTAGTCTTGCTGTCAAGATGGTGGCTGAGTTGTCATTTGATATTCGATCCCATAGCACAGTACCACGCAGCCCTGTGGGGGTGAAGCAAAGTACAGACCCCAGTCTTCAAATGCTGTCTATGATTACTGGACCAGACCTCTGCCTCTTCCCTCACCCACAGGAATAGAGCGTCCCTTTCTCCCACCCAGCCCCTGCTAAGCACATGGTCTGAGTCCTTGAGCATTTCAGTGCAGGGGCTTGGTGGATGGGCTCAGATAATGTGTTTATTCTTTCCCAGACACCCTCCTCCCATCCTCAGCTTCAAATCCATTTATCTCCCCTGTAAAGTGCTTATTGACAGAGAACTTGAGTGCTCACGATGGTGCCAGCTGCAGACGGGCCTCTCCAAACAGAGCAGTCATGATTTCCCTTGATCTCCCCAGGCTCAATCCAAAGCAGCCGTGTTTCTGTCTCAACCTCACGGATTAGCTCAGGGACTCTCCCTCCTCCCACCACCAACTGCTTTCTCGGGTCGTTGACTTTTCAGAGAGAAATGCCTGTGGTAGAGGCATGAAACAGTACTGCTCAGCCTCAAGAAAGGGTTTGCAAGCTCATTCAGCCAGAAAGTAATTTTACTGGGGCTCCCAGAGAGCTGCTGCCCCACCTACATTTGCAAACACTCTCTTGCATGCACTGTGTGTTTTTAAGTCCCCAATTCTGACTCTTCTTTTGTTAGGTTAAGAAGAGTGTGAGTTTCCAGGTATACAACAAAGAAAGTCCAGCTTAGCACATGCTTTTGAGCCCAGTGTCTGATTTCACATAGTCTGCAGCCTGATTTCTCTTGGGTCTCTTCTTCTTCTAGCCGGATGTTACTTAAATGATCTAATATGGCTAAAGTCTGTCATCAGACTGGATTAGGTACGACCTCTCTTTTGTACAACAGTAGGACCAGATGATTTCCAGCTCCATGTTTCCCTGAATGCTATCATCAGGCAGAACCTTCATTCATTAAACAAACAAAACAACAACAACAACAACAACAACAAATCAAGCAGTAGCTACTATCAGTAAGGCATCGTGAATCACAGGGTTATATAAAACAATCCCCACTTTGAGGAGATCAAAATCTAGAAAAGAAGCCAAGCGGTTCCATGTAGCCCTACATGGATCTACAGAAGAGATCTGGATTCCAATTCTCTCCTGTCACTTACTAAGTTATCTCGAGAAAGTCACTTCACTTCTCTGTAGCTCAGTTTTCTTATCTGAAATGTGGCTGATCATTGTTAATTGTCAATGATAATTGATGACATACAGAAAAGTACTATGAAGATGAGGTCCTATTTGTTTTGAGGGAGGACAGTAGAAGAAATGGGAATACACATGTATTAGGCAATGAACACCTGAACTAAACTATTTCTATACTATACTATTACTATACTATACTAGTTATTATCTTATTAATATACTATAATATTACTATATTACACTAATTACTATACTATTACTATTATACTATACTATTACTATTACTATGCTATTACTATTCTATAAGCATATTATGCTAATTACTATACTATACCAATTATTATACTATTACTATGCTATACTATGCTAATTGCTCTGCTATACTATAGTAATTACCATGCTGTGACTATAGCTATGCTATACTATACTAATTACTATTACTGCCGTATTATGAAGAGAGAGGGGCCCACCAATTTTAAGAGAAATTAAAGTAATAAAATCAGCAGGTTTTGACATCCATTAGATGGAATGGACAACTGAAAAGGAGTGAAAGGCCATTCCAAGGGTTGAGTCATGGCAAGTTGAGGAATGATAGGATCATTAGTATGATGTGGGGAGACAAACTTGTTTGTGGAAGAGCGTGACAAGCAAAATTTTTGATCATTTTCAGTTTGAGGTGCTAGCAGAATATCCCGGTGGGGACATCTAACTGGCAGCTGGAAATTACATTTAAGGGAAAAGATTGGTTTTTGAGATATGAATTTGAAAGTCATCAGCAGAAAGGCATAGTTGAGAGTTTGAATTAAGATATCAAGACAAAAGGCGAATATAGAATCTTGGACTAGGTGTGCCTTTAGGGTTCTGGTCTGGAGAGAGACAAGAATCCCTTTCTTTCTTTTTTTTTTTTTTTTTTTCAACGTTTATTTATTTTTGGGACAGAGAGAGACAGAGCATGAACGGGCGAGGGGCAGAGAGAGAGGGAGACACAGAATCGGAAACAGGCTCCAGGCTCTGAGCCATCAGCCCAGAGCCCGATGCGGGGCTCGAACTCACGGACCGTGAGATCGTGACCTGGTTGAAGTCGGACGCTTAACCGACTGCACCAGCCAGGTGCCCCAAGAATCCCTTTCTAGAAAGCCAATGCATCAACTAACCTCTCAACCTAAGTATTTCAGGAGCTATTGTGAATGTCATGGTGCATTGATTTATCAAACCAGCATTCGTCAATATTTTTTCTTCGGTAAAATGAGTCATCAATTCACATGGAGTCTGGTCAACACAGAGTGAAAAGATTAAACTGTCTCTAAATAGGAAAGCTTAGGACCAGACGCCAAAGTAGAACTAGAAAGTCCAACCATGCTCAGGTCCAAGCTGGCTAGTCTGGTCCCTCTCTCCATTGTGCTCCACTAATGACCGTGATGTCTAGGGTTAGAGTCCTCTAACATTCAGTGTCTATGATCTGGTCTAGAAGTCTTTATCAGAACTGCTCTTCTCACCTTTTCTACCATGCCCATTCACATTGACTCTGGAAGAAGTATCCTCAAATTGCTGAATTATTGCCAGGGCTCCTACCTGGTTTTCCATCTTCTCTTCTCTTCGGTCCCAGTAAATTCATTATTTTCTTCTCAGTGTCACTTTATTAACATTGTTTTATATTATTAGCACTCTTTTTTTTTTTTCTTTTAAAGCAGGCTTCAAACCCAGCATGGAGTTCAACGAAGGGCTCGAACCCACAACTCTGAGATCAAGACCTGAGCTGAGATCAAAAGTTGGAGGCTTAACCGACTGAGCCACAGGCACTCTTATTAGCACTCCTTAATGTTACTCAAGCCCACCTCCTGCCATGCCCTTGCTCAAAAAGCCTCAAGACTTCCTTATTGTCCAATCTCTGCAGGTAAACTCCTTACCTTGCCATTCAAAATCCTCCCCAAGGGGCCCCTGGATGGCTTAGGCAGTTAAGCCTCTGAGTCTTAATTTCGGCTCAGGTCATGATCCCACTGTCATGAGATCGAGCCCCTTGTTGTGTTCTGCACTGTGACGTGGAGCCTGCTTAAGAGTCTCTCTCTCCCCTTTCCTCTGCCCCTCCCCCATTCACACTCTATATCAAACCATAAACAAAAACAAAAACCACAAAATCCTCCCCAATATTGCTTGCTCTCAACTACCTGTGATTTCTCTTGCAGCCAAACAGGACCCTTGACGATTCTTGAACTTGATCCATATGCCCAAACTTGAGACCAGTGACGGATCCCAAAACTAAAATCCAATCCACACTTCGTGAAGCAAGTGGTTTGTACACCCACATCTTGAAATCTATTTCTATTCCCTGAACTAGATATAAACTTTTCTAAGATCCAGTAGAATGAAGTGGTCAATAGCTTGGATTTCAAAGACCAGCTATCTGGTTCAAATCCCAGCTACACCATTAGCTGACTGTGCGACCACAAGCAAGTCACTTTGCACTCTACATCTGTTTCCTGATCTGGGAAATGGGGAATATGCATCAGATATTAAATGAGATGATACATATTTAATCGGGCACATGGAATCTCATAAGCATGCAGCAAATTTGAGCTATTATAGCAGATGTTGTTGATAGCCCACCCATATCCCCCTGGTATTCATCTCTGCCGTCTCAAGGCTGTTTATGGAAAACATCTGTGATTCTGTGCAGTCATGAGAACATGCTTAGCTTTCACATAGGACACAGCAGAAGTATCTGAGGCTTAATCCCCTAAGAAGCAGCTCTCGACTGATGACAGATGGGGAATTAGTGGATGAATACCCCATGTTTAGAATAACTCTGAAGTGTATTCTATATATGGACAGTATATTGTCTATAGTGTCTCTCAGAATTCCCAACTAGACTCTAACCCCAGTTACCCGTAATGGTAATTGGCTTGATATGTACCTTTTAACAGTTTCCTTCCTTCCTTGTCTTACTCTCCGGTGTTCCACGTGTGTTTCCTGGGATCCCCTCCCAAATAAACCAATTGTACTTGAATCCTTATTTCAAGGTCACCTTCACTAGGGATCTAAAACTTACGATTTGACTTTATTTTTTTTAATATTTATTTATTTTTGAGAGAGGGAGAGACAGAACACAAGCAGGGGAGGGGCAGAGAGAGAGGGAGACACAGAACCCGAAGGAGGTTCCAGGCTCTGAACTGTCAGCACAGAGCCTGGCATGGGGCTTGAACTCGTAAACCACGAGATCATGACCTGAGCCAAAATCAGATGCTCTCAACAGACTGAACCACACAGGCGCCCCTAGATTTGACTTTAGAGATGACTTCCGAAACCAATAAACTTGTATGTGTCTTCTGGTAATTCGAGTCTACCTTCATTAGACCTAAAATCCAACTAAAAAATTAAGACCGTGATGCAAACAACTCTAAACCTCTATGCTCCCCTCACGCACGTTATTCAATCTACATTTGGAGAACAAAGAATAAAGGGAAATTAAAAGGTTGTTTAGTGAACGTAAAAATAGAGCAAGAACAACCGAGTGGTCGCTAGAGGTATTTGACAAACTTCTGTGGTCTGACACACCCTTCCTCATAAGGATGCATCTACCTAAGTACACCTGCAGCCACTCAAGATCCACACCCCTGTGTCGGCAGGACTCCTCACCCTTCTTCAGCTACATCCCATTGGGCGTTCATTACCTCATCACACTTTCTCCCCTCAGTGTACTTGTGTGACCTTTTTATCTTCCAAATATGGAAAATATTTTACAGGGATTACATTTTAAGCAGGCTGCTTCCTGAAGACCTGTAGGTCCTTTCCCTAATCTCATTAGCACATTCCTCAGCTGTGGCGTGGGTGACTTTCAGGAGACTTTTCTGTGGCTGCCTAATCCAGCCATGGGGGTGTGGTTTCTGGTCACAGCCAGTCAGGGAAATCGTCTTCCCTAAACTTCTGTCTTGACCCCTTCCTGAACTTTGCCTCCTGGATCGTGGAGTCTGGGTTATGTGGAAGACACATTCTAGAAATCAGTGAGCTGAGAATTAGAGCCCTTGGATTATCAGCAGGTAATGAAGAACCGTTCTCAGAGGGCTGCATACGATTTGTGATCACAAACTTGAGAATTGTTAGAGCCTTCCTGCCACCAGCAGTACCTTTCAAAAGGACCCTTCCGTAGTAGTGTTTCTGAAAGGGTCATCCATGGGCCAACTATATTAGAAGGGCTTCTGGTGCTGCTTAAAATGCAGATTTCTGGTGTAGCTCAGGCACACTGAATCATAGGTTTCTGTGAAAGTGCTGCAATTTGCATTTTTCACAAGCTCCCCAGGTTGTTGAAGTGACCAACTCATCCCGGTTTTCCCAGGACCGTCGTTTGGTCCTGGGACAGTTGGTTACCCTGTGAGCCCATCTTTTGCATGTTAAATTTTTAGAGCCTATTACTCCAAATTAAGTCACAATGACACAGATTCCCCTTTTACTTGGTAGAAGTCTCTGAGCCCTTGAGGTGACTTTAATCCAGTGTTATACCGGGGTTTGGGGTCTTGGTGAGAACTTTCTATGAGGGCGTGAATACTGGGAGACCTAGGGGTTTTGTTTCATTCCTTTCTTTTCCTTCCCTTTTGAGTCTCAGATGCAGAGAGTTAAACTTGGTCCCGAGTTCCTAGTCCACCATTTTCTCCTGTGTCTGCAAGGTCCCATTCTGGATTTATGTAGTTATTTATTCTCGTTTTTCCTCCACTCTCCATGCCCAGCAGGCAAACATTACCATATAACTGGCTTATGCTCTTGAGTTTGTTGTATCCTTTAAAACATGTAGCATGGCTTCCTCTATATTTTAATTTACACAAGTTGTATTCCATGGCAGATTTCATCCCAACTCTTACCTTTTTCTTTTAACTACTGCATTTAATGCCGTGTGGCCCTTGAATTTGTCTCTTCTTGTGACGGGCAGCTCCTAAAGTGGCTCTAGCCCGTTGGCATTCATGCCCTGTGCAATCACCTCATCTTGAACGTGGGCCAGACCTAGTGACCTGCTCCTAATGAACAGAATGTGGCAAAAGTGATGGATGTCACTTAGGAGATTCAGTTACACAAAACCTCTGTCTTTCTCTCTTGCTTTCTTATTTTGCTCGCTCTGACGGAAGCCCACTGAAATGCTGAGATCCCAAATGGCAGGGGCTGGAGAGAGGCCTGCAACCAGCAGTCAGCAAGGAATTGAGGCTCTCAATCTAATACTACAAAAAACTGAATCCTGCCAACAGCTTGTGAGTGACTTTGGAGGTAAACATTCCCCCCCAGTCCGGTAGAGGCTTGGGATCTTGGGATGACTGTTGCTCTGGATAACCCTTGCTCGCCCTCTTACGAGAGGTCCTGAACCAAAGTATCCAACTAGACTATGCTGGCCCTTGACCCATCGAGACTGCAAGATAATAAATGTTTGTTGCTTTAAGGCCCTAAGTTTAGGGTAATTTGTTACACGGCAATAGATAACTGATACACTTCTAATCATTGGACAGTATCCATATGATGCTTCTCCTACATGTACTTGTCCGGTCCTTGCAGGTGGACACCCAACTGAACCTAACTCCCACTACTACAGATACCACCACTCTGAATACCCTGAGCAACACTCTCTTCCGGACCTGTATGAATAATTCCCTGGGATATATATGCACAGTGGGACTGCTAGGGAAGACCCAGAGACTAGAGAAGCCCTTGAAACAATATTTTCAGTTTCTTCAGTTCCTTGATTGTTTTAAAAGATTTGTCCTCTTAAACATTTTGTTCTATAGGTGGGTAGTCCTTGGTGAAAATAAAGAGACCCCGTGATTAATGGATATTTTATATGTGGAATGGAGAGTCACAGGCGGTCTGTGGGACGACTGGAGGGCTGGGGTCTTGTCTGGAAGACATACTCGGGCGTATCACTTCTTTTGTGACCCAGGCTGACCGATTCATGCTGGGCCTCAGACATGAGGGGCTAGGAGCAGGAGGGGAACTTGTTCAAAGCTGAGTGGGCACATCTATAACCATTAAAACAATATTTCTCTGTTTGGATTCAGTAAATGGTCTCAAGTTCCTGGAAATGTGTGCAGAGACCCTGTGGCCAAGAGAAGATCTATCATTTTATTCTTTACAGTAGGCTGAAATATATTTGGAAGTCATTGGACTGTGGCTGTCCTACATCAAAAGGCATTTCATAACAAAACATCATCATGCCCCATTTATAGAAATAGCATGCTGTGCTTTGGCTGCTGTGGGGAAAAAAAAAAAAAACAAAAAAAACTATGTTCTTGTAACATAAACAGCCTCACCTTACTTCTAAAACTAAACTAAAGGGCCATAAAAGATTTATTTAAATAGACTTTTGACACATAGAGGCACAAGACACCTGTTAAAATATATGCATAAACACACGGTAAATATATGCATATGTATCCGCACACACATACATGCACGTATGGACAAATCGGTAGCATACACAGGAAATATTGTCATAAGTGGACTTTAACACATAAAAAACACTATTGGGAGAGAGAACATCAGAGTCAAAAGGGACTATGTAGAAATATGGTCCATGTAAATCATTTTACGAAGGAAGAAACTGAAGCCCAGAGAAGCAGCATGTCCAAGGCCTATGGCATGCCAGACGCCGCGTGCAAAATAGAACCTGAGCCTCCTGCTGCTGGTCAGTGCCATCCCATACACTCACGACGACATAAGTTTAAATCATTTGCAGAATGAAAATGAGGTTTGTTGTTGTTCTTTTTTAAATCTCTCTTGAGTTCACCCGTGGTGAAATTTGAAGCAAATGGATAATACTCGGGCTGAGAGAGCATGTGATGATTTTAAGGCATGCCCATGAATTCTTGCTATGTCATCCTTCAAGAGGTGAAGCGTAATTCCCCTTCTGTTAGTGTGAAAAGGAGTTAGCACCTCACTCCTAAGGATTAGAATATGGCAGAAACGACAGTTTGTGGCTTCTGAGACTTCATCATAAATGGCATTACAGCATCCTCCTTGGTCTCTCTCTTGCTAACTCCGTCTGGGAGACATCAGCTGCCAGGACTGGCCCTTAATCTTCCTGTGATGAGGAACTGAGGCCTCCAGTCTATAGCTGTGTGAGTGCGCCATCTTGGAAGCAGATCCCCCAGCTCTGGGCAGACATTCAGAAAACTGCAGCCCCAGCTGACATCTTGACAGCTACTTCATCAAGGATCCCAAGCCAGAACCACTCGGCCAAGTCTCTCTCAAACTCTTGACACACGGAAGTTCTGATAAAAGTGTATCATTTTAAGCCACTAAGTTTAATTTGTTATACAAGAATAGATAGGTAGTACAGAGCATTAACCTTCCTCCCTTGAGTTACCGTCACGAAAACAGCTACCTATTTTACTAAAGGGTAAAACTAGCCTGTTAGAGAGCATTCTTTCTACCAAGGCCTAGGCTCTTGAGATTCAACAGCAAGAAGAATACAAGAGTAAGGACCTCCTACTGGCTGTCTGTGTCTGGTCTGCAGCCTAATAAGCCTGGTTGCTCTACCGAAGCAGCCTCGCATGTGACTGACATGTGGGGAAATGTGTCCCTTCTCAGGGCCTAGTCCGGAGCCTTTGGGGAAACATTCTAGATTCAGACCACATCAAAACATTCATGAGACCTGGGCTTTAGTTCCAGCTCTGCCCGCACCTTGGATGTGTCTCCTTGGCAAAGTTCCTTTCCCTTCATAATTCTCAAGTTTGAGCTCTTTCAATCAGGCAACCATTATCAAGGTCCTTTCTTGTTCCCTCATATGAGCTAGTCAATGTGTTATCAAAGGACTCCAGCTAACAGTTGGTCAATGTGCCAGGAGTTAAACACAGCTTCACTAGTCTCCAAGCCTCACGTTCTTCCTTTAAAGTTGCCTTGTCTTCCAAATTCCCCCCAAAACAAGGAGCTGAAAATGCTAGTCACCATCAAGTGACTCATGGATGATTTCCCTTTGCTTTACCAGAATTTGCAGTCTGCGTTCTCTTTGTCTCCTTCCTGCCTTCCCATGAGTCTGTTTGTTTACTGAGTCTTTTCAGCATGGACTTATCAGTGACATTAAATGGGGAAAAAAATATTGCCAGCCAAATACAGTTCTGGTGGAAACTCACCCATGGAGTTATGGAAAGATAATGTTATTCCAGAAGACTGAACTTTGAGTCAGATGCCTGGAGGCACATTGATTTGCCTTTGCCTCTCATCGGTTGTGTAGTAGATAAGTCACCTCACCCAACTCGACCTCAGCTCCTTCTGCCTTAAGAAAAATTTGACGCGCCTGGGTGGCTCAGTCAGTTGAGCGTCCGACATGATCTCACAGCTCGTGAGTTCGAGCCCCGCGTCGGGCTCTGTGCTGATAGCTCAGAGCCCGGAGCCTGCTCAGGATTCTGTGTCTCCCTCTCTCTGCCCCTAACCCATTCACATCCTGTCTCTGTCTCTCTCAAAAATAAATAAACATTAAAAGAAAAGAAAAATTTGATAGAAATCATAATAGCCATTATTTACTGGCCGCATTGTAAACAACAGGTGAAGTAAGGTGCGCGCATTGCCTTTAACACACCCTTGTGACATAATTATCATCATCCGTCTTTTACAGATGAGGAAACTAAAGCTCAGAGCTGGCGAGCAGTGGAGCCAGGATTCCAACCCAAACCCTTAACTACCACCATCACAGTAATCCTGAATCCGTCTCAGCGTGAATTAGAACTATCCGAGGGCTGGGGATTTAGGAGATACGTGATGTGTGAAGGGCTGATAGGGTAAATGTGCCAGGCATTTATTTATACAAGGGATCATGGAGTGCAGTTAGTGTCAGGGCACGTGCGTGTGCTTTTATGACATGGGCCCACCAGTTCTAGAGGAAAGAGAAGATTCCCTTTCCTTCACGCCAGTCACTGAGAGATTTTGCGGGGCCGGTAAAAGAGCAAAGTAAAGGCGGAAGGGCTGGGATACTAGCATGCAGGGCACCTGCAGAATCGGTGCCACCGTCTACCCTTGTCACCGGTGAGGATGCCCTGCCATACACAGCGGCGACTTTGACACGGGATACAGGCAGGAATCAAACGCGGACATCAGTGGCAGAGTTTCAGCCGCAGTGGGAGTCATTACCCCACATGAGCCAGGGCGGGAGAAGACGAAACACCAGATGTCACGCGGTCGCCCCCAGGACTGTCTTGCGGAGCCTGTAAGGGACCCTCTCTGCTCTGAGGCTACTGATGAGACACCGAGGGAGACAGAAACTCAGGGCTGCTTGAAGGAGACTTGAGAGGGAGCTGGAAGTTCTACAGAACACGAGTGTAGCTGCCTGGAGAGATCGGTGTTTGTTCTTGGGATCCTATTTTCCTCCTCAGGCTTGGGGGGGGGGTCCCATCAAATGAAAGGGGGCTCCCCCACAGTCCTCTGCCTGGGTCCTTTCACCTTGCCTTATGAGGCCCAGAATTACAGCGTATCGAACTGGACCAACAGAAGCACCGGGGCTGGCCCTGCTGACCGCGCAGACCCCCGGGGACATCTGGACAGGGTTTCTGATGCTAAATGGCCGCCCTCGGGAATAACCGATGCTGAACCACGGTTCTCCCTAATTGAGTGGTTCCAGTGGTACTTGGCGAGAAAAGTGAACAATTTCTCTGACTGGCCACAGTTCTCTCCCGGGAGAGACGTCTGTTCTGAGGCAGAGGCATTGTTCCCCTACTGACAGCTGGAAAGCGCAGCTTCTCTGGGGGAAATGGGCTTTGCATCTATCTTAGTGAGGTGAGTGCTGTAGGGGAGGAGGGGGCGGAGATGTGGTGAGGGTGACATTTCTCCTACCGGGAAAAGAGCTGGAGTCCTTCGGAGACCAGCTTGCTGCTGGGAAGGGGCTGGGTGAACCATCGGACCCCACCTTTTGCTTGGAAATGGAGAGCCTCTCACCCCAGAGGCAAGAGGGGGGAGCAGGGAAAGGGCTGCAGGGCATATTCCTCCCCTTCCTTCTCAAGCAGAAAGAAAAGCTGTCTTTAATTAGGACGGGAAAGGAGACTCAAAACATCTGGCGGGAAAAGCACTTGTTCTGGAAGGCCCCGGAAGGGGAAGGCGAGAAGGGCAGATGGGTAGACAGTGGAGGCTTCTGGATAACCGGCCCATCACCATCCTCCACGTCCGTCACTTCTCCCCCCCTTCGCCTCTGCTCTGTGTCCTTGTCAGGCCGAGGCTGGTGGCTGCCTCCTGCCCCAGGCTGAAGGGAGCAGTAACAGCAGCCCAAGCCGGGCAGCACAGCCCACAACTTTCTGGGGGGTCTGTGGGCAACTCCCACAACGGCACAGAGCACCCACTGAGTGGGTACCCAGAGTTTACAGCCTTTAGCACTCAGGCAGCTAATCGGCTTGGGTTTGCCTGTGGAAGGCCTCCTTTTTATTCTCAAATTTACCAAGCTGCCTTCCTCCTCCCTTTTTAAAATACTCCCAGACTTCCACCTCCACTGGGAAGCCTTCTTGGATCCTCTCTGCAGAAACTACACCTACCTCCTTGCAAACCACTCACGAAACATCGGTGCTGTGAAGTTTCCTCTTTTACTGTTGGTCACTTCGACTTTGGGCAGCCGGCCTTCCCCATCCGAGGCAGAGCTGATGACCTAGAGCCATTTGGGCTGCAGAATTAGCTGTGGCTAATTCCCCGGACATCCACTTCCTATCCCTCAGACCCCAGGTTTTGAGTCACAAGGCACCAAAGCCTGAAGGCTCCTTAAAGATTACCTACCGGGTAGGATTTACTACATTCCCCAAGAGGTCACTGCCCGGGGACACTCTGATCAGGATTCTGCTGGGGGGGGGGGTGGACGGACTGGGTCTGGAAACGGGGCCAGACAAGGCCCTTTCCATTTTCTCAGATACTGACAGAGCACAGCACTCTGTTGCCCAGGAGCTGAGCGATCCCTGGGAACGGTGCAACTGTGAGCCCAGGATCTGTTTTTCATCAGCCTCTTTCATGGGAACATGATGATCTCTTCTGGTTTGCAGTTTGCATTGGACATCCAGACCCTAAAGAGTCCTTTGTTTCAGGGAGGGTGCATTCTCCATCCTACTTCGAGGCACACGGTTATGTGCTCTGTCCCAAAGAAGCAGCTGTTCAATAGCACGTGCTGATGTTTCATCTATGCCCTACGGTCAGCTATGTCTTCCAAGGTTTCCAGCCATGATGACAGTAATCAACTGATTATACTTTGTAAACCTCAACTGGCTCATGGATAGGAATTTAAATTACTGTAAAGCTGTAGCATCGTGGACTTTGAGAACTGACAGTGATTTTAAACGTTGAGATCAGTTTTTGTTACATTAGGAAACGGAAGTGCAGAGAAGTTACACACTATGAGCAAGGTCACACAACCAGCTAGGCCACCCGGTTGCTGGTCCCTCCTCTGCAGGGACTCCTGATTGTGTGCTGTTTCCACCATATGTGGGGTCAGAGAAGACACTAGGAGACCCCAGGCACGGACGAGTAATTCATGTGACATTTAAAATAACACCAAACTAAAAAGGACAAGACTTACAAGTTTTACTGAAATGAAAATAGTTTTTCCCTTCGATATTTTGCATGCAAAATTCTTCAAGAGGTCACCAGAGATGAACTTTTTTATTTTCTGGCCATTTCATGCTTAGTTGATGTCTGTCGCACATGTTCAGTCTTGCCAATTGAGTAGATAACCCATAATGACCTATGCCACGTATTTTGAGGGTGAGCACATTTAATTACTGAGGGTCTCACATTCTCATTTTCCCTTTGGTTCTCCTGGGAGGGCTCTGTGGGGAAGATAAATCTCGCGAGTTGTTGAGGGTTGGGAAGGGGGCATAGGGCCAGGATCCCCCAGCTAAGTCAGGATATGGTGACACATCGGTAATAACGGCTCCTGCTCGCTGGATACTTGTGCTACGTCACAGCCTCCTGGGGACCTAGAGAAGAGCGGAAGCCTGTTTGGTATGGTGGCTTCTGCTCTGTTCTTGCATTGCTAGCCAGGAACGCAACCCAATGAAGAGCCAAGGAGATGAGGCTGTGCACTCTGGGTAATGGGATAATTTTAGATCCAGAGACTGAGTGGGGAATTAGATGGGAGGGTGGGATCTGGGTTGGGGGTCTCTGAAGATCCAAGGCTACATGCTGAAACCTAAGATGCTCCAGGAACATAGGAGTGGGAGATTTAATAGGTCCCATGTGACAGGCATTAACTGGGGGCAGCAGTGATAGGCACAGGTGTTTGAACATCTGGGAAAAGCAGAAGAGATCTTTCCAGTCTAACAAACCCATGTATTAACTCCCGCCAATCTCTTCCTCAATTTCAGAAGCAGAATTTCTCTGTTTGCATACCCCTTTTACACGCATCCTTTTAGTACTGGAAGGTGACCTGAGAGACCCTAAGAATTGAGGAAGACAGACAGGCAGACAGACTCAATAAAAATGGGCACAAGTGACTAACCACACCATTCAGAACCATAGACTATTGCTTGCCTCTCCAGGTAAAGCCGGCTGTAAAAATGAGATTTCACCCTCCTTTTGGCATTTTGGAAGTGTTTTTTTTTTTTCCCAAATCATTTTATTTATTTTTTTAAAATGTTTATTTATTTATTTTGAGAGAGAGGGGGGCGATGTGCACATGAGCTGGGGAAGAAGAGACAGAGAGGAGAGAGACAACTAAGCAGACTCTGCACTGTCAGTGCAGAGCCCAACGTGGGGCTTGAACTCATGAACCATGAGATCATGACCTGAGCAGAAATCAAGGGTCAGACACTTAACCAACTGAGCCACCTAGGTGGCCCTCCAATTCATTTTAATGTGAAGATTTGCTTCTTTAAAGTGTTCGAAAAGACAGCTGGAGAAGTACAAAGCAGTATTCAGAGCATTCTGAAGTCTCGTCTCATGGTCAAGGTAGGAGTGGAACCTGATGTTCTTTCATTCACTCACTGGGAAGTTATACCTGACGAATTTTAGGCTCTTTCTCTGCCCAGGCACCACCATTTCTACGACAGCTTTGAAAAGAGCTGATAATATAGAGAGGAGATGAGGAAATAAAGAAAATTCTTCCCTGGGAAAATAAACAAGTCTCTCTCTCTCTCTCTCTCTCTCTCTCTCTCTCTCTCTCTCTCTCT
>NW_024412395.1:94582912-94710250 GCF_014898765.1 Herpailurus yagouaroundi
TCTCTCTCTCTCTCTCTCTCTCTCTCTCTCTCTCTCTCTCTCTCTCTTTTTTTAGGTGATCAGTGACAATCAGATCAAGTTTATTTCAAGGCCCGGAAAATCACAAATTATCTGGCTCAGAGTGATTATGCCATCTGTAGAATGCTGAGCAGAACCTGAGAAGTCAGGGCCGTGCTCTATTTGGGGAGGGGAAAGGAGTATGGGGAAGAGGAGAAAGGAAGTCCCATTTTCCTGTTTCCTTTAGTGAAAAAGTAAAAACGTGTTGAGACACCCCTCTTGGGCTGCTGAAATCTGAGGCTAATCCCAGGTGGAACCTAGGGAGATCAGGACATTTCTACTCCAATGATTGTTTGACAGGTAGGGGACTAGCACTCTGAAGTCACTGCATCGACCAAACCTTTTCCTACAGAGCCAGGAACTGGGCCACCTGTTTGAGCTCACCTCTCTGCGACCTCCCCTTCCAACACAGCTCCCCGGAGCCACATCTGGAGTCCAGCTGAGTTCAGAGCCTGGAAGGGTTTATCACACCCATCCTCCTCCAATTTCCAGAGGTGTCGGGGAGAGGTGATCACCAAGGCAACGGAGGGACCCCCTCCCCCACCTCCTGGGTCACCCTCTCAGACGAGGAACATACGGAGAATGAGGTTAAGGGACCCCTATGCCAGCAAGCATCTCTAAAAGGGTGCTGCCCATCCATTTCTTTAGGATTCAAGGGGCCACTCTAATACCACTAGCCAGTGATGCTACTATAAAATAGGTACGTCAAGAACAGGGGCCTTTTCTATCTTGTTCAAACTGCATTTCGACTGCTTAGCCCACGCCTGACGCAAGTGGGAATTCAGTACTTGTTAAGGGAACATGGGAACAGGAGAACAGTGCCCCCTTGGAGCACAGTCTTCCTGGTAACACTCATGGTCTGCATCCATCAGCTGTCTTTCTTCCACCTCTCACTCCCTTTTCCTTAATCTAAGCCTCCCTCCTCATTACACTTGGAAGGCAGAGAGCATGTCTAAGATAAGGGGACTCTGCACAGGACTGTACTCATTCCCAGGTGTTTTGGTCTACGAGGGCCACCACAACAAAATACCATGGGCTGAATGGTTTAAACAACAGAATTGATTTTCCGATAGTTCCAAACGCTGAAAGTCCAAAATAAAGGTGCCTACGGTGTTGGGTCCTGGTGACACTTCTCTCCTGGGCTTGTAGATAGCCACCTTTCACTATGTCCTCATCTGCCATTTTCTGTGTGAACACAGAGACACAGACAGAAAGAGATATATCCGGTGTCTTTTCTTCTTATAAGAACGCCAGTCCTATTGGATTAGGGCCCCACCCTCATGACTTCATTTAACCTTAATGACCTCCTTAAAGGACCTATCCCCAAATACGGTCACACTGAGGATGAGAACTTCAACCTATTTTTGAATGAATTTGGGTGGGGGTGGGGGTACACAATTCAGTCCACAACACAATTCAGGAAAGAGGAGCCCTGCCCTGTAGTCCCACACTCTAGAGGGCAACACTGGATAGCCTTCCTCGGGTTGAGCCCCTCCTCAGAGCATGAGAAATCTGAAAGGTCACGGGATCATGCCCACGCAGAGCTGATATTCCACCTTCTGGACCATATTCTGGGTACCTGGGACCCCAGAAGTTCCTTCCCAAGGGAGGGCCATGCCTCTCACTCAGGGAGTGGCCAAGGGGCAGCTATTTGTGGGGAACAGAAACACAGCTTGGAACCGTTGCGCTGGGGTGCCCATACACGTCTCTGCAAGGTATGGGAAGGAGTCTGGGCAGGAAGCAGAAAGTGGGTAAACCAGGAGCCAGGGGTCAGGGTCGAGGGCTGAGGGCAGTTTGCCACAAGACACCATATTATGGCAAGGTACTCTGAGGAGTCTGAGAGTTCTACCTGAGCCTGGCCTTCCGGCCTCGGTGTTCTTTGGAAAACTTAAAAGGCCTTTACTGGTGGGGCCGGTGGGTTAGGGTGCTTTGCAGACAGCGTTTGCCAGTTTGGACTGAGTAGAGTAAATAGAAAGCTTGAGATCACTGCCTTCAGGCCCTTCCGGAAGCATCTAGATGGGGGGATTAGAGAGGGGAAATAGGGAAGTGCTCAGGAAGACCACTGGTAGGAGATAAAAGGGTCTCCTTCTACCCCCTCCACCTACCCATATATACACACACAGAATACAGATATTTTTCTGTGGATTTCTCAATTAATTGGAAAGGAGGATAAGGGTGTGAACATGAGTATTGTCATTACAAAGGCTTATTTCTTGATATAGAAGGATAGTACATATTTATTTAATACTTTCTAAGCTTCATGCATAGATTTTAAATATTTAGATGTGATATGTGGGCTTCCATTGTACTCTCCCCTCTGACACAGCAAATACTATGAGTGCGCCTAAACTTTTATGCCAGTTTGTCCTGGGACAGTCCTAGTTTATGACTGATGTCTCTCAGTATTATTAATACCACCACACTTTAACTCTCAAAAGTGTCCTGATTTGAAAAAAAATATGATATCCCCCCCCCCCCCCACTAAAAGACAACACTAACCCAGAAGTTGGGGAACAGACCAGGAAGAGAATGGTCTAGAAGCATGAAATAGTGGGTCCAACTCTGAGTTGGCTACAAGATGTATAAGATATATAAGACATGATTCCTCCAAGGAGTTGGCTGATTATGCATAGGACACAAGACTTACACTTTGCTTTCCCTGGAGAACAATACAGGGAAATGCACAGATGGCATTGAGTGCTTAATTAACCAGGGCCCAAATATATGGTGCAGATGATGAAAGAAATATGACTTTGTCCACGGGATTCTCCAAACTAAGGTTTCTGGGCAGGAGCCAAGAAAATGTTGGGACACTCATTCAACCAAAGGAATAATAATCCAAAAACAACACAAATATGTATGTATATCTAAAGCAAACAACAAAAGAAGTTCATGAAACTTTCTTAGCACGTCCCAGAGCCCTGGGTCAAGGGCTGGGCAAAGGCTTGGGGTGTTTTCCTTTCCTGCATCCACATCCTTATTTCCAGTTAGCACTCCTGTCACATCACTTCCTGGGGACAGGAGCGTGCAGAAGCTTGAACACAAGTGAGGACCAGATGGACAGCTGCACTGACCTTGCTTCTGCCCCTGTAGTCCCTCAACTCCCTTCTCCAGATGCTGACGCCTATATGTCCCGAGCTCATTAAGTCTCTGCAGCTCAATCACCTCTATGGCATCTTGTTCCATGTGCTGTTTTTCTTTCCCATGAAGCACCTGCCACATGGACACATCCACCTGTAGTTAGCGTCACCACCCTGAGTTCGCAGATCATCCCCTCTCTTCTTGTGCCCCTAGGGAGTGCAATTCCTGCTGGGATTTCTATTATTTTAACGATGTTTAACATTAAATATTCAAGATATTTCATTGCATTAAATATTTAATATTTTTTAAAAATAAATCAAAATATTCTCCTAAAAACAATAATCAAAATGTACAAGAACGAACATAGTAAAAAGTCTCATCTACTGAACTTCTTCTAGTGTTGTGTCTTCTCTTCAGAGATGTTTGCTTCCCCCCCTTTTTCGTCTTGTTTCTAATCTTCTGCCTCCTGGTTGCCCTTTAAACACACACGCACACACTCACACACACACACACACACACACAAATGGGAATATAGAAAAATATATTGCTCCGCATTTTTTTCTTAATAATTTCTAACATTGTAGAATATTTTGAAATGTATAGATGTGTTGCAAAAGTAGTATGGAGAATTCTCACAAACCCTACACACAGTGTCCTCTACTATTAACATCTTAACATTAGTAAGGTACCTTTGTCACCATTCATGAACCAACACTGATACATTATTGTTAATAAAAGTCCATACCTTATTCAAATTTCCTTCGCTTCACCTAACATCCTCTTTTCTGCTGTAAGATCCTATCTAGGACACCACATTGCATTTAGTTGTCATGTCTTCTTAGGCTCCTCTTGGCTGTACCCGTTTCTCAGACTTCCTTGGTTTTGGCGACCTTGACAGTATAGAGGGGTTACTTGTCAGGTATTTTTGTAGAAAGTCCCTTAGCTGGGATTTCTCTGATGATTTTCTCATGTCCAGGCTGTGGTTATGGATTTGGGGAGGAAGGCCACAGAAATAAACTGCCATTTTCATATGAAAAGTATAACCTATCAGTATAACTTGGCATTCCTGATGTTAACCTTGATCACCTGGTCGATGGAGTGTTTGTCAGATTTCTCCACCACAAATTTACTCATTTTCCTTCCTTTCCTTCCTGCACTGTTTGCAAAAAAGTCACTCCATACCTCTTCCTTGAGGACAAAATATGTGAATAAATTATTTGGAATTCCGTACGGGAGGGTTGTCTCCTTTCCTCCATTTATTTATTCAGTCATTTATCTACAGTAGTAAGGACCCATGGATATTTGCTTTATAGTTTGTATTATGATCTGGATTAGTCAGATTAGTCTGCCACAACAAAATGCCATAGACTGGGGGGCTTGAACAACAGAAATTCATTTTGTCACAATTCTGGGGACTGGAACACCCAAGGTTAAGGTGGGTTGGTTCGGTTTCTGGTGAGAGCTCCCTTCCTGGCTAGTAGACATCCACCTTCTCACTGCGTCCTCATAGTAGAGAGAGAACAAGCTGTCTCAGGTTTTTTCTAAGGACACAAATCCTATCAGATCAAGACCCTACCTGTATGACCTCACTGAACTTCAATTATTTCCCAAAGACCCTATTTCCAAATACAGTTACACTGAGGATTAGGGCTCCAAATTACGAATTGAGGAGTGACACAGTTCAGGCCATGGCATAATCTAATACTACTTTATTTATTTTGTTCCTCAAATTGTTCCAGTTTGGGCCATCGAGAACTCTTTCAGTTAATGCCTGTGTTTCTTGAATACAATCGTAACCATTGTGGGTTCTTAGCTTTGCCCTTTACTTTTTTCATTTAATAATCCATTTTAGAAATCATCTTCTACTAAAATCTTTCTCATTGAACTTACAGTTATGGAGAATGCTATCGAACCATCATTTTACTAACCAGTGTCTTGTTAATGGATGTTTAGTTCAGTCATTAGAATCAGTACAGTGATGAGTAACATAGTATGCATGTTAGTATGTTATCAGACAAATTCCTGGATGTGAATTGCTGGGTTGGAAGGATATGTGTTTGTTCTTTTGATGGATATTGCCTTAGATACTATGAAGGACACCATTAAGTGTCCTTCAGTGAGGTGGCACCAGTGTACGTTTCCATAAGGGACAGATGGGAAATGTCTGTTTTCCCTCCAACTTTGCCCATATAGTATGTAATTAAATGTCATGATTTTTCAACCATTTTGGATTTATTTTTGTGCATGGAATAAGAAAGTGGGCCAGGTTCATTCTTCTGCATGTTCCTGTCCAGTTTGCCAATACCATTTGTTGAAGAGACTGTCATTTTTCCATTGGCTATTCTTTCTGCTTTGTCAAAGATGAGTTGAACATGTAGTCTTGGGCCCCCTTCTGAGTTTTCTATTCTGTTCCACTGATCTATGTGTCTGTTGTTGTGCCAGTACCACACTGTCCTGCTGACTACAGCTTTGTAATATAGCTTAAAATTCAGAATTGTAATGCCTCCAGTTTTGTTTTCCTGTTTCAGAATTGCTTTGGCTATTAGGGGTCTTTTGTGGCTCTATACAAATTTTGGGACTATTTGGTCTAGCTCTGTGAAAAGTGTTGGTGATATTTTTATAGGAATACATTAAATGTGTATATTGCTTTGGGGTAGTATAGACATTTTAACAGTATTTGTTCTTCCAATCCATAAACTTGGAATCCTTCCCCATTTCTTTGTGTCTTCTTGAATTTCTTTCATAAGTGTTCTACAGTTTTCAGAGTACAGATCTTTTACCTCTTTAATTAGGTTTATTCCTTGGTATCTAATTGCAAATGGGATTGATTCCTTGATTTCTTTTTCTGCTGCTTCATTATTGGTGTATGAATGAAAGACCTAAATGTGAGGTAGGAAACACCTAAATCTAAGACAGGAAACCATCAAAATTCTAGAGGAGAATGCAGCCAGGAACCTCTTCGACCTCAGCCAGAGCAACTTCTTACCAGACACATAGCCAGAAGCAAGGAAAACAAAAGCAAAATGAATTATTGGGACTTCATCAAGATAAAAAACTTCTTTATGGCATGGGAGAAGATATTTGCAAATGACATATTTGATAAAGGATTAGTATCCAAAATCTATAAAGAACTTATCAAACTCAACACCAAAAAAAACCCAAATAACCCACTTAAGAAATTAAGAGATGAATAGACACTTTTCCAAGGAAGACATCCAGATGGCTAACAGACACATGAAAAGATGCTCAATGTCACTCATCATAAGGGACACACAAATCAAAACCACCATGAGATACTATCTCACACCGGTCAGAATGACTAAAATAAACAACACACACACACACACACACAAAAAAAAAAAACAACAGGTGTTGGCAATGCAGAGAAAAGGCAATGCAAAGAAAGAGGGCTCCCTTTGTTTGTTGGTGGGAATGCAAACTGGTGCAGCCACTCTGGAGAACAGTATGGAGGTTCCTTGAAAAACTAAAAATAGAACTATCCCATAACCCAGCAGTTGCACTACTATTTACCCAAAGGATACAAAAATACACATTTGAAGGGGTACATGCACCCCAATGCTTATAGCAGCATTATCAACTGTGGCCAAACTATGGAGAGCACCCAGACGACTGATGAATGGATAGAGAAGATGTGGTATAAATATACAATGGAATATTACTCGGCCATCAAAAAGAATGAAATCTTGCCATTTGTAACAAGATGAATGGAGCTAGAATGTATTATACTAAGCAAAATAAGTCAATCAGAGAAAGACAAATACTGCATGATTTCACTCGTATGTGGAATTTAACAAACAAAACATACTTTACGGAAAGAGGGGGAAAAGAGGAGAGAGAGGGAAATAAACCCCAAGAGACTCTTAATGACAGAGAAAAAACTGCAGGTTGAGGAGGGAGGTGGGTGGGTAGGGGATGGGCTAGATGGGTGATGGGTATTAAGGAGGGCACTTGTTGTGATGAGCACTGGTGTTGTATGTAAGTGGGGGAATCACTGAATTCTACTCCTGAAACCAATATTACACAGTATGTTAACTAACTGAAATTTGAATTTAAATGAAATTTAAAATATTAAATGTCATGATTTTTCACAGGTCTTCAAGGTCTACAGTTTGGATGACCCTAGAGAAAAAGACCCCAGGGCTCATTCTGATCACTCACTGCAACTTCTAAGAAGTGAGACTCCTCTGTGTTCTGAAGTGCCTTAACAAGAGACCTCCACCAGGAGCCTTCCTCTGAATATCTCCCTGTGGGATCAGGTACATTCATCAGCTGACTGGGAAGGAAGGTCTATCTGACCATCACAACCTCAGAATGGCAGAGCTGGATGGCATCTCAGAGGTCATCTGGCCCAGACTCCTTGTTTTACAATGACAGGCATGACGTGTTCGAGATCATATTGCTGGTCAGTGCCAAAGCCTTGACCAGAATACACCTCTTCCAGTTCTTAGTTGGGAGAGCTCTTCCTGATGCCTGCTTTCACTTGGAATCTAGCTCTTGCTTTCAGTAAGCGTCTGGATTTCACTACAGCAGAGAAACCAACTGATCTAAAAGAGTGAGATCTATCCAGTGAGGACTGTTTCCCCTCCCCAAAATAAGGCATTAACTTAATCAGAGACCTGGAGTCAGAATTTCTTTGCTACATGACTTGGGATAAAGTCACAGGATGTATGATGTTGGAGTATGAAGCATGATGTTGATAAAAATCAAAGAGTTGCCTCTTGCCTATCTGACAGAGTAGGTAACAATGGCAAGTAAGTAAGTTAACATAGGTACATCTGAAATTCGACTAATAATGAAATTTCTACTTCGTGACTGAACCGATTACTTCTGGCTGGTGCTAGAAAGCAAGCAGTTGACAAGTTTTTCTTTGAAGGGTTCTAATTTCACTTCCCCATTCTTGGGCAACCCAGAACTACATACAACAACATTCCCATCTTGCTTTCTCATTCCTGCCCTCTCCCTTTCTGTTTTCTCCTCTGTTCCTCTCCCAACCTCTTTTCCCGTGGTAACTTTGTGCAGATCACCTCCCTTCCCTGGACTTCATTGCCCTTATTTGTATAAGGAAGGGACTGCAATGGATGACTGTGAGTTCCCTTCTGGTCCTGAGATCCCATGATGACCTTACATGCCACTTCCACCTTATTTTCTCCAATGCCCAATAACACAAGAATTGTCTTCACAATGTGCTGGAAGCCTAAAAGTTTCTTCCTTGAAGAGATGTCTAGAAAAGTATACTTTTGAACACGATGTGGTAGGCTCTCTAATCCATTCTGGCCAGGTCACCTCCAAAGTACTGGGATCAGTTCATAGGCTCCTTAATTAGAGATTGGCATTGTCCCACAAGCGAATCTAAAGGAGGGGAGTAGCAGGGATCCAAATGCATTACAATCCTACCAGTTGTTCAAATACAGTTGAACTGGTTATTAGAATTGAAATGTCTCTTTACAGGTTGGTAAACACTCACCATCCCAAGGATCCAGAGTGACACCCTGTTCTGATCACCTCTTATTCACCCACTTGTGAGGGACAGATCTAACCCCCCCCCACACACCCAAACACACAAAAAGTAGTCTGAGGTGGCTGAACACATAACACCCAACACTGGGGAGATCAGATTCACAGCAGTTTATTAGTCACATACACTCACAGCCCAGAAGAAGACATACATGCCTTACAGGACCACATGGGGGTTGCACTTGGGGAAAGGGTGAACAAGCAGGAGCTGTGCACAGCAGGCTTTGCAGTAACAAGATGGGGAGTGCCCCCTGGTTCCCATAGGAAGATGCAATTTGTTTGCTTGAATACTTTTGGGGACTGGCAGGGAACTAAAGCTCATTAGGTTGCAGTTCAGTTGATCTAGCTGATAGAGTAACTAGCCAGGTGGGGAGTCTTTATGTGGAGTGTAGAGCATCTGATAAGAACAGAATAACTTATATTTAGGCCTTTGGAGCCCTGTGAGGCTCAAAGATATCAAGGCAGTACAAGAATTTTAGGCCTTGCAATATACACTCCTTCTTACCTCCTAGGCTCAGTCCCAAGATGAGTCTGGCCCTCCCCATGCATGATTTAGCAGCCAAAGTATTAATGCTTGGTGACGCAGAAAGCTCCAGTTCATGATCCCACACAAAGGCTGCCTGATGTCTTATTTCTTTGGTCAGTGCCCATGCTTTATCAGTTGTGACATACCTTAAATACCATCCCTTGCCCCATTAACACATAATAGAACACTTTGACTCAGTGTCCTTTTCTTTCTTCCTCCTTGCCCAAGCGTCCAAAGTTTCCATTCTTCCCATTAACTGCAAAACAGGATTGGCTGAAGTATCCTTACCTCCCTCCTCCCTTCTTCAGAAGTTGTTTCATCCAGTTGGAACTAGAAACAAAGAAAAAGAACGAATTCACTCTGAGTTATTAGTTGTTCACTTGCTGTTTCCAGTTACATGTGTGTTTTAAAAGTAGACTCTGCCTTAATTTAAAGGAAGGGTTGGCAGGGGCGCCTGGGTGACTCAGTCAGTTAAGTGCTGACTTCAGCTCAGGTCATAATGGCAGTTCGTGAGTTTGAGCCTCATGTCGGGGTCTGTGCTGACAGCTCAGAGCCTGGAGTATGCTTCCGATCCTGTGTCTCCCTTTCTCTCTCCCCCTCCCCTGCTTGTGTTCTGTCTCTCTCCCTCAAAAATAAAATACACATTAAAAAATTTTTAATAACTAACTAAACAAATAAATAAAAGGAGGGGTTGGTAAACCATGGGCCAAACCCAGCTCACATCTGTTTATGTACAACCCTCGGGGAAAGAATGGTGTTTATACTATTAAACGGTCGAATAAAAGAAAAAAAGAAAAAATATGTGACAGAGATCATATGCGGCACGAGAAGCCTAAAATATTTATTATGCCCTAAATAGAAAAAGTTTTCTGGCTCCTGACTTAATGCACAGATTCCCTAATGGTGGGCATTCAAGCATTAGTAATGGTTCAGAGACATTGATTTTGGAGAGGTGGACTGATTTGAGGAAAAGACAGTAGGGCCTGTCCTCAGATTGTCACAAATTGTGGTGGGTGGTGAGTGCGTCCTGGCCAAGATGGAGTGATGCTCCATGAGACTAAAGTCAAGATCGCAGGCTTCTCACTCACTCACTACGGAATGCCAAAATCAGAGATGTGAATGATCAGAAACCAAAACCAGGTAGGAAAAATGGGAACAGTTGGCAAGCTCATTAAATGGCAGTCAGAATCTGAGAGTTGAAGACATAAGCATGTTAGGGCAGAGAAGGTAGGTCCTGGGGCAGTTGCCAAAATCACCCTCTGGTATGTACTGTTTCCTTTAAGAGACCAAGAGCCGAAGATCCCATGGGAAATTAGTAGAAGTAGACAACAATGAATGAAACAATGCAACAATGAATGAAGCCACTAAAACTGACTTATGTGAGGACTTAATTTTTGGTTCTCCTTGTACCCTTAGATGCTGGTGAAAAGAACAGGCTCTTAGGGTTTGACAGACACACTCAATTCACCAGTGCTTTTTCTTTGAAATATTAAATGCTAATAAAAGTGGAGCCTGATACCGCTTGGGATCAAGATAAAGAAAATAGATTAAAATAACAACATTACTAAGAACCTTCTTCCCAAAAGGGACTGGGACAGTAAGAATGAGTTTACTGAGTAAGTGGAATTTCTCTTTCTAGAGACACCCCCACAGGAGACGGTTGTAGCCAGGAGCAAGGCCTTCCCGGCACCTGTGACTCCAATGTGGCAAATCTGCCCTCATGGAACCCCAACACAGAGTGCTGGGAAACAAGAGTCTGCCAAGTTTCATTGCCTGGCATTTCCACTACGTGCTCGCACGCATCTTTGTTTCTCAGGGAAGACTAATGGGTGGAGTGCTCCGGTCTGGGAGACAGTGGGTGGTAAAAGTTTCCAGGAGAACAGAGACGGGCTGATTGGCTCAGCTGGTTAGAACACGGTGTTAACGAGGCCAGGTCGTACCCTGGTCCCCTACCACACCCAGCCAGCAGTCTCCATTCTGGGATCACAGACTACTCCTCACCAGGAAAGGAGGGGCCAAGAGAGAGAGAGAGAGTGTGGGGATAATTCCATGCAAAATGGTCCTGTCTGCTGAAACAAGAATTTTCTTGATAGAAACTTCTAGGCATCTTCTTCACATATAGCATCCCTCCTTCATTTGGGGGCCATGATCACATCGAGGCCCTGTATCAGTTAGTTTGAGCTGCATAACAAACTGTCTCAAAAATTATGGGCTTAAATCAACAACCATTTATTTAACTCACGGTTCTTTGGGTCAACAGTTCTTCTGGTCTAGCCCCGGTCAGTTAACCTTGCCTGAGTTTGCCGATGCGTCTATCATCAGCTAGAAGGTCAGCTGGGGGCTGGATGACTGAGGATGGCCCTGCTCACATGATCTGACAGTTGCTGAGCTGCCAGTCAGGCCAATGGGGGCGATGGCCCTACATGTCTCTTGTCCTCCAGCAGGCTAGCTCAGCTTTCTTCACACGGCTTTGATGGCAGAGGATAAGCTCCCACACATACTGGTATCTAAAAGTTACCAAAACATTGACTTAGATTTATTCCAGAAACATAAGTGTGAAGGTAATATGACTACACTTTAAGTGAATGCTAGTTATTTTAATGTATTAGAAACTATACTAAGTGCTTTACACACATTCTCTCATTTAATCCTATGAGGTAGGCAGTACAGAGCTTGTGCAAATTCACCCTGCTATCAAGAGGCAGAGCCAATATCCAAATTCTAAACTTAAACCACCGTAACGTGCCATTACAACTCATGCATTTGGGGAATAACACGCCTCTCCCAACAATACCACCATTGTTCAAAACCTTACTGGAAATCCCTCTCATCAAATCGAGAGCCTTGACAACCCTGAGGCAATTGGACAGAATAGGGATTGCTTCCTGTAGCTGCTGGATGGGAATTTTATTTGGCTCTGAAGCAACAGATGACTAAGATGAATGATCCAGCCGGGTGATTTGGGATGGCAACCGAAGATGAGAAAGCAAGAGGATTCAGTCGCAGGGATGGAAGGTAATGCGTGCCACCTAATCTTTTTAGGGTTGCAATGGGGATGTTTGGCTCTTGCTCACAATGCCAAGTCTGCTTAGCGTCTCTGAAACTTTGGGAAAACTCCCTCTTCTTTCCATGTTTCAGTTTTCTTCTCTGTGATAAGAAGCTTAGCCTGTATGGTTTCCATGATCCTTCCAATGTGAGAAATCTGTGATTCTACTATATATTGTTCCTCGGAAGACACAATTTTACCGAAAAAGAATGCAAATTTCTCACCTTCAAAATAAAGACATGACTTTGCTACCACCCCACTTGAGAGTGTGGAGGAGACTGAGGAGATGCTATTTAGGGATGGTCCAGATTCCTGTGAAAATGGGGATTCAGGGAGAGTGGAAACATTATATTCATGCCAGGAACTCGGACTTGACTGTTGAAAGTCTTGCTTCTCAACCCTCCACACACCATAAATTTTATCATTTATCCATTGACTTTCCTGTAGTCTGGGTAAAGTAGTATATGACATCCTTCGTATTCCCATTCAGATGTCTGAGGTTTCTTTTTCCTTTGGTCAGATCTGATTTGTATTTCTTCTCGGTTAATACCCCCAGAGTGCTCCAGGCTGCGTTCTGCCTGGATGTTACATAAATAAAAGTGTGTGATATTGCAAGGATGAGCAGTACTGGGAAGTCAGCAGGGACTGAGACGCCGAGGACAGGATGAGCCATTCCATTTCCCCACTTCCCCGACCTTGTTCTTGCCCTCCTGCAAAGCCTTAGGAAGGCCTCATGGGGGGAGTTTGAACTCCTTCCCACCCAATCCCACTGGTTCCAGCTCCTCAATAGCTCTGCACAGCTGCTTCTAGTTAAGTGTCTGTTTACGTTGTTGGCCTATGTGTGCTTGTGTATGGTGTGTGTGTGTGCCTTAGCGCCCTGCTTCTCCAGCTATCCAAGGACTCCAGCAAATCCACTCGGGCTCATTTGGAACCTCAGGTGGAAGGAATCAAAAAGCAACATAATGTTCAAATTCAGGAAGCATTTACAAAGGCTGTATTTCACACAGCATGCTCTCTGTCATCCATCAATTCAAGGGAAGTTGGAATTAAAGAACAGGGATGCAAAGATTTGAATCTCTCTGGGCTCCAAACGAGTAAATTTTACTATCAGAGTAAAATTAAATTAAAACTTTTTCTTTTTCAAGGTTTGTCAATGACTAATTTAAGACCCATCCCTGACTTCACCCATCATTTTATTTATTTGTTCATTCATTCACTCAGCAAACATTTGTTAAGTCTCTCTACGTGCACCACACTGCTCAAAGCCACGCAGGAGATACAAAGATGCGTTTTATTCCCTCTGAGTGGAGCAGCGTCCCTCCAAGCCAATGGGCTTGGCTAGGCTATGGAAGGCCTTTTGCACTTGTCTTCAACTTGAGATCAGTCTGAACATGGGGTGAAATCACCAGTGTCCCTGGCAGGGGAGGGACCCTATTCCACACCCAACACATCATCCTCAATGGTAGGCTTTTAACACAGTCTTATTCAATAGTGAGACGGGTCTCTGTCAAGGTTTATATAATCAGTGCTGCAAAATTCAGATTCTTTGCCTCTTCAAGGTCAGTCAGCAAGCCCAGTGAGATCCTGCAAACAAGTTTGAAAGGGCTTACTGTCCACAGACATGCTCTCCATTCTGTCTGCCATAGTTGCCAAGTGGTGTTTTTCTATTTTCATCATCCCTTCTATATTTGTTAGTTGACTTCCTAATGTAAGGAAGAGCTTTCCCTTCTACTCATTGAATTCATCGGTGGACTCTTGTTTTATTCAAGAGGCTTTACTCCTTCACCATCATAATTTATTTCAATGTCCAAACTGTCCCAGAGCTTCCCAATGAAAGCTTTTACAAGGTGGTTTCTATATTCTTCTTGACTTCTCTTCTTCATTCACTGGGCACCTTCTTACTTTATGAAACAAAAAGATATTTCAGACTCGTCTGGTTCCTTCTAGCCATGGAATCAGCCATTTCTTCAGAGTCTTAATTCCTTTTAGTAGAGAATGGTATTGAGAAACCAAGATCTGGAAGGCATATGTGCTTAATACTACTGGGATTTATTGGTTTTATGCTCCTTAAGAGAAAAGAGCTATGAAATAGAGGTATGTACACACACACACACGCACGCACATATGCACACACACACATATCTACACCCACGTATATCTCTATATTTATATCCATGTCCATCTCTCTGTCTCTCTCTTTTTGTCTTTGTTTCTGTCTCTCTCTCTGTAATGAATGCCATGAGTTCCCACGGAGAGCTCCAATTCCAATCCAACACTACTCGATTCATTCATCCGTTCTCCTTATCGTGTTACTTCCTTTTCTGGAAACAAGGATACTGGATCCCATTATTTTTACTATATATACTTACTTTATCATTACTAAAATTCACACAGACTAGTTTCAGACTTGCTAATCCACGCCTCTTGGGAAAAGCAAATCTCGCTGTACAAGCCCAACAATTGTTCAGAATTCTTTCATTGTTTGGCCTAAGCACATACAGTTAAAGAATATTTGAATTAGTTCTTCCTTTAGCATCAGGTCAGAGCACCGGGCTTATTTCCTCTCCTGGGTATCCCTTTGAGATGTTGCCCTGAAACCTTGTTTTAATTATCTCTAAAATAAATGCACATCTCTTCCTGGCACCCTGGTAGTGCTCCTGGAGTCAACACATGTCTCTAGGAAACACCAAGTAAATACACAATACATGCTTGTTTACTCCTCCTCCCCTGAAGTTAATCCAGCAAATAGATTATAGAAATATCCCCATTCCGGCAAATATATTTGCAAGTTTATAGTAAGAGCGTTACTTCCTAAGGCTCTCCATATCCCCATGGCTTCTCTATCTATATGTTTCAATACCAAAATCTTTCTTCTTTTTAGAAAAATCCTAACCCATCTTCCCTCTGAGGGCTTTGCGATACCTGTCTCCCTAAACACATAGCACAGGCCTCCAAATGGACATCTATAGATTTAGAAGCTTGTTTTATATTTATCAAGTTCTCACATTCTCCATCTTCCACATTTAAAAATATTTATTTAATTAAATTTATGAGCCAGAAATTGAGACACATATGGAGTTAAGGGAAGGAAAGAAAGAAAGAAAAAAAATAGCCCATTCATTCAACTTTTCCCAGCTGCCATTCTTGAATTGGGAGATTTGGCTGAGGTCTCAAGTAATGCCGTGCAATAAAACTTCCATAGGATGCCAAAATTAGGTCCAGCATGAAAAGAAAACAAAATCCCACCTACAAGATAAACTGTTCAACTTGGAAATGGGAGTTTCTTGGGGTCCTGCATTAAAGTCTCATAGTGATGGTTTCTGCAAGGGAGAGAATCGGCCTGCCTTTTGGAGGGTTTCTGAATAAGCAACATAGAAAGTTTTAGAACACATCCATTTCCCTGAATTGAGACCTGTTTCTCTTGGGGGCTCTGTTTTCTCCTTTTTGGAAGGAATCCACTCTGCCATATCCTGGTGAGAGGAAGGAAGGTTGTGCCGGGGAAATGGGAAGGAGGGGGGCAATTCCAGGTGCTAGAGACTTTGCACAATGAGTCCTATTCTTTGCTGTTGGGAATCCATCTTTTCACCAGATGGGCTCTCAAACAGTCCACCTCCTCCTCCAGGTTAGTTCTATGGACGAACCCACCCGAGGATCTGGGTGGGCATTTCCTCAATATAAGTAGAGCCAAGACATGTCAAGAGAAGAGGAAGACAAACCTTCCCAGACAAACTGAGTGTTGTACAGTATCGCATATAGTCTAGTTATTTTTATGGTTGCGTCTACATCTATGTGCATGGAGACACATATAGCTTTTCATGCTGGAGTTATTGTATATTCCCAGTTTTAAAATGGAAAGTTTTACATCCTGGGAAACCCTCAGTCCCTCAGTCCTGGGCAAACTAGGGAACTGGTCACCTTGTGGTATAGAATTCTTCAAATAGCAAATACTCATTAGATCTCACATGTTTTTATCCCCAAGCTAACAGGCACTGAAACTACATCTTTTTCACCAGTTAGGATTTCTGGCTCATTTCAGGATTCTTCCGGCCCACTATCACAGAGAATATCTTATGACTGTAAATCAGTCTTATCCAATCTCCTAGAAGCAAGGAACACGGATGCTCCCTTCAAGACAAGACTCTGAAACTAGAGGCCCAGGTGACAGTAACTCAGGTGATCTGCCACGTCAAGTGATGATGAACCTGAGACACCAAAGCCAGAGGTCCCCCTTATAGACCTCGTACAATGAGAAGGACGGTGCCCCTCTGTCTTTCATTTCACTGCTTGAGTATGAAAGGGTTAGGGTTTACATTGAAATAACCGTATCATGCGCACAGGCCTGTGATCACAGGACACACGTGCCCATTTGGATCTGGAAGTTCCAACTCAGGTAGTACATTGTGCCTATTTTACCTACTTCTTTCTCATGATTTAGACCTTGGTGCTGTGTCTAGTTTTCAAGTTCAGACTACCCTGTCCCTCACAGCAATTTTCTACTTTGGAATCTATTCTCCCATCCTGAGATTTGTCCTCAGCTGGGGACACCCCAATCCAGCAGACATAGGGTGAGACAACAATCAGGACCCCCCACCCCTTTGTATATCCATGACTGCATGGACACAAAGAGAAGAGGGCACCCGGATCCGCCTTCCAGGATCACTGAACCACAGAAGAAAATTGTATCTATAGCGGAGAGTAAGGAAGGAGGAACGGAGAAAAGGCTTCCCATGGAATCTTTGCTGCAGGCCTTAAGTCAGCCAGAACGTCTTGCTGCATGCTATCTTATGGCACATAACGACCACTGTAGTCACTTTGGCTTATTACCCTAGACTGGGAAGCTTAGGCAACAGACACTTATTTCTAACAGTTCTAGAGGCTGGGAAGTCCAAGATCAAAGCGCCAGCCTCTAGAGATCTGGTGTCTGGTGCAGGTGCTATGTGTGGTTTGCAGATGGCTGTCTTCTCCATGTGTCCTCGTGGTTTGGAGAGCAGAGAGCAAAGCAAACTCTCTCGTGTCTCTTATGAGGGCACTAATCCCATCATGAGGGCTTCACCCTCATGACCTGATTTCCTCCTAAGTGCCCCATCTCCAAATACATTCCCTCTGGGGATTAGAGTTTCAGCATAAGAAGGATACAAACATTTAATCCATAGCAACCATTCATAAAGGGCTATATCGAAAAGAGGTATAAAGAAGGAGGCAGATAACACCATTTTCTGATAGAAAAAATATATATATATATGACTGTATATCTTGAACTACTAAGTCATTGTCCTATAGTATTTCATAATTCCCACAATGCTGGTAAAATGACCACTATTGTTCTCATTATTATTGGTATTAGCAGTGGCAGTTGTATTAGCAACAGCTAAGTTTATCTAATAGGTCAGCGTTACGTATCTCCTATGACAATCCTGCAAGAATGGGTGATTGAGGGAATTAAATTGGATAGCTTGAGATACTGATGCATTTGTAAAGAAAACATGGAGGCCCAAGAAGTGGCTAGTTTCAAATTTCACAGCTAGGAAATGGTTATTCCCACTTTTATTGAGTCAGGGAGAGCCAGAAACCTCCCTGAAGTCGGCTACCCCACCACTGCGTCGTTTAAACACAGAGACTCTTAAGAGACAGGAGAAAGTCCCAGGGGAAGTGTTGAGAAGAAGCTTTCCAAATGTTAGCAACTAGGGGCATCTCAGGGAAGGAGGAGTTTTAAAGCCATGATAACCTTGCAGAGGTCATTACTATATGGAAGGAAGGTAAACGCATATCTGTCCGAAAGCTGCTCCCACCTATTTCAGAAGCTGGAAGAAGGTCCCCAAGCTGAAAAGACACTGGAGATGTAATTCTTTACAGACGTCCTTGGCAGCATAATCCTTTGGATGCCTTCTTTTGAACATTTATTTTATGGTTTATTTGAGGTGATAGTCATTGCTAAATGAGGAAACCCTGGGAGAGGCCCTCTGCCTCTCCTCTTGAAAAACAATTTGCATAACCCTCTCTCAGGAAAAGAAAAGTCTCAACAGATCCACCCTCCTTGGAAAGGAATTGAGGGAAAGGGCCCTCAAGCAGGTTCCTTGGAGGTCTCACGTCATCTGTTTGTGCCTGCATACCCTCCCCCATCCTTGACAACTCCTCGGAATGTTCTCCCTGGGAAACCCAATTTTGTCTATTCTGCTGCATTTCTAGGTACATCTTAGCATCGCCTAAGGACTAGCACTTGAAGCAGCCCTTCAATTATGCAGCCTGCGTAATCAATTTGGTTCTTCTCCGACCTAAGCTCTGTTGACACAGCTTAGCTCTGGTCTGTTCCTCCCCGAGGAGCTTATCTGCGGCACACTGAACTCCATTAATCTTCCTGAAAGGCAAATGCCTTCGAGACACTGTTAACACTTAACTCTCCAGAAGAGAAGACACATTCTGTGGGATCCAGAAGACAGGACTCTGGGCCCGCACTGGCTGCTGAGCTGGGACAGGCCTGGGCTGGACGGGTTCCACGTGGAGACAGTGGATGGCAGAGAAACATCTTTGCCAACAGGAAGGCCAGCATCACATCAAATCAAACTAAGCGAAACCAAGCCAAGCGAGAAACAAATATAAACAGAAAACAAGACCAATGGATGATGGCAACAACCAACTAAATACCTGGGCCATTGTGAGGCACTATTAGCCAGATTTGGTTTTGGGGTTTCAAGTAAGCAAAACAACGCTTACCACCTTATCCAAGTGTTCTTCTAATTTTAGCAAGTGAATGGTGCTGTGCAAATAGTCTACACGAGAGAAGTAGATAATGTAAAAGAAAGAAGTATTGTGGAGTATGTAGTTTGGGTCATTAGGATGCCTAAAACGCTTGGCCTTGATTGCACGCATCCTTCACCTTCCAGGCTCAGGGCGCACCTCGCACAACTCACAGGTGATCCACCGTCTCCTGGCAGGGCCCTGCTTCAGGGTCTCTCCTGACTCCATGTTGTCTCAGGACAAGGTCTTCCTCTGGAAAGAGAGTGGACTGATGCCTGCCTTCTGTGACTACCCCTGTGCTGAGCTCACGTGCTGTCCTACCCTCCCAGCCTAATTGCTCATCTCCAATGACTCTTATCACTTGTAGACCTTCAGTCCCTGGTTGTGTCCATTTGCCAGGGACCCTGAAAGACACAGGGTAGCCTGTAGCGTTTCTGGGGCAGGAATTTGAATCACTATCAAGCTCTGTCCTTTCCCCAGTATCACACTGATAGTTTATGTGATTCAAACTGAATCTGAAGTGCTTCCTTCTCAGTAGGACCTTGTTACAAGACAGATGGAGATGCTTTTAAGCAATGGCATTGATTTAGACTGGGGGACTTCTTCAAGGCATCTACGTATCACAAACACCCAGAGTACACTGTGTTGTACTCATAGCTCCCCCATTCCTACCCTCATTGCATCATGCCTCTGTGCCTTTGCCTTTACAGGGTGTCCTCAGAAGCCTTTTCTCCACTACCATCCCCATAAGGTGACTTTGAAGAACTGCCTCTGTGAATTGGCTGTATTGAGAACTCAGAGAATTTCACCACAAAGACTGACTCAGAGCCCGAAAGGCTATAGCTCAAAGAAGGGGAGCATTAGGTTAAAGGCGTAGATCCCACTTTTCAACACTGGCCACTGGGGCCTTGGTTATAGCAGATGGAGCTACAGCACCACTGGACAATTGTTTACAGCCAGGCTAGCCATTGCCTTCTTGACCTTGTAACCACTGTCCCCATAGATATGCCTAGAGACACTTGGTGACAAACTTGCCTTTGTGTACATATAACCCAGATGTTGCCAGGTCCCACCAGCCAATGGGCTCAAACGAGGTAGCATTCATACAAGAAGTAAGCCTTGTATTTTTCTAACCAAATGATTGCCTTGACCCACAGAGAAGGGACTCTTGTCACCTCTTCAGGCTTTCTCTCCACCCCTTACTAGCTCTCCTCTTAAAAAAGAGGAGTGATTATCTATCTGGTGAGGATCTAATTGGCAGTGGACCACAGTGCCTGCATTACTAGGTAAGGTGATTTTGCTTTAAAACCAAGAAACGGTCTCTCTCTTGCACACTTTCTTTATTTGTGGTGGACTTGCTTTGTACTTCTCGGCACATTAAGTAGGTAAGTGACAAGATCTTTGCTGTCTCTTTTCTTGCTTCTCTACCAACGCCTTGGTGAGAAAGTGGGGGAGGCGTGTCCTAGTGGAAGCCAATTAGTTCAATTCAAAAGGGGAGGATAGGAAGCCCAGTTTTGGCCTCCTGCTTAGTCTGTATCCCCGAAACTGTCTTCAGGAAGCTTTTTTAAAGGCTGGACAATAAAGTTGATGTTTTGATCCCATTTGACTCAAGTATCCGTGCTAACTTTTGATTGGCCAGGGAGAACACCAGGCACCTGCCTTCTAACTCTCACCAGTGATGATCGTAGCTTTGTACTGACTTCTCACACCTGCTGTGGATGCTTCTTCTTGAGGTCTCCCCTAGTAGTTTGTATGAAGGATCAGGGAATCCCTCCTCTGCAGATCCCTCTCTGCATTCAGAACCCAGTCATTTCCTGTTGCTTTCATTTGTCCTTTGATATGTCCTCAAAAAAAAATTATTTTCTCTTCTGGTCTCCTCATGGCAACGCGATACCCACAGGTCTTTCAAGGGAAGTGCTTCCCCACTTCTGCTGCTGTGGGTGCCATGGTGAAAACACTGCTCTCCTGGTCCTCTGCTAGGCCACTGTGGTGCTCCCTCCTTCACCCTGCAATGGGCCTTGCACCGAAATGGAAGAGTTGGCCTCATGTTTAATTCTGGGGTAAATTTTAACATCTGGCTTTCAAGGATCACTTTGCACAGCCCATCATGGTCAAGAGGGTTCGACCAACACAGCCTCTTCAGTTCCTACTGGCACCTTCTTTCTGTATCTGGATCAGAACTTATCTCGTAGGTGTTCAGGGGAGTAGTACCTAATCATTCTGGAGTTTTGTGGTTATTTTATTTTATGTTAAATATTTATTTATTTTGAGAGAGAGTATGAGCAGGGAAAGGGCAGAGAGAGGGAGAGAGAATCCCAAGCAGGCTCCAGGTTGTCAATGCAGAACCCAATGCAGGGCTTGATCTCACGAACTGTAGAAATCAAGTCACACACAACCAACTGAGTCATTCAGGCTTTACCATTATGCTATATTTCCCTTCTCATGTCATTTTGAGACTTCATGCAAATAAAGTCCTGAGGGCATGATTAGCCCCAAGTCTCCGCTTCTTGGTTCACCAGGTCTATCCTTGCTGTGTATTTGATACATATACTGATTTGGTGACTATATTGTATAGGGCTAGGCAACCTCAAAACCATAGTGTCCATAACAACAAATCCCGACAGAAATAAAGAAGCACTGAGAGAACTAGAAGTTCAGAAAAAATGTAGAATCTTCTTGATCATTCAAAGGGGGAATTTATCCAGATAGTTCCCACTAGAGTGAGGATTAGGGTAAACAGATACCTGTGCCATTTGAACATCAGTCAAAACTGATGGGCATCACAGAGATGTAAAGATACCACAGATTCAAGGAAATTTACATTCAGTTTATATATGTATTTATATGCTAACTCATGCTCAGAAAGACTTGAGGTAGCTTAAAGCACAAATATGCTCAATATAATAAAGACTAAACAAGAACAAAGAAAAATGGAGAAGTAGAAAATCAGACCATGACAAGGAAGGAAACAGATGTACAGACCATAACGGCTAGCATAAATATAACAAGAGTTCATATTTGCCCCTGAGATTTTTGGCATCACAAAGCATAAGTGATGTAATTCTTATTAACTAAACATTTTTTTTTAAAGCCTCAGAATGTCCATTCTCTCAGATAAGCAAATTTGAACCAAACAGATTTTAAAATTTAAAATCTCTCTTGTCAGCCAAGCTTTTGTTAGATGTCAAATAGCAGACAGTTCAAGGTTGCACTCGATGAGGACTGAATCGTTGGCTTTTGTAGACATGTCTGAGAGCAGATTCACATACTCCAGATCTTGATGGGAAGGTTGAGTAGTTTCCCCAAGCTTTTTGCCTGCCATCTGCCATCTCCTCAAAGGCACTTTGGGTAAGATTTCAGCACATGAACGGGCTCAACTGATTTCTCAAAGTGCTTCATTTTGAAGCTTTTGCCAAGATTACTTACCATTGGAAAAAATTCCAAACAGTTGCTCAACCTGTCTGTTCAGAAAAAATAAATAAATAAAACTTTAATAACGCTCCTACGGAATGACTGCTTTGGGGTATTCTGACTACTAGGGAACCTACTAGGTTGAAATAACCACTAAATATGTCTCCTGAAATTAAATAATGTAGTCTTCAATTTGCAGTAAGTTGATAGAAACCAACTGAAATTTGGAAAATTTGGACAAGGCAGATATAAACTCAATTATATCAATATATCAGTAATTACATTAAATATAAGCTATATTCTCCAAGTAAAGGACACAGATTATCAGGCTGGATAACACAATGTGGATTCTCCAGTCGGATTTGTGTTTGTTTTGTTTTAACTACAAGAACTACAAACCAAAGTGTTATTGGATCTCAACATTAGAGGGTCTAGGTTCTTTTACATTTGAGGTAGTTGATATAAGATTACAAAGTTGGGAGGTGAAATATATCTATTCAACCCCTCCAAAATGCTATCAATCTGAATGACAAGGTTTAATAAATGTTTAAAAGTTCTGAGATGCCTGACTATATCTAGTTGTTTGTGTCTCCTTAAAACTGAATCTAATGTATTATTACATTTCGTGCACAGTAAGAACTGATGCAAAATTCAAACATTTTAGGCAAACTGTGCTCTTTTCTAGAAAATTAAACTCCATGCATGTTCATTAAAGAAAGGTATGTCTGTGCCAACTCAAAAAAAAAAAAATGAAAACTTCACTGAGGGTAGGGTTTCCTGTCTCTCTTTGTATCTAGGAAGACAGAAGAGTTTCCTTGAAGGAGATGTCTCTGTCCCTCACAGCACGTCATCTGTCACTTTTTAAAATTATTTCCTAGGGGCGCCTGGGTGGCTCAGTCAGTTGGGCGTCCGACTTCGGCTCAAGTCATGATCTCATAGTCTGTGAGTTCGAGCCCCGCGTCAGGCTCTGTGCTGACGGCTCAGAGCCTGGAGCCTGCTTCGGATTCTGTGTCTCCCTCTCTCTCTGCCCCTCCCCTGCTCATGCTCTGTCTCTCTCTGACTCAAAAAATAAAAAATAAAAAATAAAAATTATTGCCTGATTACATCCAGCTCAGTCAAAGTATAATAACTGGATTGTCTTTCAAAGGGAGCCCAGACACAGACAGGAAGTTGAGAGGGGGCTCAACATCTCCTGCTGATCCAGAAGGGTGTGGAAACCCCAGTTTTCTAGGTGTGAGCTGCCCCTACAATGACGAAGACTCCATGCACATATTCCTCCAGCCAAGTTGGTTCCTGTCCAGCCAAGGCCCAGTCCCACATAGGAGCCTGGCTGCGGGGAGAATACGGGTCACTTAAGCGCCTCTCAGACTGTCTGCTCAGAAGCTTCTGCAACCGGCGTGAAATCTCAACACATTCTTCTAGACATTAAATGGGAGACTGAAGAATTAAGGCTACAAACCTTGTCGGGCATTAAACTCAAAGGAAAGCTCAGTCGGTGTCTCAGAGAAAAGTGAACCATGTTGTGCCCCATTCAATAGCCTCTAGGTAGCAGAGTGGCTAGGGTAGAGAATGAGGGAAGAAGTCCAGCCATTCCGAAAATGTTCAGTATCTTGATGAATACGGGTCAAAGGAATTCAAGGGCATTTCCTTTCTCCATGGCAGCTCTTCAACGTTAGAGCTCCAGGAAAAAAATCACAAAGGATCTGTTTTGCTGAGTTTGGCAGGTGTGGCTCCTTACATGGAAATGGTTGGGTCAGTAAGACTGAATTATTCTGGTTAATTGGCTGCATTTGTTATCCGAAATCTGAGCATTGCCTCATGCACAAATTATTTTATTGTCTGCTAATTTCTTGAAAATCGGTAATCCCTGCAGTATAAAAACCATATGGTTTCATCTTGATTCGCTTACTCGAGGAACACACCAAAATCATGCAATGCTTCACAGATGTCATCTTGAACAACGGTTATCAACAGAACCAAGGTGGGAAATATGGGCTTTCAAACCTTCAGATTAATGAAGGTTATGCTACCTGTTTAAAACCACGTATCTAGTCCATAGCTAGCTAAGGACTTGAATCCAAGCCCGGTGTTCTTCCACCACTTCTCGTGTTTGAGCACAATCCTTATGTTTGTCATGGCTGATAACACAAATAACAGTAACAACGATCATCCAGAAAGTAGTATTTACTTGTACACATCTTTCCAGTCTCTGCCAGATGATATCATTGGGTCACGGAAATGGATGGATTCCATGGAAATTCTTAGAAAATAAAAATCTGCAATGCCAAAAGAAGTTTATCATCACTATAATTAGTTTACAAACTAATCATGATGAGGATGAGATAGAATGAGGAGGGGTCTTGAATTTAGGTATTCATATGGCAAAAAAACTCTGCTTTGGAATTTTCTTGGTTCTCTTTAAATTTCAACGACCAGAAATGTACTTGGGGGGTGAGGCCAGGAAGCACACAAATGTGTTTTGGCCTATGGGAGAGTGTGGGTGTTTGTGACCATGTGATTTCACTCCTGTCTGCGTGTGAGTGTGAATGTCTGGGTGTTCAACAAGATGGTCAATTTAGCTCCATATGCCCAAGGGCAGATTGCAATGATGGCTAAGGCAGAAGGTCACTGGAAAAACAAACTGGAACTGCTGAAGGAAAGATGGCTCACGGGTCAGTTTTCCTGTAAAGTAGCAAGTGGAGTTAGCATTCGTGAAAATTTCCAGTGCTGGTCGGAGTCCAGAGGGACCTAGGGTGTTCGTTTGGCTTGCCTTGGCCACTTCCTGGCTCTGCCTGGGACACAGATTGCCCTCTGACTCTAGCCTGGCTCAGCCCTGCACCGTGTCAAGGTCTGTGCCCTCTGTCCTCATCCGCTCTGCTCAGAGATGCCTCTTCTGTTCTGTTCCAACGGGTGCCTGCCAACCGTGATGCCAACCAGGCAGAGTAGAGGCCAGGGAAAGAGCCCATGCCCTTGAGAGTGGAGAGGAGGGGAAGAAGTTGGGGCAAGATGGAGACAAAAGATGGGGGCCCTTCAAAGGTGCCACATCTTCCTTCCCATCTCTGGATACATTCTACCTCCTTCCCACCTTCCCACATGAATGCTAACTTTTTCTGTGTTTTCCTGACTCTGTCTAATTGCATGGCTCAAAGAAGTCTTATCTAATCCAATCTTATTGACTGATGGGGGAAACCGAGGCTCAGAGAAGAGAAAAAGGCCTGGTAATCGGGATGTGAGGCTCTACTGTTTCCACATGCCAACGTTTTCCTACATTAATTTGATGGGGCTGAATCATTTTGCCAAGAGCACTTGGACGTCAACGTACTCAGAGGCAAGTCCACTCTCTCTACTTACTTTTAATTTTGCTTAGTTCCTAAGATCCAAGCCTCACCCAGTTGACTCCTTCCCTGAATAAGCCTTGCCACTGAGCGTCCCCATGAAACAGCACGCTGGCTGTGAGAACAGCAATGGACAAATTCTCCTCCAGTATTGGAGCTTATGCTCTCCTGGGGCCACCACGTCAGAGGGCTTCATCAACATCTGACCGCATTCCTTCATTCATCCACTCACTTCTACATTATTTGCTGAAAACCATCATTTTTTAGCATTTTAATTGTTAATTTTAACCGTACTCTTTAATTCCCCTCCCCTCCCACTCAAATCTCCCAATATTGAATGATTGAACGTTATTTGAAGTAACAATTCTATTCACCCTCAGAAAGACTGAATGCTTCAGTGAAACCAGGCAATGATCCCAGGCCTCCTTTGTATGGTGAAGGAAAGCAGGTTACTGCATTTTCCCAGTTTTTATGCCCAAACCGGCAGGGGATGCATGCTGAACTAGCTGTGTGAGAAGCAAATATAAATGGAACATCTAAGGAGTGCCATGGGCACCCAGAGAGGAAGCATGTGGTGGTCTGGCTAGGTGACCATAGCCGGTCTCTGGTGACATTTCTACCAATAGCTAGTTACGCAAAAATCAGGCGATGGTCCCCAATATGAACAGAAGTGCCAAGGAAGGATTCACAGCCCCATAGGACATAAATCAAGGATCCTTCTGGCAAATGAGAACCGATGAGGAGCCCAGAGTCCTTTCCATAAATCTCAAGCAGTGGACTAATTCTTAATTAAATCCTTTATTCCCACAATGCTTACGGTGCTTTATATCGTTGTTCATTTGCTCTGTTTCAATAGTGGTTTATCTGAATCTGTAGACCTCTTCCTCCATGCTCTAATGATTTATTTTGTTGTCTTTTCTTCTCAGAAAACAAAAAGAATCTGCCGGCTCTTTACCTATGTGCCTTTAAAAACCCAGAGTGCTATCTGCTACAATTCAAAGCAAACAAGGAAAAGTATGTATGCCAGGTCAGTTTAGTTTGTAGCTAAGAGCTGGGCCTTTGGGGTCAGACAGACCTGCGTGAAACCAGATTTAAAACTGTTTAAAAACTGGTTTAAGTCCTAGGTTTCAATCCTGACCCTCCCACCTAATAGCTGCGTGATGCTGGAAAAAATGGTTAACATCCAGATCCTTGGTTTCATTTTGTCATATATAAAATGAGGGTAATGGGTCCATTTCTGTGTGTCAATGTCTTTAAGCTCAGAAACCATGACGAAAAGACAAAAATGGCTGAGCTGAAATCAGTGCCTTTACAAAGAAACAGGAAAAGAGTTTATGTAGAAAACTTATCTTACCCTCCAATGTTCTGTATCTTGTCACTCCTTCCTGACAGTTTTTTTCCCTGACCCTGAAGATGACTCTTCACGGCTCTCTGCCTCTGCCCTTTTCTCTATCTCACTTACATCCTCCAACAAGGACTATAAGAAGATAAGCTAACTCAATCCTCGCCAGGATTTAGAGGACTTTGAAAAGGGACCCAGCCCCACTTGCCCTTAGGACGTTCTGACTGAGAACAGGGGGCGCCCAGAGGAAAAGTCTTTGCAGGTTAAAAGATTAATCGATGATTTTTCCTGGTATTTTCTGTTGGAACCGGGATTAGCTGAACTACGATGACTGAGTAGCAACTGATCCCTGGCTGTCAAAAAAATATGAGACATTGAGATGCAGGGAAGGGTAACCACCTAGTTTAATCGGTCAGAGTATATTTGTAAACTCCATAGGGCACATAGAATATAGTAGTCTTTCTCCATCTCCATTGGAGATGGATTTGGAAATGAACTTGGGATATGATGTAGGTTTTAGAGTAATCATTTGCAAGCAACTGTAGATAGTGAGCACAATTTAATAGCATTTGATGGGCAACGCAAGTTACTGAAATACCTTCTCTGGAAAATCTTAAAAACTTGAGAACATGACCTAGAGGCATGGAGGAGATAACTTGCAGAATCTATACAAGAAAAGCATTTGTTCTAAGACCATTAATCACTTTTCATGCATCAAGGGACATGACATTGTCATAGTAGCACATGGAAAATACAGGAGGCTTAGAATGCTCACTTCTTTTGCTTTCTAGCTGAGCATCAACTCTCTCTCTCCATGTCCCTTCCTCCCTCCCTCCCTCCTTTCCTCCCCCACCCACCATCTCTCTTTATCCTCCACTCCTAGCTTCAACTGTTTTGAACTACTCAGAATAGGTCTCATAAATGACGTCAGTTCTATGTCTACAGTAAGTGTTCAAGTTAGTATTCAGGTAAAGTTTACACCCAACTTTAATCTGTACTCACCAACGGGCTACCTAGAGACCCACTTATAAAATCTATTTTCTTGAGGGACTGAGAGGTCTCTTGGGAAAGGATTCATCAAAGTGAATGAGTTGGGAATAAGAAGTTCAGCCAAAGAATCAAGCCCTGAGGTTAGTTGCAGGGGAGAAAGGATTTTAAGGGCAGCATGGCATCTAGGGGCAGATCTGGCGATTCTCTGCAGAAGTAAAAGTGATGCCCAATAGAGGTAGCAGCACCCAAAGGGACCATCGGTCTCCGGAGAAGCAGTAGGAATGCTCAGTGGATCCCCTGTGGGAGCTGATCAGACTTGTTCCAGAGTACGTGTGAAATTATCAGCTGGGAAGTACAGTTTTGGGATAGCAGTGAGAGGCAGTGAATTTAGGGTCACTGCATTTGCATGCCCTGAAGGACGAAATTTAGAGAGATGTGGGTTTTACCTATACATTGGGCAACCCTCGTGTATTACTACACATCCTATTTTTTCACTCTGTTTCCCCTATGGCTGTGGTGCCCAGTTCCCTGAAGGTTTTTGTCAAGTCTCGGCCATGAATCACCTGATAATTCCTCATCTCCTTGCTTCACACCCAAAGCTTCACTAATGTCACAGCTTGGGAAGCCTATGGTAATCTCTCAACACTTCCATGAACAGCTCTAAGGAGCTGGAGGGCTAACACTTGGGGAGTAACCTTTGAAAATGGGAAATGAGAACTAATGGATAGATGTCCTTCCACCACCCCACCCCCGTCCCCCACCCCCACTGGGGGAGTAGTTCTAAAAGGGGTTTTATAAAGCCTCTCAGACAGTCCTACGGGTCAAGTAACTAGTCACTCCTAGTGGTTACCAACCCAATGATGCACTCTGGACGGACTCTTCCTCCTTCCCAAGTCGCTTTTCCTGTTACTCACACGCGCATTCTAGGATCACATTCCTGAATAAACCACTCGCACATCTGCCTTGTCTCAGACTCTGCTTTTGGGAGAACCCACAATAATGGAGTTAAGCATTGCTCTCATTCTACAAAACTCTTTAAAATCAGGCCCTGAAGGCATATTCCCATGTGTAGGTACTTGTGACTTTCTTCCATTTCCTACCATCTTGTTTGGGCTCTGTCTGATCTCCACATTCCAGAGTCCCATGACATTCAGAGCCAGTATTTTTAGAGAAGTAATTCAGTCATGTTTTAAATGGTTCACCAGATTGTAACATCAATTGGGAACCAGAGGAATGTACTTGGAGGCCAAGAAAAAAAAATGTATTAGCTAATATGTGTTGTGGAATATGATGCCTGGGGTAAGGAAAAATATATGCAAATGATAAAAGAGAATTAACAAATGACTGTCACTTCCTGGTATTTAGAATTTGAATTACAGCTTCCCTTTTCTTACAGGTCCTTCTTTTTTTTACAGATAAGGAATCTGAAGACCAGGATAGTTAAGGTAAGGTATTCAGCTCCTAACCTAATACTCAGTTTTTGGGAAGATACAAGAAGCTGGAGGGTATGGATGAATTCATAGGCTTATTCGTAGTGACTCTGTTGGTAGAAATACAAAAGCCAAGCAAAAGAGCATATTGACTTATTGGCTCCCAGAATATTATTTAGAAATCTAACCTCCCTCTAAAGCAGAAATTTGTCGGGCGTGGATGTCTAATTTAAAAAATACCACCTGGGTCAATGAAATAAATCAACTTCCGTGTTGGTAAAATGCCACTACCAATGGAGTGAGTTCATGAAATCAGATCCCACTTGTCTCCACCCACCCCTACTATATTCATCTTACTTCCTGATTGTTCTGCCCTTCCTGTTTGGTGACCTAGTCACGGCATACCTGGCTCTCTGTCCTTCTGCATCACCCCTGGGTTTACTGTCTGAATCCCTTTTCCTGACATAGAACTTATTAGGACTACTATCCCAGTAGCAGGTGCCGCTGGGTTGGCTCAGCATCGAGGCCACACCTTCTCTCTGACCCATGTCCTGGAGGACCAGAGAGGACAAGCTCTCCATATGACATCACTGCAGATGGCCACTGAGCCTCTACCTGAGCCTCACTGGCGAAGGGAAACATGCAGCCTCACATGACAGGGTGCTCTCTGTTGGGAATCTTTGCTGAGAAATTGTTCCTTTTTCTGCACGAGAATCACTGTAGCTTTTTTTTTTTTTTTTAGTGTTTTATTATTTTTGAGAGAGAGGGAGACAGAGAACAAGCAGGGGAGGGGCAGAGAGAGAAGAAGACACAGAATCGGAAGCAGGCTCCAGGCTCTGAGCTGTCAGCACAGTTCCCGATGCAGGGCTTGAACCCACGAACCGTGAGATCATGACCTGAGCCAAAGTCAGACACTCAACCGACTGAGCCACCCAGGCACCACTGCATCACTTTAGCTTTGGGGTATCCAGCCTGGTTTAGCATTAGAAAGCAGGGCCACCTGCTGATTTAAAACTTCTTGATAGTTGAAGGCATTTCTCAGACACAGACCCATTGAAGAATGGTCTTTTTAAGACCTAATATCATATCTCTGAGCCCTTGGAGAATTCCTCATCTGTGGAAGATATAAACCCTACCTGATCCTATATACTCTGGTCTCTTTTCCATCTCTGTTCGCCCTCCAAAGGTGCTATATACAGGGATAAATCCTTCCCTCCAGACAGAGTCTACCCAGTGTAGACCAACAGGTTATTACTTTTGGATCACATTGAATTTGTGGGTTAAATAAACTTTAATGTCTTTATCTCATGAACCAAATCCAAATTAGATCTCTCATCATAAACCAGTTTGAGAACAAAGTGAACAGTAAGTAAATTAATACACAAATGAACTAAAATAAATGTTTAAATGTGCTCAGCCCTAGTTTGAAGCAGACATATCACATGCTTTAGAAATACTTTACTGAGGACACTTTATATAATAATTATTAATATTATGAGGTCATATTTCACAAGTCCTTCCAGTGTCCCTCTAGTGTGTTTATCACAAAGATCCCTGCAGCCTTCAGATTTCTGAAAATCTTCATTCTAACCGCAATAGGGGACCATAGAAAGGGTCAAATCGAGATTTTCAGGCTCCTGACTATACTTATGGAAAGGAATGGGGATCATTCACTGAAAATGCTTTTTGGGGGGATGAAAAGGAATAAAAAAGAGTGTTTATTGAAAGTTTTAGTGAAAAAAAACACTATATTTCATTTGAAAAACATGTGACAGAGATCTGAGAACTGTGTCACTGTCCTACGTTGGCCTGGTCCATAGGACTATGCCTGATAGACAACTTGGGGTGATGATCCACTTGGTATAAATATTGGCATCATTAAAAGTCCTCTAAGTGGTTTTGGAAATTGGAGACAATGATCAGGGGACCAGAGCAGGAGAGAGAAAATATACAGAAACAAAGTACATAGTGACTTGCAGTTGACAGAAAGATTGATTGGTGAACACATGAGCAAATTCCAGGAAGCACCCCAAAAATACCTGGGGTGCTGGAAGTTGTGTCTGAGCAGGCAGGAGCAAAAGCAGGTCTGTGTCCCTTTTATAGTCTCAGCAAAAAAAAAAAAAAAAATGAAGACCTTCAATATTTTCTCCGGGCCCCCTCTCATTCTCTCTTTAAAAAAGACCAGACCAGGGGCGCCTGGGTGGCTCAGTCGGTTGAGCAGCCGACTTCGGCTCAGGTCATGATCTCGCAGTCCGTGAGTTCGAGCCCCGCGTCGGGCTCTGTGCTGACAGCTCGGAGCCTGGAGCCTGTTTCCGATTCTGTGTCTCCCTCTTTCTCTGCCTCTCCCCCGTTCATGCTGTGTCTCTCTCTGTCTCAAAAATAAATAAAGGTTAAAAAAATTAAAAAAAAAAATAAAAAGACCAGACCACAGTAATATCAAGGTTCATTGGTGTTAAAATAATATAATGACACTGCACTGACCACTGCGAACTCATGTGCCCCATTAGCATTTATATTCCTGGTAGTCTGAAAGCCATGAATCTTGTGTGTCCTTGCTAAACTCTGAATAGCTTGGACTGCAGGGGCAAAGTAACAAGAGTTGGCTCTAAAATGTCCCATCAAGGGAAGAGTGGCCATTCTTGTAGGTGGCAGACTGAGTGACTATAAAGAGATTTGCTCTGATGTTGAATTTCTACGCAAACATCCGGCTGTCCTGCTGTTTAGGTCCCTGGATGGGTAATGTTTCCTCCATGCACGGAGCCTGGATGCTCCACAGAGTGCTATCTTTCCACACATATTCTTCAGGTCTTTGGTCAAAATTCTGTTCCAGAAATTTGAGTTACCTGCGGTGGAGCCAATGGAGATAATCTGGAAAGACAAAGTGCACTTTTGGGTGAGAACTGAGACTGATAGAGGTGTCTGTAGAGCCATTCAACAGCAGCCCACACTGCATGGGGAGGGTTCCTGGGGCTGGAAAAAGGGGTAGCCTCTGCCTCCCTAAGAAAAGTCAGACCACAGCTCCAGGAGTGTGTATGTACATGGAGAGTTGATCGGAATGTGAGCTCTGGGAAGGCTGAGAATCCTACCAAAACAGCCACCTGCTAACCTAAAGATAAACCTCCTCTGTTTGGCACCTTGGAGAGAAAGCCAACAAGACTGATTTCAAAGACCACGGGCCTTGAATGCACCCCCTAAGAAAATGAGTCAGGATCCACAGACATCTATAAGATTCCCTGTGTTTATTGCTTACATTATTCCCATCGACTTACACATAATGTTTAGATTTAAAATCCTTACGATGAACAGAGTGGGTTCTTTATTTATTTATTTTTTTGTCTTGTTTTATTTTTGTTTGTTTTTGGCTTTTTTTTTACTTAAAACTTTTTTTAATGTTTATTTATTTTTGAGACAGAGAGAGACAGAGCATGAACGGGGGAGGGTCAGAGAGAGAGGGAGACACAGAATCTGAAGCAGGCTCCAGGCTCTGAGCTGTCAGCACAGAGCCCCACGCGGGGCTGGAACTCACGGACCGCGAGATCATGACCTGAGCCGAAGTTGGACGCTTAACCGACTGAGCCACCCAGGCGCCCCTGCTTTTTTTTTTTTTTTTTTTTTTTTTTAGAAACAAAAAGGAGGGAAGGCTGTGTGCTAGTTTATAGACGGTCCTGAAAAAGTGGGTAATCCTCAGAAATAGTGAGTTGTTGACACTGGAATAAAAGGACTAAAGCAGGTCACATCCCTGAGGCCTGTTAGCAGTTGAACGATCTTGACCAATAGGAGGAGAGCACAGGAAGTACAAAGGCCCCGATGCACGAATGAGCCCAAGGTCGAGAAACAACAGGACTGTTCCACTGTGGCTGGGGCAGGCTAAGGAGAGGAGCAGGGTAGGACATAAGGTCAAAGAGGTAGACGGCTTCCCCCTTCTACCTGATTGTGACTTTGGGCAATAAAAATAATAGCGAACAGTGTCATGAGTTTAAAATGTGCCCGTTGCTATTTGAATCTTCTTACTGAATCCTCACCGTAACCTGATAGGATAGGATGATGTTCAAAATAATTAGCGACAAATATGTCACAACCACCAACCAATCAGAAAACGCCCACCTCAACCACCACTCTGGCCGTACTAGTACACAATGGCTTCATGCCAGGGACCACTTACGGCTCCCTCCAACAGGTGAAGAACTTTGGTTCAGAGATGCGGTAACTACTTCAACGTTATAGAACTGGCCATTTTACCCCAAACTACATTTTGAAAGTGCCAAGTCACCTGCCTCCAGTAAATGCTGTTTTTCAGACTCAGGGGACTCTTATTGAATAGGAAAATAAGGGATTTGGAGATTCGCTGTCCACACTGTGGGAGAGAGCGCACTGTGATAGGAGCGTGAATTCCAAGGGTCCCCCCCGGGACTGGCACTAAGTAGCCACAGAACTTCAAACACATCATTTTGCCTCTCTCCTCCTCAGAAAACCTCTAGCCTGTGGGTGGTAAATTTATGTATTTCCAGAGCAGTGTTCTCAACTGGGGGAAATTCTGTTCTCTAAGAAACAAGTGGAAATATTTGGTTGTCACAACAGGCTGGTGCGGAGTGGGAGGGTGTTGCTGGCTTCTAGAGGGCATCCCCAGAGGTCAGGGGTGCTGCTAGGCACATCATGATGGACAGGGCAGCCCCCGCTGCAAAGAATTGTTAGCGTCAAAGTTGAGAAACCCTGTTCGAGAGGCCAGAGAGGTAGCAGACACAGTGAGGAGTGTCTGGGGTGATATTAGGGAGTGGTGGAGACTACAGCAAGTTGTAGAATGCACACATTTTCTAAAGGCATTTCGTGCACAAATATTTACAAGCCTTCGTGAACTGAAGACAACATAAAATGCAGGCCGGTTTCGACCTGCTTTCTGCCTAATTGTAGCCCTGGTTACAATTTTCTTTTTATAGGTGAGGAGAAAACTGTCTTCCAGTCATGCAGAAGTGCGCGCACGTGTGTGTGTGTGTGTGTGTGTGTGTGTGTGTGTGTGTGTGTTCAGGTATATGCATTGGCAAAAGGATTTATTTTTAAGTATTTTCCAAACAAAGACCGTCCATCCCTCTTAGAATCAAGTGTGCGTGTTCAGGTATATGCATTGGCAAAAGGATTTGTTTTTAAGTATTTTCCAAAGAAAGACCGTCCATCCCTCTTAGAATCAAGTCTCGGGTCTTTCACTTCCTCCCCTACTCTAGACTTTCTCTCTCCCTCAGTTCCGGCGACCTCCTTCCTCTCAGTCTGGCTTTCGCAAAGGTGTAGCCCAGCTGCTCCGCTCCCACGAGGGAAACTTCTGGTTTAAGTTTGGATCCCTTCACGTTGCTTGAAGCCTCTGGGAAAGAGGCCCCTTCGCTCACATTACCCCTTTAGCCTTCAGAGACAGATGGGCTAGGAAAGGCAGGTCAGCCCCACGTTTACGACGTGCCCACAGAGTTATTTATGGTTTGTTTGTCCGTTCAACGTGCAGCAGTTGTGGCCTATGACTTTCAGCTCCAGGGTGCATTAACAGATCTGGGGGGAAATTGGCAGTGTTAAAACTATATAGTCTCACTGGGCTTTTCGGCCTCCCCCTGCAAAGCAAACACAGCATCGATACCCAGACGCTCGGGCACGGTGTGATTTCTGGAAAGCCTGCGACAGGTGAGAAGCTGATGCAATTAGGAGAAAGAAGTTCTCTGCTCGCTGGGCTCAGAGGGTGGGAACAAGCGTGGCCAGTGTGAAGGTCCAGGTGTGGAACGTGAGATACCACCGTGATTGGGATACGGGCAAACTAAAGGCTGATGGGGCATCCAGGGCACCCACTGGAGAAGCGGCTCTGCACGGTGGAGGTGCATTTCTGCCCTACGGGAGGCAGGCATCTCAAAACCCTTGTGCACTACAAACAGTGGAACCATGGAGAAGTGGGATAGGACCCACTCCCCCCAACGTGCCTAGTGACCAGAGCACGAACAAAAATAATTGGAACTTCAGTGTCACTGGATGCTAAAAATGTGCAATGACTGCCCAGTGGATCTGTGGGCAGCCTGCTTTATTTAAAGCAGACCTGATGGGTGCAGGGCAGGGCTAACTGCTGTGGAGCTCAGAGCCGCTGGTGTTGCTCTTCAGGTGGCCAAAGAGCTCCTGCAACTTGCCATAAGGTGGGGTCCTGGGGAGAAAGCCCTGAGCGTAACAAGAAAGCTCTAATTTTCTTAAAATACAGCTGAAAAGTCCCTCGAGGGTATGAAGGAGCCACACTGGGGACTCTTCTCCTTCACCCCATTGTTCCATGTTATACTGACATCACTCCCCGCCCCCCCCATATGTCAAGGGCACAATCAATCACGTCGCAGAAACGTGAGTGGTAGCAAGAGTCCGTGGGAGAGAAAGGTACGACCTGAGGCCCTGGGAACTAATAGGCAGGTGCCTAGGGACGTGCGCAGAAGAATCCAGGGCCCTGAGCGGTTTCAACAAAGACAGAGCCTGGGTTTGCCTGGAGTCTGGCAGTAAGAGTTAAGCCTGCAAGGCCTTACGTAGTCTGTGTGGAAGTCGGGAAGCTCAAAGGAGTGGTGAAGTAGGGGTGGGAGTGGAAGGGCTCAGAATCTCTGGGAGATGTTGAAGAAAATGGGGCATTTACATAGACTCGCTGCCCCGACACGAAGTTTTAATGACACTTCTAGACGTAAGAGAGCAGGAAGGATGTGGTGAACAAAGGAGGATAGAACATTCCAGAGATTCTATGAAAGTCTTTCTCCCGGTCATGACAGATTGAAGGAGAGGGTAGAGGAGATGACCGCTGGATGTTTTGGTTATTTTTGTTTGTTTTTTTGTTTTTTGGTTTTTTTGTGGAAGAACATTATTCAAATACTCTCATTAAAGTATTGGAGAACCATGGCTTTACTTGTAGATCACTTCTCAGAGGAGAGGCAGTTATAGAGAATTCCAGAACATCCACACAATAGGACCCCAGGCCCTGGCAAAGTAGTAGAGATCTGATGACCAGTAAATCACAGAAAGGAAAGGAAGAAACCCACTGAGAAAAAGAGGGACCCCATACATTTTCTGGTTTTCATGACTCAGATATCTACCCTGGCTTTCACTTGATCATGTGTGAAGTCCTCAAATGGTACACCAATAGGAGCCAAAAAAAGATACACTGTTTTATTCACTGGGACGTATTGCATAGAGTGGTCATGATACAATCCTGAGCCTGGACAAGACCTCACTGGATGATTTGGTCTAAGTCCCTGCCTCCGGACCAGATCACTAAAGAAATTGCCAAGCTCAAGGAAACCTAGAGGCAGAGGTCAAACAAGAAACCAGGAGCATTTCACCGTGGATGCAGAGGGCTTAACCACACAGACAAAGCATACAAAGAGTAGCAACTTTACACTGTAACAATTTATAAACAACTATATACAATCAATAACTCTAGTTTGAAGAATGAATGCATGGATGAATGGATGGATGAATGGATGACAAATGAACGGAAGAAATTTTTGCTCTGGGAATTTAGCAATTCCGGTCAACTACTTACTCAACACCTCTGTTTGCAAACATCCTATTTGATATTCTGCACGTGCAAAGGTGAACCCTTCGGCTACCTGTTCCCTACAGTTTTATGGGGGGTGGATCCAGGTTTTGTGTCGCCTTCAGTTTATGTAGTCTGTGAGGTCCTCCTAAATGAAATGATTACAAAATTACAAATACAAAATTGCTTGGTACTCTCCCAGGACTTTGGAAGAAGCTGGTGTTAGGGAGAGGCCCTGAGGCTTATTAAATTCAGCAGCTTCTTGGTAGAGCTGACCTTGCCGTTCAAAGTGTTTCTCCAGGTGTTAGGAGCTTGAGAAAACAGTCTGGGGCCAGACCCTCCCTTATCCCTGCCTACCAACTCGTGGATTTGGCTTCATTGCCACCCACCTCCCAAGACAGGAGCCTTCCCCTATTGCCAGGAGAATTTGCTCAGCATCCTGGTAGATGGGTTTGGAAAGGTGGGGTTTGTTTTACTTCTTCCATCCATGTATCTTTCCACACACACACGGAAGTAATAAAATAAATAAAATGAGATAAAATAAATAAAAATAAAATATAATAAAATATAAAATTAAAATATAGAAAATAAAATAAATGAAATGAAATAAAATAAATAAAAATAAAATAAAATAAAAATATATAAAATAAGTGAAATGAAATAAAATATAATAAAATAAAAACATATGAAATAAAATAAATGAAATGCAATAAATGAAAATAAAAATATAGGAAATAAAATAAATAAAAATAAAATAAATAAAATAAAATAAAATAAAACTGACATTCTGCTCTCTAGGAGTTAAGCACTCTGTTGTGTGATAGGAGTACAAAGACAATTGGATACATTGATGTATGAGCTTTCTGTTGTTGCATAACAAATTCCCACTAATCTAGCAGTTTAAAACATCACACATGTATTATTACTTCACAGTTTCTGGAGTCCTGAGTTCCAGCCCAGCATATTTGGGTCCCTGGCTCAGGCTTTCTCCAGGCTGTGTGTCAGGTATCCGCCCAATTGCTTTCTCACCCAAAAACTGGGCTGGAGAGAAGAATCCACTTCACGCTCAAGTCGGTTGTTAGAAGACTTCATTCCCTTTGTATGGATGAGGGCACCAGCTCCTTACTGGCTCCGGCCCCCGGGTCCTAGACACCGCCCACAGTTTCCTGTGACATGGGACTCTCCATGTCACAGTTTAGGGCACTGTTGGCTGCTTCCTCAAGGACGGGAGAATTTTGTTCTATCATCTTCTAAGGCAAAGTCTTATATAACAAAACATAATGGAGGGAGTGACATTCCAACATCTTTTCTTTATAATGTAACCTAATCACGGGACTGATAGCCCATCATCTTTGCCATGCTCTTGGTTAGAAGCAAGTCATTGGCCCTGCACCCTCAAGGGGATTGTTCACATAGGGTGGATCATGGGGGTCACCTTAGGGTGCGTCCTCCACCACCCATCCACTTTGAAACCTCAAGGAGCCCTCATTTCAATAATTCGTCTCAAATGACTGGCGCCCACTCTCATTCTAAATATTTGGAAAATTTAATTATATTAAAACCTAATGTGTTTAATGTCATCAAAGAAGAGTAGTTCTCTCATTTCGTAGGAGTTAGAACTTCTCACAATTCCAGCCATCAGGAGCACATTTTATACTACGTATACATAGCTCTGTCTACATATGTCTGTCTGATGCATTCCAAAGAATATTTGTCAAGTGTTGACCCACGATTACAAGATGAACTCATGCACCTACATTCCAATTTCAGAGCTAGGCCATTCATTTCCCCCTCCATTCTGTCTCTCTATTCCGTATCACTTACCTTACTCATTCTCGTAAATTCGGCTGTGATCGTTTTTTTGCCTTTTTTGTATTTAATCGCGATGCTCCCTCCCCCTAAAAAGTTGTGTACTTTTGCTAAATTTGAAACTTTATACAAATGGCAAGACACACACCACAAAATTTTCCACACCTGACTTTTCCCACACAACTTACGGTTTTGAAATTGGTGTTTGTTTCTTCATGTAGCTATAGATCGATCAGTTCCACTCAAGCTCTTCTATTGTGCAAAGATGCCACAAATAAATATCCATTTTGATCAACGTACACTTAAGTTCTTTACCATTTTTACCATCACGAACGATGGTGCTGTGAACATTATTACATGTCTCCTGACACACACATGCAAGGATTTTTCTGGAATATACACCTAAATGTAAAATTACTGTGTCTGAAGGAATGTAAATATCCAATTTTACAGGGAATGACAAATTGTTTTCCACGGGTAGTTGTATTAACATAGACTCAACCTATGAGTTACCTTTGACCTGCTTCCTTACCAAAACTTGGCATTGCAAATTTCTTGATATTGCCCGTTGAGAAGCTTTAAAGGGTATTTAATTTTGATCTTCGTTTGTATTTTCTTGTTTATGAATAAGACCAAACATTTTATATTTTTATATTTTTATTTGCAACTTACATTTTCTTCTGTGAAATGCTGATTTAAGTGATTGGCTTGTTTTTCTATTGTTTATAGTTTTCTTGCTAATCTGCTGGAGCTGCCCATATATGTAAGGGCATTGTTAATTCTTGGGCCAATAAAATATCTTCTCATAATATATGACTTGTTTTTCGCTTTCTTTATCTTTTAATACAGTGAAATTTTAATTTTTTTAATCTTTATTCATTTATTTTGAGAGAGAGAGAGAGAGAGCACATGAGAGCATGCACACGTCCTTGGAAGAGACAGACAGAGCAAGGGAGGGGCGGAGAGAGAGGGAGAGAATCCCAAGCAGGCTCTGCTATGCGTGTGGAGCCTGACCACACAGGGCTCAATGTCACGAATTGTAAGATCGTGAGCTGAGCCAAAATCAAGACATTCAACCAATTGAGCTACCCAGGCACCCTGAGAAATTTTAATTTTTATTGTAGTTAGATATACAATCATTTCTTTGTGGTTAGCTTTCTGTGATCTCTATCTCAAGGATAGGGAAAATAAAAATATTTTCCATTATATTTTCAGTTTTTTAACAGAAAAAAAGATCTATATGAATGGAGAGCCTAAGTATCATAAAGCTAAAATTACTTCCATATTTAGTGATTTTACATTCAGAATAATTCCCATTAAAATAGTCCTAACTGATTCTTTAGAAACTTGGCAACTTTATTCTAAAATTTAGATAGAAGAGGAGCTATAATGATATGTATCTATACCTCTATTCATATAGAAGTATATATGTATATAAATATATGTATTTATATTCATATATATACACTATCTATATCTAAATGTACATTTATATAAGTATATATCATATATGCATTTTAGTTTAAGAATATACTTACGGGGCGCCTGGGTGGCGCAGTCGGTTAAGCGTCCGACTTCAGCCAGGTCATGATCTCGCGGGTCCGTGAGTTCGAGCCCCGCGTCGGGCTATGGGCTGATGGCTCAGAGCCTGGAGCCTGTTTCCAATTCTGTGTCTCCCTCTCTCTCTGCCCCTCCCCCGTTCATGCTCTGTCTCTCTCTGTCCCAAAAATAAATAAACGTTGGAAAAAAAAATTCAAAAAAAAAAAAAAAGAATATACTCACAAAATTATATAAGGATATTTACATAACATATAATTATCTACAGACATCTATACATAAGTATATATAAAATGCACGTTTCAATATATATTCAAATCTATAAAATATGTGTTGGATTTCATCAAGTGATTTTTTGGCATTTTTGTGATGATATATATATATATATATAAATTTTTTTTTCTACCTTCAGCTCATGAGGTTTATAGATTTCTAGTGTGAAACCGCTATTGTTTTGTAGAACACACTGAAAATCATTACAATGTATCCTAATTTTACCTACTATTCAGTTTAGTTTGCTAATGTTTTATTTAACAATGTTACATGCATGTTTGTGAGTGAGACTGACCTGTACTTTTCCTTTTTCTTTCTGTCCTTGCCCAATTTTGGAATCAAAATTATATCGACCTCATAGAGTGATCTGAGGAAAAGGTTCTCTAATCTCTAAAGAGTTTTTGGAATGTTAGAACGCTCATTTTCTTGGAAGTTTTGTGCTGACATTCAGGTAAGAGCACAGTGGCCTGGTGTTCTGACTATTCATGACCAGCATTGAACATGATTGCTTAGGACACACACTATACTCATTGTTAATGATTTTAAATTACGTCTTGCAAAACACTAGCCTATAAAATAATTTGCGCTTATTGTTTCCTTCACAGGATTATTGTTAACTACAGATTGAATTTCATTAATTTTTATAGAACCCTGGAGGTTTTCTATTTTTTTATTGAGTCAGTTTTGAGGGTTTTTTTTTTTTTTTTAGGAGGGATTTGTTATTTCATCTAGGTTTCCAAATGTATTGCCACAACATTTTTATGCCACTTTCTTGTTTTTTTATACCTCTGCTGTGTCTATAGTTATGTTTCTTTTTCATGCCCCGTGTTTTTATTTGTGCTATCTCTTTCTCAGTCAATCTTGGCAGAAGTTGTTTCTCCGAAAACATTAACGAAAGACAAGTTTTGCTTTGTTGGTCTATTTCATTTGTTCATTTCATTTGTTTGCCATCTTGTTAATTTATATTCTTCTCTTTATTATTTCTTTACTTCTAATTCCTGAGATTTATTTTGTTTTATTTTTTAATGTCTTAATTTGGATTGTCAGCTCATTATTTTTCAGTTACTAAAGAGTAATTTTTCATCTTATTGTCGAATATAATTAGACGAGGCTATAATTTCCTTCTTAGTATTATTTTCACTGAACTTTTAAAAGTTATATATTCTCATTTAGTTGTAAATATTTGTTTAATATAATTTATTGTCAAGTTAGCTAACACACAGCGTATACAGTGTGCTCTTGGTTTGGGGGGGTAGATTCCCGTGATTCATCACTACTTACAACACCCAGTGCTCATCCCAACAAGTGCCTTCCTCAATGCCCATCACCCATTTTCTCCTCTCCCCCCGCCCCTCCATCAACCCTCAGTTTATTCTCCGTATTTAAGAGGCTCTCATGGTTTGCCTCCCTCCCTCTCTATTTGAAACTATTTTTTTCCCCTTCCCTTCCCCCATGGTCTTTTGTTAAGTTTATCAAGTTCCACATATGAGTGAAAACATATACCGGTCTTTCTATGACTGACTTATTTCACTTAACAAAATACCCTCCCGTTCCATCCACATCGTGGCAAATGGCAGGATTTCATTCTTTCTCGTTGCCAAGTAGTATTCCATTGTACAATTAGCAATAACATTTTTAAAATGCTTTCATTACTTTTTTTGACCCATTTCATATTTAGAACTTTTTATTTTTATTTTTTTTTAACGTTTATTTATTTTTGAGACAGAGAGAGACAGAGCATGAACGGGGGAGGGTCAGAGAGAGGGAGACACAGAATCTGAAACAGGCTCCAGGCTCTGAGCTGTCAGCACAGAGCCTGACGCGGGGCTCGAACCCACGCACCGTGAGATCATGACCTGAGCCGAAGTCGGCCGCTTAACCGACTGAGCCACCCAGGCGCCCCTAGAACTTTTTAAATTAACAAATATATGGATATATTTTAATTCATCTTTTTGTTAATGATGGCTATTTTAATTTCACTTTGTCAGAGAACATTCCCTGTAACTATCTAAGTGTGGGACATCTGTAGAGACTCACAGCCTAGAATATGGTCAGTCTATAAGTGTTCCACATTCAGGGGTGCCTGGGTGACTCCATCTGTTAAGCATCTGACTCTTAATTTTGCCTCAGGTCACTATCTCATGGTTTGTGGGTTCGAGCCCTGTGTCAGGCTCTTCACTGACAGCAGGAGCCTGCTTGGGATTCTCTCTCTCCCTTCCTGTCTCTGCCCCTCCCATACACACTGTCTCTCTCTCCTTTAAAATAAATAATTAGGGGCGCCTGGGTGGCTCAGTCCGTTAAGCGTCCAACTTCAGCTCAGGTCACGATCTCGCGGTCGGTGAGTTTGAACCCCGTGTCGGGCTCTGTGCTGACAGCTCAGAGCCTGGAGCCTGCTTCCGGTTCTGTGTCTCCCTCTCTCTCTGCCCTCCCCCGTTCATGCTCTGTCTCTCTCTGTCTCAAAAATAAATAAACGTTAAAAAAAAAACTTAAAAAATAAAATAAATAATTAAACTTTCAAAAACATAAATGTTCCAAATGTGCTTCAAATGGATTATGTTATGCCTTTCTGGATAAGACTTCTCTATATGTTATTAAGTCAGGCTTGTTGATTCAATATTCATTTATTAATATGCTAACCATAGTCACTATTAATATTACTTCATTTCTTGACTTATAGTAATTGACAAATGTGTGTTGAAATTTCCCGTGCAGACAGGAGATTTGCACTTTTCTCCAGGTACATCAAATTTCTTTTCTTTATGTTAAGCACAGCTAACTGTTTACAAATTTATAATTGGTATTTAACAACTCTTATGAAATTAAGAAACCCTTTCTATCACTAATAAGGCCTTTTTATTTGCAAAATAATAAATAAAATATGGTGTCATTTATATAAATTTTGCAAATATACAGCTATGCTTATGGATATTATGGAGTTAGATATTAAAATAAGATATTTCCTATTCTTCCAATGGACTGTGTCCTCCAAGCTGAAAATATCCATCAGTTTGGAAGAGGTTATATGTGTGGCAAATCACCTCCAAGTCTGTGACTGGTCTTAATTTTAACAGTATCTTTTGGAGACCAAATGGACAGCAAAGTGACAACAGTTAGCAACGGTGTTGTATATTTGAAATTTGTTAACAGAATAACCTTACGTTTTCACAACACCCCCCCCCCCACCCCCTACACACAGTAGTAATTGTGTAGAGACGATGGGCACATTATTTAGCTTGATTGTGGTAATTTTTTAACTCTCTCTATGCAGTTGTATACCTTCAGTTTATACACTTTTTATATGCTAAAGACATCTCGATAAAGTTGTTTTGAAAAAGACACACAACACTATAGATCAACAAATTCAACAATGCACACATTTTAAATGATTATTTCTCAAATGGTTACAATACCTTTTGCTTTTGATGGCTACCAGAGTTTTCTTCTGGTATTTTTTTCTTCACTGTCTTTTCCCATTCTTTCATTTTTCATTCTTTCATTTTCAGGCATTCCATCCCCTTCTGTTTCCTGTAAAGAGTATGACTGGATATGTCTTTAACCCCAGTAATCAGAGCCTCTGCCTTTTAAATGTTGGGTTTTGTCCGGTCAGAGCATTGAGATTACTGATATAATTGCACTCGCTTCCACTATCCCCCTGTTCACTAATTTTGACTGTTGGTATTAGACTTCTGGTTTTTTCCTCCACTCCCTCACCACTTCCTCATTCTGTCTTCTTCTCTCTTCACCCCTCCAGGCTTTCCCTTGTGTTGCATTCTGGGTACTTTGCCCATACATTCTTTCAGTTCAGTAATAATCTCTAAGTTGGTGCTTAATATGCTATTTTCCCATACATTGGGCACTCAATTTTGGAAACTTTTTTTTTTTAATTCTCATATTCCATTTGCATCTTTTTCAAATCTGGCTGGTCATCTTTATTGTGTCTTGGTTTATTTTGCTCCAGAAGCCCCACGAAGCACACTGGGCTTTTGCGTGCTATGGAGGGTGTAATTTGGTTCTGAAATGGGACCTACTCGTAATACCTCCTTTTCTTTCTAGCAGTTTAGATGCTTTCTGATTAATTTCCACCACCCCACAGATTTCACGTACCCCCAACATAACGTAAGGCATGACTCTCTGTGAATTGTTAGCACTAATAATAATCCCTTAATAAAAATATAATTCTGGAGCTCATCCCATTCATTTTCTTCCTTGATACAGAGCAGGTCTTATTGACAAAAGTTACCAGGCAAGGAGGATATTCTCTTGATGTCATTTATCTACGGAATTAGTCTTTAATTTGCCTAGCATGGCCCTGGGGCAAGCCTAAACCCAAAGACAGATTAATGACCCCCAGCTGTTCCCCCCAACCAATTAGACACAATTCACATCACTGCCCTAGGGTAGGCTGCAGCTCAGATTTTACCCACAAGGCCACGGTAAACGTCACTCGGACCTCGGCCCCACTGTGACAGGACCATGGCCCCAGGGGTTTAGTTTAGAAGTAATTATTGCCAATTGAAAGAGAGATTATTCCCCAAATTACCACCATGTTGACTGTTACTAAGCCAGTCTCCCAAACTGAACTCGCAGAGCATCACTGGAATAAGGGAATGTAAATGTGTTGCTGGTAATGGGAACGGGAGAAGGAATTCTTTTCTCGATGGCCTGTGCTTCTCCTCAGCTTTAAGAAAGAAGTTTAAGTACTGGGGCACCTGGGTGGCTCAGTCCGTTAAGCATCTGACTTTGGCTCAAGTCATAATCTCATGGCTTGTGAGTTCGAGCCCCACGTTGGGCTCTGTGCTGACAGCTCGGAGCCTGGAGCCTCCTTCCGATTCTGTGTCTGTCTCTCTCTGTCCCTCCCCCACTCATTCTCTCTCTCTCTTTCTCTCTCTCTTTCTCTCCATCTCTCTCTCTCTCTCAAAAATAAATAAACATTAAAACATTAAAAAGAAAGTTCTGTTACTGAAGTTACTCTCACTTAACTGCAACCCCATTTTCTACGGATGGCTCCTCCTTACCGTGTTGGGCCCAGATGGGATGAGAGCAAGTCTGGACAGTGACCTCCATGGATGATCATTGGGTCCCCCTGGACCAATCCATACCTTTCACCCAGTGAGCAATCACCAGGCTTCATCTCGCTGCCCCCGTGCAGCAGCTGTTCGAGGAAGAGGGACTATCGCAGTGTAGCAACGGTTCACTATGTACAAGAGCATGCTCCATAGGTGACCCCATGTTGTGCTTACAGCATCCCTATGAAACAGGTACTATTAGCATTTGCATCTTACAGGTGAAGCACTTCAGACCTAAAAAGGGTAAATTACTTGTCCAGAATCACATAACTGGAAAGTTGCCGAGCTGGGGGAAGGACAGCTGCTTCCTTGTTTTCTATCACTTATCTCTACAACTCTATGAGGCAGGTGCTATTCCCACTGCGTAGTGAGGAAACCAAACCACAGAGAGGTTAGGTAACTGGGGCAACGTCACACAGCCTGTGTGTGGCAGAGCAGGGACTGACAGCAGGGCAGCCTGGGTGGAGACATGCTGTGTCGCTGAAAGTCTCCATCCCCTAATAGAGCTGGAAGGTGTGGAGAGCGTGTCACTTCATTTCTTATTCTACGTGACCTCCTGACGCTAATAAATCTCTGCTGTGGCCCAGCCTCCGTCTGAAACTCATATTTATATTAATAGACGTTTTAAAGAAAATCACGTTAGTGTAGAGTGAGAATAAGTAAATAGTAGTCTAGTCTGGAAGGGAAGTGGGAAGATGGATGGAGAAACGTATTAACGTTGAGAGGCAGGAGAACCTTCTTCCGACATACAGTTGTGACTTGGGTCTTCCTTTATGTATTGAAGAGGGAAGTGTCCATTCTCTGTTACTTAGAATTGGGTTTCTCAACTCTAGTACTATTGACACTGAGGACCAGATAATTCTTTGTTGCCAAGGGATGCTCTTTGCCTTCAATGCACTGGTTGTTGAATAGCGTCTTCAGCCTCTACCCACTAGACGCCAATATCCTTCCAGCCACCCCAGTTGTGGCAATCAAAAATATCTCCAGACATTGCTAAATGTCCCCTAGGAAGAAAATCACTGCTAGCTGAGAAATACTAATTGAGGGGGAATCTCAGAGAGCAAATATCAAATAATTCCCCGGCCTCTAAAATTAGACACTGCCTGCACTGAGCTGGTGAGACTGAGCAAGAGAGGGAGAGATTATCCTGAACAAGAGCTGAGTCGGGGTCCAATATGGTCACACTCTCCTCTTAACAAGGGAAGGGGGATGAGAGAAGTCAGGGGGATAGCCAGAGACCACGGGTACATTCCGAAAATACACCTCCAGAGAGCTTAGAGCCAGGGTGCTGGAGCAAATGCTTGGTGATATGGGGGAGAAAAGACACCTCTTCCTTACTAGAATCTCATCTAGTCCTCATGACAATACAACAAAGGAGGTGTCGCTTATATTTCTGTTTTACAGATGAGGAAAGATGCCAAAGACATTGTAGACTTGCCCAAGATTAGAAGGTGAGGGAATTAGAACAGAGGAGAGAAGTGCCTGACTTCATGTCTATACTCTTTCCGGGCACCCTAGGATATAGAGAGAATCTTCTAGAGATAACGTGGAATGATTCATACAAAGCTGTCTTTTCATCCATTTATTTAGCAACACATACACACACTCACACCATGAAGATGCTATGCTCTATCCACCAGGGATACAAAGATAAATGAAATCCAACCCCAGTCTTACAGAGCTCAGATCACTGAGAGAAAAAAATACATGTTAAAAAAAATTACAATGCAGAGTGCTAAACGTGCCGGAAGAGATATATACATGGCAGGGGTCATGGGAATGTACAAGAGCAGAGCCTATCACAGCCTCGGGAGGGGGGGAGGAGGGGAGTGTACTCAGGGGAGGTTTCATGGAAGAGGTGGCCTGTGAATTGAGTCCAAGGATGTCAGAAGTCGAGGAAATGACAATGTACCATTACAAACCAGCTGCCAAAAATTGCAGCTTGGTTCTGACCACAGAAAATGCACTAACGTTTTTTTGTTAAAGGGAATGCAGGCTATACCGGACTGGGATGTCCCTTCCCTGGGGAGTGAGTAGGAGGACTGATTGCCATTTGTATTGGTCAAGGTCCTCCAAAGAGACAGAACTAATAGAAGATAGAAGACAGAGAAAGAGGGAGACATCAGAACGGAGGGAGGAAAGGTGGAAGGGAGAAAGAGATTTTCAAAAATTGCTCACATAATTATGGTGGTCGGCATATACAAAATCTGAAGCGGGGGCTGGCAGGAGGGAAGTTCGGGTAAAAAGTTGATATTGCCATCTTGAGCCTGAATTCCTCAAGATAGACGGCAGGTGGGGAAACTCAGGCAGAGCTTCTACTCTGCAGTCTTCAGGAAGACCTGTTTCTTTTTTGGGAACATTCAGTCTTTGCTCTTAAGACCTTCAACTGATTGGATGAGGCCCACCCACATTATGGAGGGTGATCTCCTTTACTCAAAATCTACTAATTTAAATGTTCATCACATCCATCCACATCTATACTGGTGTTTGACCAAACCTCTAGGCACCATAGCCTAGCCCAGCTGATTGCTACACTAACCACCGTACCATTGCTGGTCATTTATTAATCACCCCCAGAAAGGATTATAATTTCACACCCAGAAACCTGTTAGAGGTGGGAAGTGAGAATCTCTGTCATCACATGCGCTCCAGGCTTCAGTGCCTCTGGAGAAGTTGTTCCCTGGGCGGGGGGAGAAGGAAACACAGGAGCTAAATTCAGCTCAATATTTTAGTACCCCCTTAGGCTCATAAATCCTGATAAACTTTCACCCTAAAGTATGTCCAGGTTTTGGTAATTCAACACTCATTTAAAATATTCAAAAGCGAGTGTTTGTTAATGAACCTAAGGTGAATTTTTTCACAAAATAATAAATTAAACAACGATTTTCTTGTTGTTGGAGTTTGAGGAAGCCTTTCACGTGTTTCTCATGCCATACACTAAATGTCTTGGCTTGAGCTGTGTGTGTGTGTGTGTGTGTGTGCCCATGTGTACTCATTCCTGTTTCTTAATTGACCAAAGGATACAGTAATTTCATTCAGGTCTATTACACCAGTGTGTTTCTGGGCACGTCTGTGTATATATAAGCTATAAGGTCTCAGGTTTTGGCACAGTGAGAAGCATTGATTTCCATGAACATAATTTGTTGATTATATAAGGACCATTACTTCCACTTAAAAAAAAAAAAAAAACAAAACACAGTTTATTTATTTTGAGAGAGAGAGTGGGGGAGGGGCAGAGAGAGAGAGGAAGTCAGAGAATCCCAAGCAGGCTTCTCACAGTCAGCACAGAGCCCCATGTGGGGCTTGAACAATGAAATCATAACCTGAGCCCAAATCAAGAGTTGGATCCTGAATGGAGCTGCCCAGGCACTCTTTATTTCCGCTTCTGAAAAGTGAAATTATCCAAGAAAGAAGTCCCCATGCAGAAGTCTATTGGATTATGTTTCTGGAGTTTACTGTCAGTTTTTGATCTCTTCATTAAAAAAAATGATTTATAAGAAACATATCAGATTCATACTCCACAATCCTTCATTTAGTTACCAGTTAATTCATTGCAGAATCCCCACACTTCGAAAGGGAACCCATACAAAGAAATTTCTGACAAATCTAACATGAACCAATCAGTAGGAAAAAAAAAAAAGTTTTCCTTCAAACTTTGCCCTATGTTTATTTTAGCCAAAAGGCTGAGAAGCAACTCCCCAAACTTCACCCTGATGGAGAAGAGAAGGCGTATGAAGTCCATGAGAAATGGCAGGCATATCGTTGATCAAATAAATGTGATTCCCAAAGCAAGAACTTCACTCTGGTTCTGTAGAATGAAGAGGGAAAGGGGGCTAGAAAGAACATGATCAATTATTCAGGCTTAGGAGACAGTGATAAAAATGTAAATGTAACCCTACCCCTGACTCTTTGCCCCAGCTGAATAAATTCAGACTAGAAACTGAATCAGCATCTTGCCTCTGATGAAAACCAATCGAAAGTACAAAGACAGAAAGAAGAAAGCCTCAGAAGCTCTCTGGAAATGACAGATAAATTGATCAAACATAACTGTAACCCTAAGATGAAACCGTTTTCCTGATCATGTACTTCAGGCCAAGGGGTCCTTCCAGCTCTCCTCAGATGAAGACACTTGTACTCCAAGAATCAGGTCTTACTGATCAGGTCTTACTTTTAAGCCTAAAGGTGATTATTATTTCGTTAATCATGGTCATGTCTACTCTTTCATCATGAGCGCATGTCATGTTTTCCCAAGAGCAGTACATTAGCCTCATTTCATCTTGAATCATTACATCCCTTCCCAAGGATGATCTCTGCATGCATGGATCCAAACTGCCCATCAGTAGCTCTATATGCCAAACTGAGGGCCAACAACAGCCCCGTGCTTGGCCTAACGTTACAGTTTAGAGAACAAAATATAAGAAAACCTCCCTGCACAGCAATGGAATAAAAACAATTTTTCCCATATCTATTTTAAAACAGATGAAGATGATTTTTCCCCTTCCCTTTCCCCATGGTCCCCAAGTTTCTCAAGATCCACATAGGAGTGAAAACGTATGATATCTGTCCTTCTCTGGAACAGATATCATATGTTATTCACATGATATTTCACTCAGCATAATACCTTCCAGTTCCATCCACGTTGCTGCAAATGGCATGATTAGAGGGAGGGAGGCAAACCATAAGAGACTCTTAAATACAGAGAACAAACTGAGGGTGGATGGCATGGTGGGAGAGAGGGGAAAAATGGATGATGGGCCTTGAGGAGGGCACTTGTTGGGATAAGCACTGGGTCCTGTATGCAAGCGATGAACCACGGGAACGTACCCCCAAAACCAAGAGCACACTTCACACACTGTATGTTAGCCGATTTGACAATAAATTACATTACAAAAATAGAGTAGCCATTAGTATCGTTCTGATTATCATTGCTGATGGGGCTACAATTTATTTTTATTTTTAATGAGTATGTATTACTTTAAAATAAAAACTAATTCTTTCAAAAAGCAAAAAAAAAAAAAACAGATGAAGAGATATGATATAAATGTGAGTGAACATATTTTTCTCGTACAGCTCAGTGATTAAAAGCCTGCGTTTAGAATCCAAGCTCCCTGCGTTCAAAGACGGACCTGCCATTCCAAGGTAGCCAGCAGGCTCAACTTTCCTCAGACTTTCTCATCTCTGACACAGGGATAATTACAGGGTTTGTTCTGAGGACCAAGCTTAGGACACGTCTGGCACGTAGTAAGTGCTCAGTAAGTGTGAGTTCTTATTAATACTGTGCTTACGTTAACCACTGGCCATGCCCTCAGGGGTTGGACAAATGCAGTGCCCTGAGCCACTGGTGCACATCTTTGTAACCGCACCACCGCGCCTGTCCCTGTACGTGTACAGAGAGAGTTACATGCTAATGCTCCTTCCCAATTTGGCTATCAGCTCTTAGGAGGCTTGTTAGTGTCACGGTTTAATATAAATTACAGAATTCTACCAACGTCAGATAATAAAGCTGTTTAATGAACCTGTTCACCAATATCCACTGGGTAGTGCCCAGAATTATGTCAACCATGATGGGGCACTGAAGAACCAGAGAAAGCCTTCTAGACATTGGCAACAGTTGAGGGAGAAAAAGGCTTATCTCGAACTACTAAAAGATTAAGCTATTATGTGAATTGTGTAATTACGGACAGTTATACAATAAGCTAACATATCATAATGTGCTACTTGTGGGTTTAGAATTTTCTGCAAGGGAGAATGAGAGATGATGAAGCGGAGCGGGAGACGGGCACACAGCTTCCCCACCCCCCGCACCGTCAGGTGGGGCTGCTGAGACTCCACATCCTTGCACAGCTTTCTTTTTCCGGAAATTATTTAAGCAGACAACTGTCATTAAAAAACAAAAACAAAAACAAAAACAAAAACAAAAACACGAGGGCACCTGGGTGGCCCAGTAGGTTGAGCGGCCGACTTGGGCTCAGGTCATGATCTCGCGGTTCACGAGTTGGAGCCCCACATGAGGCCTGCTGCTGTCGCCATGGAGCCTGCTTCGGATCCTCCGTTCCCCTCTCTCTGTTCATCCCCTGCTCGCGCTCTCTCTCAGAAGGAAATATTTAAAAAAATAATAACGAAAAAAAAATGTTTTAAACTAAACCAAAAACTCCTTCAGTGACACGATGATATTGCGCGGGGATGTCGACTTGCCCACTCCACCTTTGCACGTGGCCCAGTGGCATTTTCTCAGGGACTGAGCAGGGAAACTGTCAGGTCAGGGCTGCCTTGACTGTCCCGGCAACTACACCCACCCCAACCCGCCCGAGAACGTCCTGCACATCAGCAACGTGCCTACCCTCATTTCTGTCCGTCCTGCCCTGCTTTCCTCCCTGGCTGTCGCCAGAGCCAAGGGACGAAGGTTAACTGTCACCCTTTCATTACGTCGGTGTCACTCGCGAATGGAGGGGGACTGTTTACACAGCTCTCTTCCTCCCTAGGCAGGATTTTGTCCCTGGCCCTGCCCTCTGAGGTCACCCCAGGGGCACAGGCTGGGCATGGCTTGCAGTCAAGTGTGCCTGTCTGTCTGGGGAAGGATCGGATTTAGGCCCGGGCATGTTAGTTTTTGGTTGTTTGATAGTTTGCCTTTTAAGCCAATGCATTGGCAAGTCGGTGACCTAAGCGATTCGGGGAAGTTCGAGCAACGACTTCCTCCCGGCCCCTCCTCAGCAGCCCGCATGGCACCTGCTCGGCCAGGCAGCTTGGCTTGCCCGCCTAAACATTTCTGCTCTGGAAGGACAACATGTCCGGGCTGATTCATGAGCTGTGGTTTTGTCACAGTGAGTGATGGGCTGGACTTACTTCTTCGGAGTGAAATTCCTATCTGAGCGACCTCACCTTGAATAAATCAGGCCATAAATTGCACAGGGACCATCTTTCCAGGTACTGCAGACCCGTTCTGAGCCCAAGGCACTGGGTTGGGTGCTGGGTAAGGATTTAAAAAGGTAAGTCATATCTAGTTCTTGCCCTCATGTTGACAAGAATTTCGTATTACTAAGAGATTGGCAGGGAGTGGAGGCAAGAATACCAATTATACGACAGCCCCCACCCCCCTTCCCCCGGGTGGCTCAGTTACTTAAGCATCCAACTCTTGATTTCGGCTCAGGGCACGATCTCATGATTTGTGAGTTCGAGCCCCGTGACAGCACAAAGCCTGCTTGGGTTTCTATCACCCTCTCTCTGTGCCCCTCCCCTGCTTGCACTCTCTCTCAAAATAAATAAAAATAAGCTTAAAAAAAATATCACCGTTTGGATATAAGGCAGAAAAGTTCAGGTTGGTAGTTCAGGAGAAGCTTTGGAAAGTTACAGGCGCAGGGAACAGCATGAGCAGAAGCACTTATGTGGAGAGACCAGGCGTATTGGCAGGCCAGTGAGCAGAAGTGCATGGAGTTCATAGGTCATCAAAAGCACTCTTTTGAGGGGAACAGGGAATCTCCTAGAACAGCCGCCAACTGTCCTTTTCCCAGGGTTTGAGACTCGCCCTCTCTTGCACACCGCACTCAATTTAGGGCCCACATCACTTTAGTTTGTTGAAACTCAGAATGCATACCAAAGCCCTCAAGAGTGGTCTCAGACACTGAGCCTTTGTGGCTTCCAAACATCAGAGAGCCATTGCCTAGGAGGGGGAGACACACGAGCTCCTCACTCTGCCCGTGGACTCCTGGAAAATAACATGGTGAAGTTACCAGGCAGCTGAAAGTCTCACACAGAACAGCCTGTATGCTTTTTCCGATCTCGCTAATATTAAAAGCTGGAAAACTATGTAATTATAAAAACGATCAATCATTAGAATGAGCTCTTTTGGGAACGAAGGAGCACTGCACACTTGAAACAGTGGCCAAATACTTCTGTCAAGAATTCTGTGAAAGGGACCCTGTTGCTAAGTGGGAGATTGGCTCAGCTCACGTTTCCGAACCCAAATCCTGCTGTGGCCCAGAAAACTATTTAGGGACCTTGATGTGGATAACAGGAGTGAAGAGGAGGAGAGAAGCAGGAAGGAAACAGATGAGCAGGAACAGAGGGACAGAGCAAGGAAAAAAGGAAGAATGCAAAAACGAAGAAGAAATTGTTTGGCAATGCGTGGGCCGGTTTTTCAAATGACTGAAGCAGAGTAAGTCAAAATTCTATTATTATAAATATCTGAAGTGAGCTCTTCAATTTTATAACAAAAGCATGAACATGGACACTTTGGTCATGAATTTTATAAGAGATCGGATTGGGCTATCATTTGATTGCAAGATGGGGGTTAAAGGTCAGCTTTAAGATGAACAAACTCCAAATACTAAGATAAGACACGATGGCCTTCGCTTTTCTTTCCTTTTTTTTTTTTTTTCCCACTCAAAGACACTATTTACTTTGTGCAAGTCAAGCAGGATGATCTGTTGAGAGGTACGTGGTAAGTGTCAAAGCATGAAACCTGTACATATTTTCCACATTTTCCATTTGCCCTGGGTTACGGTAGCTGGCGTCGAGTGAAAAAAAAAAAAAAAAAAAAGATCTGGAAGGATTCTAGCTCTTCACTACCAGCGAGCTGTGTGACCTTTCCTTTTGTAATGAAAACCAAGCCAGTCAGATTAAAACTACCAGCCCCTTGAGTGAGATAATTTATATGACAGTGCCTTGAAGTAAATAAAAATCACTGTGTCCTAGTAAGGTATCATTATCCAAATAGAGGTATAATGCGAGGTTCCCGATACCAGCGGTCTGGATGTGCCCCAGGGCTTCTGTCATCTTTAAACACATGCTCTCTTGCATCTGGATGCATTAGGGTAGATGCACACTGAGAACAGAAGATCTTCCAGACCCTCTAATATCTAGGCAACTACAGTGTGGTCAGCGGAAATTAGAAGTAAATGGGAGAGTAAAAATAAAAGATTTTGAATTATGCTTTCCAGAATTTGGAGCTGTTTCGGGGATTTCATTGGAATGGGAGAGATGGCTAGGTTCTAAATTCTGGAATTGATAATTTGGTATCTTTCTCTGAAAGTTTAACATAGCACATGGCACATAAAAGGTGCCCAGGCAGTGTTAGACCTTAAGCTACATGGTATGCATCATTCAATATGGGCAAAGTTGTGCTGTGATACAATCCTGGCCCCCCCCCCCCCCCATATCAGTGGCTTAACACAACAAACGTCTATTTCTTATTCATGCTACACCTCCCTAGTGTCTTGGGTGTAAGTTCTGTCCCATCTCCTCCCCACCGGATCCATCTCCCTGAAGCAATGGACATCTAGAGCGCTGCCGGTCACTATGGCAGAGGGAAAGAGCCCCAAATGGTTACACACAAGCCACTCAATGCTTTAGCACGGAAGTGACGCCCATCACTTATACTCACAACGGCACTGGCCAGCACTGGTCACGTGACGCCACCCCAATCCGCAGAGCACCAGGAAGTGCAATCCTACCATTCCCCCGGAAGGTGGAGAGCCTGAAGTATCTGGTGACTTGTGTTAATGATAATAGCGTGACTCTTTGTTGTCATACTATGTGCATTTGAATAAAATTGAAGCAGTCTACTTGAGTAAAAGATACGATATTGCCCGTGGCTGAGTCTGCGTTAACATGGCCCAAACCCAACCATCAACATGGAAAACCAGAGGGCGCAGGGGGTCTTAAGTACAGGAGTGTACTTGAGTTCCAGCTGTCATCGTTGACATCGTCTCAGCATCTTTCACCAGAAGAAAGCTCAGTTTGAGATGGCCCTCAGGCTACCTCACTCACCTCCCTGCTGAGGAGGAAACGCTTAATGAAAATTTCTGTACATACGGTTTTTGCTGTCTACTTGCTAGAATTACTTCCCTACAGTGGGGACGGTGAAGAAGACTGTCTCAAGCCAGGTTGGCCCTGTAGCCAGTGAAGATGGCAGGTGGTTTAAATGGCACCAGGATAGTCAGTCAGAGAAAGATAAATACTGTATGATTTCACTCGTAGGTGGAATTTCAGAAAGAGATGAACGTCAGGGAAGGGAAGGAAAAATAAAATAAGATAAAAACAGAGAGGGAGGCAAACCGGAAGAGACTTCTCTAAATGTCTTGTTGTTGTTTCAGAGGGGGAGTGCGTGAGCGAGGGGCAGAGAGAGAGAGCGTGAGAGACAGAGAACCCCGCGCAGGCTCCCAACTGTCAGCACAGAGCCCAAAGCAGCTCTGGAACTCACCCGAAGTGGAGCTCGAGCTCACGAACCATGGAGATCATGACTTGAACCAAAGACCGTCGCTTAACCGATTGAGCCACCCAGGCGCCCCAAATCATAAGAAAGTCTTCACTGTAGAGAACAAATGGAAGGTTGCCGGAGGGACTGGTGGGGGTGGGGGTGGGGGTGGGGGGGCTAAATGGGTGATGGACACTGGGGAGAGCGTTTGTTGGGATGAGCCCTGGGTGTCGTAGGGGAGAGATGAATCACTAAATTCTACTCCCGATGCCAGTACTATATGTTGACTAACTTGAATTTAAATAAAATCTTGGAAAGAAAATTAACTAAATAAATAACTATACCAGGAGAGCACCACCTATCTCTAGGGCAAAGGGTAGAAACCTCACAATACTAGGAGTCAGATAAGTTTCCTAGAGTCCAAAAAGTGTAGCCAGAGGCATGATATCCGCGGCTATCTCACAGGGTTCTTGCACCCTTAGCAGATGCCGGACCGCCTGCTCTGCCCATCCCCTGAAAAATTCTAAGAGTCTCCAGGGTACGTTTCACAAGGCCTTAACCCGCAGTTTCTCTGTTCTAGAAGGTTCTATAAGTGTTCTAGCGCTTTCTTTCAGGAGGCCACAATGCCAGCCCAGGCATTGCTGATATTGCCTTCCATCTGTCCACATCTTTAGTCGGTCTTCCCGCGCCATGGTGCACGAGAGGTCCCCCAAGGAACTCAGCCACTGACACAGCTCCTCCTAAGTGCTACTGCTCCTCAGCCAGTCCCTCTCTGGAGCCCTCTTCGTCTCAAAATACACTGAGAAAATTGGCCAGGAAGAGAATTAACTCCCTTCTCTTCATGTGGGGGAAAGGAGTAGGAGATGGGTCCCTAAACATTCGTGATGCTTGTGTGACAAATAACATGGTGTTTAGTTAAACTTGCGTGTTGGTGTTTAGAAACAGTCTCTGTGATGTCAGCAACCCAGGCATGGATGACAGGGACTGTACCAGATGGCAGTTACCTGTGAATCACCAAGGTGCCCCCCGGATCACTCCTTACTTTCCATCCATCGATTAAGTTTTGTTGTGGATTACTTTAATTCACAGAATGCACCCAATGTGCTCAGACCATTGATGGATGCACAGTGGGCCCTACATAAATATCTTCTTGTTGTTGCTGTTGCTAAGTGTCCAAGTCCTTCCTTGAGAAGCAATTCTCTCTCAAAAGGCTCCTGAGACCCACCGCAAACCAACTTCCGGAGGGTGCTTCCCAAATTGCCAGAAAATTCCCAAACATGTCTGAAGTACTCCTAAAACTCACGTAATCCTCACGATTCTGCCAGCCAGAAACTATTATCCTCACATTGTACATAAGAAAACTGAAGGCCAGAGAGGTTAAGTAACTTTCCCAAGGTCACAGAGTAAGAAGTGACAGAGCCAGCTTTCAAATTCAGTTCTGCATGGCTTTGAACTCATTAATACCACAAGGAGGCTGAAGGGTTACAGCAGTGATTCTCAACCAAAGGTGATTTTGCAAGCCCAGAAGATATTTGGCAATCTCTGGAAACAATTGTCACGATTGGGAGATGGGGTGAAAGGGCGCTACTCACGTCTAGTGGGTAGGGGTCAGGAATGCTACTGACATCCTACAACGAAGAGGACAGTCTCCTACAACAAAATAGTATTGGTCCAAAATGTCAATGGTGCTGAGGTTCAGAAACCCTGGGCTATAGGAAGATACGTCTTATCAAATTGTTAGACAAGGTTAAGCAAGGGGAATGTCAGAAAGGACGTACTGAAAAATGCATTTGTGATTAGGGGATGAAGTGGGATTTAGAGAGAGGTAGAGAATAGTGAAGAGAGCTGCATAAACAGTAGGGAAAGGAACACAGCAGGTATTTGCGGAAAAAGTCCATGCACAGGAACAAAGTGGCAACAGAAATTGGAAAGGTAAGCTGGGGCCCGATCTGGGGAGGCCTGGAATGCCAGAATTCAAGTGCAGAGAGCCTAGGACAAAGAAAAATCCTAAATGATCTCAGAGCATTTGTCTTTGGGCTGCTGACACAGCTTACCCAAAAACATGTGTCTGTACATAAATTCATTCCCTTCGGACTCAAGCATTCTGCTTCAGTGTGATCATAGATTGCCTTCCGCCATCTTAGTCCTACCCCAGGACTTGAAGAAGGGAAACCCGGGGCCCAGGGCAGGAGGGTACCTGCACACGGTCACTGGCAAGGTAGGGACTAGCCTGGAACCAGAATTGAATCTTAGAATGAGATCCAGTCATTACCCCCATTAAATTCATGGTGTAACTTTGTGTCTGTAGTTGGGTTTCTGGAATCCCAAGAGCACAGCCAGCCTCTTTTCCCTTCAATTGTGTTTTATCATCCTTCTTCTTCTTCTTTTTTTTAAGGGCAGCTTCTTTATTTTTTTTAAGCTTATTTATTTATTTATTTATTTACTTATTTATTTAGAGAGAACAGGGGAAGGGCAGAGAGAAGGAGACAGAGGATCAGAAGCAGATTCTATACTGTTAGCCCAGAGTCTGACATGGGACTCAAACTCATGAACTGTGAGATCATGACCTGAGCTGAAACCAAAGTCAGATGCCTAACTGACTGAGCCACCCACGTGCATCTCATCCTTCTTCTACTTGTATGAAAAAGGTTTTTGGGGAATTCTCTTTATACCTTTCCCCATTCCTACTTGAAGCACCCAAAATGTACAAAGCCAAATATACTCATGCAAATCAAATAGTACTTTTCCACTTTTAAACAAACAAACAAACAAAAAAAAAAACCAGTATTGTTGAGGAAAAGGGTAGGGATAAATGGAAGGGCCATTGCTTGCGCTTTGAAAGCACTTTCCAAGGATCATGATTGGACTGGGCCAGTATTTCCCATTTCCTGCTTTGCATGTGGGCTCAACTTTAATGAAGACTTGAGATTTGGCTGAAAAGGCAAGGAACATACTCTTAAAAAGAATCCCAGGGACAGATCCAGTTGAGACAGCTTGTACATGGAGCCAACCTTTGACCCACAGCACAGTTCACAGCCTGAGATCTCAGTTTGGTAATTGTCGTATTTCTTCCTCCCAACTGGGCAAAGAAACCACGTTCCCAAGACCACGCCACTGCAACGTAAAGGTTATTTATTTCCAAACAAAAGAATTAGGAAATGTGAACTTTACGGTTTGAAGACCAACATTAACTCATCTGCTGGAGACAGATGGTATTTAGTATTTTCAATGAAGAGGCTGTAAAATGTGAAAACGTAATACATCTGGGATGAGTCATCAGGGTGAGTTAATTTGCTAAAACCTTAGCTTTCGCATTTCCTGATTAGATTTGTTTCTGTTTTCCATCCTTCATCCTGCCATCTGTGACCCTAACAATTTTCCATTTAACACAGAGAAAATACTTTGAATTTTCCTTTATTTGCAGTCTCACCTAGGGTCATTCTAGGGTATTGTCCTCAGGCTTAGTTTGAAGTGACAGTGAATCAATTTGCAAGAAAGACTTTAATATGAAAGTATCATTTAATATAAAGGAGTCAGGTCAGCTTGATCGCATAATATAGCCACTGAATACTGTACATGCATACATAATCTTTTCTTTTCTTTCTTTCCTCCCTCTCTTCCTTCCTTCCAATCATTTCCTACTAGTGGTTCCTCCTTCCGCACCTGCTTACTCCTGCTAAGTGCTCGTGTGAGTCCTATCTATAATCTTTAGCTTGGAGAGACGGGATTTTGTTTTGTCTTTTTTGTTTTATTTTTGTTTTTGTTTTTCTTCATGTATCCCTTTAGTGTGTGCCGGATTTCTTATTTAATTCTATGAAACAGAGAGCCCCATCTTCATTTAATGTATCCAATAGGTATTTCTTAAATGTCTCACATATATGCATCCCTTTAGTAATTCTCATGATACTTGGAAAGCTACAAAGGTCCAATACAGCATCAGAAAAGAAATGTTATGATGAGACATTCACAAATGGCAGGTACCTCCAGACCCAGTACAAAACCTTCCTCTGCTTTTTCCTGAGTCAGTCTACACGGAGTCTTTCCCCGGGGACAACCTGAAATCCCGTCTTTCTCGAGTGTCCCTCCTTCCTTTCCCTAAGGACCCAGCCCGTCTTTGTGCAACTCTATCCATCCCCTACAGAATTCACCCAGACTTCACCCTGGAAGTGTGACCGGTCAGATCCTTCCGGGAGAATGTTCTACTGAACCAACAAATGTTTCTCCTGCTAATATTTGTTGGGGATTTAGAGATGATAGTTAATGTCATCTCTTCCATTTCACGTTGGCACCAACTGAAACTTAGACACAGAATTTAGACTATGGGGAGAGAAAAACATCAGCCTGGTGGCTAATAAAACTCCTTTGGAAACTATGGCCTGGATCCATGGCCACAACTGACCTTCTCAATACTTCTCAGTTCTCAGATCTAGACCTTAGGACCTATTCTTAGTGGATTGTGAGGGTCTGCTGAGAAGAGTCCCTTCCTCATACTCACTCTCTCATAGCCACTAGGCCCCAATAGTCAAGAGAAATCTTTCCTCTGGACAACTTCAAGTAGTTAGTCCTGCCTGGCTCCTGGCCTTCATGAGCTCAGTAATAAAGGGCAACATCCCATGAAAAAGAAAACTCAGAAGGGACTGGGCCACAGGTTTCTAAATCCTAAAACCCAATCACACATCACTTAAGACAAAGGTAGAGAAGGAAAGCAGAATGCTCCCCTGCTTTTCCCTTCTGAGTAGTGAGGTGGAAACGTTCTCCCCTTTTTGAAAACATGAAGAATGGAGCATGCTTCCTCCAACACTCTCAAGATTTTGTTCTTTTAAACCATTGGTTGTAATGGAACTTGTGCTCCACCAGGAGTTAGACTGTTCCCTCAAGTTCCCTTAGAGAAGTTCTATTCCCTGCTTTGTGAGGTCTCTCCTAGTTTCAACCTCCCCTCATTGTGTAGACTCCCTGGATCATGGAGGAAAGTTTTACTTTCGTTCTGGAACATTCTCAAATGGGTATGAATGGCATCTTAATTAAATACCCAGGACTTGAAATCCATTTCCCTGTCTATGTCCCATCTCAGGTTGTTACTTGCCAAGATGCCCAATACAACACAACAAAAGTTAACAGCAATACAATCCAAAATATGATGACAGCAGAATAAAAGTAATTCAAACTTGAATTTGAACTGCCTCCCAGTATTAAACTCCCAGGGAGCAATTAAAGTCAAAAATTCAAATCCCCCTTTACATCATACCTCAAAGAAACTGAAGGACAACATCCTTTTTTTTAAAAGGACAATATTCTTAAATTAAAGACTACAGAAATTAAATCCTAAATAATATCTTCTCCATTTGTTCAAAAAAGAGATGGTGCTTAGTCTACACAGCAGGGCTTTCGTATTCCTTTACAGTGTTCCTTCAGCCTCTACAGTCTCTCACTGGACCAGGGATAATTCCTTTAGGGTCTCCAGAGCTGGATCGATTAAAGCCAAATTCTTATGTCCTTATTTTTTTTAACGTTTATTCATTTTTGAGAGACAGAGTATGAGGGGAGAGGGGCAGAGAGAGAGAGAGAGAGAGAGAGAGAGAGACAGAATCTGAAGCAGGCTCCAGGCTCCGAGCCGCCAGCACAGAGCCAGATGTGGGGCTCGAACTCACGAACCGCGAGATCATGACCTGGGCCGAAGTCGGACGCTCAACCGACTGAGCCACCCAGGTGCCCCAGTTATGTCCTTATTTTTAATGTGTGAGAAAAGTTGATAGAAATAGAATTATCATAGTATATACCGATGGGTTCACAAGCAAAACACCTAGTGTTACAGAAAGGATGCAAAGATATACATACATGCATACACACATACATACATACATGTCCCACAATCCAGTTTTTACTATGCAGTTTTAACATGTAATCTAGATGCACGTTACTGTTTCCAAAGACCATAATAGTGTGGTAGAGGAAGGTCAGAGGGTATAGTAACCAAAATAGTTTGGCTCACTTAAAAATCATTTCTAACTAACTCCTCACTCGCTGGCCTCTATAAAAGAGGCTAGATAGCTAACTACTTGATTTTCTTAGTCATCGTCCAGCCTGGCTTATCCACGTGACACAAATCCGGCCAACATGGTATAAATGAATGTCTGAATAAATAGTTAAAGCCTCAAGTAAAACCTGTTGGCCCTTAGCCTTCTTCAAGCCTAAAACACAGATGTGGAGTTGGGAGATGCGACAGACACCCTGTGACCAGGAAGGCAAAAGTTATGTGCTGGAAATGGAGGAGTGAAACAGAGAAAGAGCCTGTGTTCCTGATGGATCTCAGACCCATAGTATGCCCACCTCTGCGTTTCTTGCTACACCTGCTTTTGGTGTGCCTACTTCTGGATTTCTGGCTATGTGAGAAAAGTAAATCGTTACATCTTTGAATAGGATTTCTGTGACTTTTTTAGGTAGACATACTTCTAAATGGTTCAGAGAAAACAAAAACCCCAGTTCCAGCTTTACCAGCAGACAATCAGTCTCCAACAGCTGCCCAATGCACAGCTCATGAGAATTAGAGGAAATATCCCGTCAGTAGGTAACTTCCCCCATCCTTAGGGGAAACACCCACCAGTGCATAGCGTTAGAAACTATATTCATGACATCACAGTCACCAGACCTCACCTTAAGTGTCCTTGTTTCCCATAGAACCTCTTGATTTCCATTTTCTCATGAGTTCCATGTTCATGCTCTGCCCCCACTCCCCCACCCCACCCCTGCCGCAGTGCTGAACTATTAGAACCAGTTCTTAAGCTGATAAACTTTGCTTCTCAGAGGATAACTTTGATGAATTGCTATGTTAACACCTACTGTATCTTTGCAAAGACCACCTTCAGGAAGGAAGAAAATGGAGGGAAAAGAGGAGACGGGGTAAAAACCAATATTCTGCTACAGGTGTAAAATTTGGCCTTTGGTTCCTCTGCAACATTTACCTCATGCCCATCTTTTTTTTATGTTTATTCATTTTTGAGAGAGATACACAGAGAGACAGAAAGAGTATGTTTTGGGGGGAGGGAGAAGGAGGGAGGGGCAGAAAGACAGGGGGAGAGATGGTCTGAAGCGGGCTCTGTGCTGACAGCAGCGAGCCTGATGTGGGGCTCAAACTCATAAACTGCGAGATCACGACCTGAGCTGAAGTCAGATGCTCAACTGACTGAGTCACCCAGGCGCCCCTACCAGGTGTAAATCTTAAAGGACTCACAGCTATTAGGCTGGACAAAGTATATTCGTCTAAAATGGTGATACATCGTGTGTCTGGGCGACTCAGTCGGTTAAGCATCTGATTCTTGATTTTGGCTCAGGTCATGATCTCACAGTTCGTAGGATCGAGCCCCATGTCAGCTCAGCATGGAACCTGCTTGGGATGCTGTCTCTGTCCCGATCCCTCTGCTCCTCCCTTGCTCATGTGCTCGCTCTCTCTCTCTCTTTCTCAAAATAAATACATAAACTTCAGAAAAAAAATAAAAGAAAATGGTGATACATCTTTGGATGTGAAAGGAGCATATGAAAATATGATGTTTTGAGGGCTCAGGGGATAGACAGTAATTCCTGTTCTGGATACTTGAGTAGACATAGAGGCAATATTTGTATATTGTACCATTCTTTTCTATCGAAGCTCAGAAATTTCAGGAGGAAAAAGAGCAGAAAGGTAGCATCTTGGCTGAGAAAGCAGCATGAGCAAAACACAGAGGCAGAGAAGAGTTAGGCGTGTCTTGAAAACTTGGAAATGCTGGTATCGTCATGTACAGGAGAGTTGGAGGAAATTAGTAAAACAGTTCAGGTCAGATACTGAGGTCTTGATGTTCTCCAATTAGTTTTCAGGTGACGGGAAACCACGGGCAGTGAAGAAAGGTGGTGTCAGCTGAGCTTCCAGATGGTTCTTCAAACAACAGTGTATAAAGTGGAGATGATTGCACTAGTCTCAGACAGGGCCAGAGAGGGGGATGCCTGCATGTTCGGTTAGTTGCGGGTCGGACTCTTGATTTCTGCTCAGGTCATGATCCCAGGATCGTGGGATCGAGCTGTGCATTGGGCTCCATGCTGAGCAAGGAGTGGAGCCTGCTTGACATTCTCTCCCTCTGTGCCTCTACCTCGCTCATTCTCTCTCTCTCTCTCTCTCTCTCTCTCTCTCTTTCAAATTACAAAAAGAAAGAAAGGGACAGATAGGGACTGAAACAAGGAGATATAATTCTCAGGATCTGGTGACTGATTGGATGCACTGAATCAAAGGGAGAGAGGGTCACTAATGATGGAAGTTTCTGGATGGAGTGCCTGGGAAGATGGTGAGGTCTTTCACTGAAATAAGCATGCCAGAATAAGAGAAGAGAATTTCTTCCATTTCTGCTCAGCAAAAAGACATCGAGGCTGACATGTCAAGCACCAAAATGATGAACCAGAGCTTGAGGGAAAGGGTGAAACTCAAACTGGACACTCAAGGATCCTCCCCACAGAGGACGGAGTGGAAATTGTGATGGTAAATCAACCCTCTGATGGTGAACCTCAGGAAGGTAGGGCTGATTTTATTTCAGAAGCATGTGAGGGCTGACAACACAGAATCTAGGGGAGAAGAGATTTTTTCATATTGAAAAGATGAGTATATTATTATCTCTGAGGTATGGGCTGTAATTTTTCTTATGCCTTTTGGGTTTTACCACTTTTTGTTACTTCTATAAATAATAGAAACGGTAAATATTACCTTTGAAGAAGATAAGAGGACTAGTATAACATGCTAATGGAGACAAACCAGTAATGTAAATGCTTTTTTACGAGTTTTAAAATTAAAAAAAAAAAACACGTTTTTTTCAATTGGCTTCTTCCTATGTTTAATATTTGTTTATTTACATAGAATTGTTTGGTAAGTACTTACGGACTGTCTGTTCAGTGCCAGGCACTGTTCTTGAATGTTCAGGATACCCGTGGACAGACCATCACAGGTCCCTCCTCGTTCGTTGCTTTCAACCCCCCTCCCCTTGCTAGAATGCAATGTTCCTTGCACTTTGTCAGGCAACTGATACATCCGAGCTCTTCAACCGCTGAAAGACTCGTGCCACCATGACCGTCAAGTCAACTCACTTTACTTATCCAAACTTGTGTTTTCTCGGTTTCAGAATGGAAATAGCCATCCCCACCTGTGAGCCTCGGAAGTTCGCTGTGAACTGTATTAGCATAAACAGCAAAGGATAAAAGAACAGAAACCCTGGGTTCTAGGTTTTGATTCTGGTTCCACAGCTTAGAGTGTTTTCTTAGATCTTCAGTTTTATTATCTATAGCTACAAAATTATTCGTACAGAGGATGATAGATAGATGATAGACAGACAGAAGGTGGATGGATGGATGGATGGATGGATGGATGGATGGATAGATGGATGGATGGATAAATGGATGTTGTATGTATGGATGGATGGATAGATAAAGAGAGACAGACAGATAAATAGAGTTGGGAGAGGATTTGACTCAAGGCTTCAAAAACTTTCCAATTAAGCCCTTTCATAACAAAGAGAAGCAAATTGTGTATCTTGAGTATAACCTCAGGTGTCTTGATACAATCAGGAAATTTCCTGGAAGTTGTATTTTCTTTTATTTATTTTTTTTTAATTTTTTTGTTGTTTTTTATTTATTTTTTGAGAGAGACAGAGCACGAGCGGGGGAGGGGCAGAGAGCGAGGGAGACAGAATCCGAAGCAGGCTCCAAGGCTCTGAGCTGTCCGCCTGACGTGGGGCTCGAACTCACAAACTGTGAGATCATGACCTGAGCCAAAGTCAGAGGCTTAACCTACTGAGCCACCCAGGCGCCCCTGTATTTTCTCTCAATATTTCTATAAAAAATCTTCATATTAATTTCATTTAATCATGCTACCTTAAATGATTTACGAAGAATCAATATTAATGATATCTGTTTCTCCTGAGGACTTTTAGGTGCTATGCCTTCTGTTAAGTCCTCTTCTTACATCAGTTTACTCAATATACCCAATCACACCTTTACTTAGGGGAAATTATTATCCTTATTTTTCAGGAAATAAAATGATGCTCACAAGACTTGAGAAACTTGCTCAGGACCGTATAGCTAGGCTGTGGTGCAAGCGGGATTCGAACTTGGGTAGTCTGGATCTGGAGCCACAAGATCTTAAGGTGTGCCTTAGTTTACTGTGGGTCTTTCTCCTGCCCCTTACCAAACACCATAGTCCATCTTAGAGGTACTTAGCAGTGCCCAGTGAGGACAGCAACGTATGGTCTCCCCAACCCCGCACCCTGCCCATTCACCGTGTGGTCATCCATCCTGCTTAAGATTGGGAGATAAAGAAACATAGTCTTTCCAAGCTCATGTTTCCCAGATGCTGAATTTTTCCAAAGGACACAAGAGTCTTCGTTTCACCCTGCTTCTTGCAAAGGGAGTGGTGAGGTGGTTATGAACGAGGTGTTTCTCCTGCAGTCCTACTCATACTGGGATGATTTACTTAATGTCTTCCTAATAGTTTGTGGCATGAAAGGGAGTGGAAGGGTTAGGACTGGGAGTGAGATGGGTAGAATGGGTGAAGGGAGAGAAGGCATGATTTATATTCAGACGGGGCAGTGCCTTCAGCCTGACTCACAATGGAGGTTATTCGTCAAGACCACCAGAGTCTCAGGGACATGAGGTATTTGGATTTGGAACATATTCCATCCGTCTAATTGCTGGTGAGACCTGAGGTGACACGAGAGAAACTGATCAATTGTCTGCCACCCTACTTGCAGCCCCTCTGACCCTACACATGAGGTTCTCCTTGCTTTATTGGGTTCTAATGTCACCTCTCTCTGTTTCCCTCCCCCCTTGTTTTATGGTGGGTACAATGGCAAGCTTCTTTCTGTTTGTTACTCTTAACCCAAAGACAGAGCAGCCTCCCTAACAGAACACTCTGCCTTGAAATAAAAGCACGGATCAGTTTGATTCAGAAGAAGTCTGTGTACTTACAGAGGCCACATTCCTCATTCCCGCCAGTGTCCTGAGCAGCAGCGAAAGAAAAGGTACTTCTTCAACCATAATTTACTAAGCGCATAGTTCGTCTCAGGGACTAGAGACATAGCACTGAAAAAGTCATGGGAGGTCCCTACACTTACAGAGTTTTGAGTCCGATGGGAGTGAGAAGTATGAAATAAGCCACTTTGGCATGGAGTCAAGAGATATGATGGGAGAAGTATGGGGATACACAGCACCCCAGAACACGAAGGTGTATTTAACTCCACCTAAGAAGGTTACTTCATAGGACTCTCCAGAAAAATCCTCCCTTTCAGGACCTTTGTCTCAGGAAAATGCTACCTTGTGATGAGACCCTTTCTGGTCCCCAGAATATTCTCTAAATCAAGTAAAACCATTGCCTTCAGTTATAGACAAGATGATGTATCTCTCTTAGAGTGTAGTAGCCCAAATACTACCTTTGAAAGTATTAGAACATGATTGGCTTTAGCAGTATAATATTTAGGAGTGTGATTATTTGCAAACGGTGACTTAGTTCATGAATCCTAGCTGCTCTGGAAGAGTTTAGCATCTGAGAGGGGCCTCTGCTCCTGTCACGTAGCATATGCACTCATTGTTTATGCCATTGCTACTACAGCTGACAGAACCTACTGGTGAGCCTGCTGAAACTCCCCCAACTAGGCAAGTTGGACCCCAAACCCTATGGCAATCTACAAGCGCTGAGATCTCATATGCCCGTACCCTTGAGTGGTTGCATTCTGTCCAGCAGTCTAAATCTCCTCTCCCATGGGCTAGGGATTCTCACTCCCCCTTCACTGGGTCCACTAGAGGTGAGTAATGACACTTTTTGTTTTGTTCAGACCTGATGCATCTCCCGTCTCTGTAGAAAAGCCACTCGGAGGAAAAGAACCTGGAATTGGTTCTACTTTGAAACTAGGAGATTCCTCTTTGGAGTTAAACAAGACTGAGAATCCAGGCAGGCTTCCTGTAGGAAGTAAAAGTTAACTGAAGGAGGGGCAAGTGCCTGGCAAAGGCACAGACTAGATTGTTCATCCTGTATGAAGATTCAGAGTGTTGTCTCGCAGAGACCACAGGGCATGTAAGGCACTAAATAAGGGGGAGGGGAGGGGTGGGGAAAGCTGAGGAGGTAAGGCTTGTAAACAATGTTAAAGAATGTAAACTTTATCCTGAGGGCAAGGGGAAGCCAGTGAAGAGCATGAAGTAGAAAAAAAGACATGTTGGGATTTGCCTTTTAGAAAAATCATGTTGGCTCCAGCATGGAGAAGGAATTAGAAGGGAACAGATTGGAGACAGTAAGACGAACACGATGGTTGTGGCCATAGCCCAGAACAAGAGAACAGGAACATGGACTAGGGTGGTGGCAGTGATGTCACCATCGCATTTGAGGAATGACAGAAGCCAGAATGACCTTGGTATATTTAAAGCAGTGAAGCAGTGAAGGAGAGAGAGAAGGCAAGGATGCCTTCTGGGTGCCCGGCTTGAGCAGGCAGCTAAAGTGATAAGAGCATCATTCACTCTGTGTTATGGACTGAATGTTCGTGTTCCCCCCAAATCCATCTGTTGGGTCGCTGATCCACAGTGTGATGGTATTGGGCGGCAGGGGTGGGGGGGCTTTGGGAGGCAATTTGATTTAGAAGAGGTCACGATAGGGGCGCCCCCATATGGATTAGTGCCCAGATAAGAAGAGGAAGAGACACCAGCGGTTCCTTTCACTTCCATGTGAGGACACGGTAACAAGGTGGCCATCTGCAAGCCAGGTGGAAGTCCCTCACCAAATCTGCCTGCACCCTGATCATCACAAACTTTCAGCCTCCAGAACTGTGAGAAAGACGTGTCTATTACTGAAGCGACCCAGTCTGTGATATTCTGTTACGGCGACCTGAAATAGACCACGAGAGTCAGAAGAGAAATCTAGGTGAAAGATATGAATTCCAGGCCATGCATCTGTTGGAAGACATGTACCACCACGGCATGTAGGAGGTGACCAGGGAGATGGGGAAGAGTGTGAAGAGAAGATGCTTGGGGACACCAACATGAAGGTAGCAGAGACCTAGTAGCTTTGTCCACAGCATTCACAGTCACTAAGGTCCTGAGTGCGGAAACGTCCAAAGGTCACACCGACCCCCAGGCAGGTGGTCAGAGCACATCATCTGCCCTACGAGGACTTTAACTTGTAGTCTACCAGCGGTGGTATCTAAGGAACCCACATCTGTGAAGGGACCGGAGTTACACCTGAGGTCTCCTGTATCCATTGTGTGGATTTTTAAAATGTCCACGGGGCGCCTGGGTGGCGCAGTCGGTTAAGCGGCCGACTTCAGCCAGGTCACGATCTCGCGGTCCGTGAGTTCGAGCCCCGCGTCAGGCTCTGGGCCGATGGCTCAGAGCCTGGAGCCTGTTTCCGATTCTGTGTCTCCCTCTCTCTCTGCCCCTCCTCCGTTCATGCTCTGTCTCTCTCTGTCCCAAAAATAAATAAATAAACATTGAAAAAAAAAATTTTAAATGTCCTGAAGCTGTGAAGTACTACCCTAAAAACGATTCTCACTGTGATCAGAGCTACCTATCATCCTCCCTCATTTTAAAAGGGGAGACAGGGGCACCTGGGTGGCTCAGTGGGTTAAGGTCCAACTCTTGGTTTTGGCTCAGGTCGTGATCTCACAGTTCATGAGTTCGGGCCCCATATTCAACTGTGTGCTGACAGCGTGGATTCTGTTTGGGATCTCTCTCTCTCTCTCTCTCTCTCTCTCTCTCAATAAATAACTTAAAATCAACTTAAAAAAATAAAATAAAAGGGGAGACATTGCTTGTCCCCATGAGAACGGAAGAGCCTGAAATCATTCCAGATCGTCTGTTTTAGGTTTACAGTCTGTCCCTGTCTTCATAAATTACTGTTTATAGTTTCTATATGTTCATGTCCGTTTTATGATTTTCAGAAACTGTGGATCTTCTCCATCAGATCCCAAAAGGAAAAAAAAAAATCGTTAGCAGAAGATTGAGAAAAATACAGCATGAGGGAATTTCTCAGAACCATTTCTGGGAGACCTAAAATGCCCTTCTCTTGCCACTTTGGCCTGTCAGCTGTGGCCGAGCCCTGGATGAAACAGGGAGTCTGAAATGCAGGCTGTGTCTGTCCCCGCTCCTGCCTCATGTTTTCTATTTCTGCTTCACATCATCATGGATAATGAAAGTCGACTGGCCGTTGGGTTTCCTCTCCCACTGCCACTGTCGTTTCCATTTGCTGGGTCTCATGCCTTTTTAGCACAGAGTTGTTGTGTTTGGGCTCTCATTTGCCAGGCAGTGATAACTTCCAAGAAAAACCTATTCTTATTGAATTATTTTTGGAATGTTATGCAAACATGTCTAAATTATGTGGCAGCCAATTCTGCTCTAAGATCTGGTTTTGACTTCATGTTAATTCAAGTAGGGGAGAGAAAGAAAGCAACGAAAACCCAAAATGGGTACACACCATCTTTCATTGTCTAAGAGAATTATTTCTGTAAGTCATCCCCTCAGATACTAGGACCCCAGCTCCCTTTCAGAAGGCTGGGGAGTGAAGGCCACGTTCCAGTCCCGGGTTCCCCTCATGGAATATGCAGAGGGAAAGCTTCCCACTTCAGTTCCCCAGGAGAAAAAAAGGCTGAAGTAGGCGACACTGCATATACAGTGTCTGGATCTCCTTAAAAAAGCTAGGATCTCCTTAAGAAAACACACACACACACACACACACACACACACACACACAACAAATGGGACTTCTTTCAGTGAGTCCAGACCTTAATCTAAGCTATCTCGTCCACGGACCTTTACAAAAACAAGTAGTAACGGCTATTTCCCACCCCTGAGCTCTTCATCAGTGATTCTCAGAGACAGCTTAGTTGAGAATTAGGTTCTAAGTTCAACAAAGCCAATACATTTCTGATCCTGGGGATTGACAACCCTTGTCTTTCATTTCCACATGTTCTAGCTAGAATCCGTCCTTTTAATTTTTTTATTTTTTATTTTTATGGGGCATTCTATTCCTCCAATCACTGTGAATTTGGGAACTTGGTAAACCCAGAACCACTGATGACCCTTATCTGCGCCAGGACAGGAGGGTGGGTGAACGGTTAAGAAGCGGAGTGCACGGAGTGCCTCGCACGTATCTGAGCTCAGCATCAGCCCGTGACTGAGCCAGATCTACCCGTTGGCCTCCAATTACAAGAACCAGTAAAAGTACGAATCTTAATGACTACGATGCATTGCAAGTCTCAATGTATTCCTTTGACAAATGGGAAAGACAGCATACTGAGCTTCTAAGTATGTCCCACAGATGTTTGCAATTCCAAAACTCCTGTCCATAATGTTCTTGTTCAAAATGCCAGTATGTGCGCAAGTGGCTGACTATAGGGAACAGAATTAGTGAAGAAGAGGGACTCAGATTCCTGAAGCAAAACTTTTATTGCAACAGCACCAGTGGGCCCCATTGTCAGAAGATTCCAATCAAAGCTCCTCCCCCTGGCCCTACCAGCTGGCTGCAACTACATTCTCAGTCTTATCCCTTAACATCCCTCACATACCCCATCCCTTGGCTAAGTGGGGCCCTGTTATCCACTCATTCTCAGTACTTCCCTTATTGCCCTTGTAATCATCGTGTCCTCTTTCCGGGATGTCTCCACCCAGCCCCATCCCACATGACTATAACCCCCCATCTCAGCCATCTACAGTCACTCAGAGTCCACCTTTTCCAAAATCTTCCCTCAACTCCCAGTCCCCCACCTCACTTCTAAGAAACAATTCTTTCTCTGAATCCCCAAAGCACTTTATGTAAACCTTACTTCTGTTACTGGATCAAGTTCCCATCATGCATCACCTCAGCTTTGCCCAGTTCTCAGGTGCCTCAGGGGCCCTTGTTGCCCTAGTTGTCACTGAGGCAAGCAGCCCTGTGTGGCCTCTGACCAACCACGAATGAACACAACCCGACAGTGACTTCCTTCATGTCCTTCAAGTTTTGAACCCCTCACCTTCCATTTTGGTATATCCCCGCTGCTACTGAGGCATTAAACCTAATGGGGGGTTACATGAGACATACACACTGTAAGTGCAGGGAGTTAATGCCTCCTGCAGCAAAGTTCTGACCATTCGGAGACAAGAAGCTGTGAACAAGCTCTCCATTCTCCTTTCCTAATCCATCATGTACTTTCCTGAGACCCAGTAGTTCATAGACTTCTGGGAAGACAGTCCTACGCAACTGAACAAATACAGTTGTTACCAAGCCGTGCCCGGGTCGGTGAACACCCTCTTGGAATTGTTCTCTTTTCCTTCCTCCTTTCATGGGTTTGCACTCCCCATGAAAAAAAGCAGTACAATAGTTTTTGCATCTGACACTGTTTTCAAGGCTACTCAAACGTATCACTTTTTACTGTATATCATGGTTGCTTATGGACGTACCCCCAACTTTTTGACTACATACTCACTGCAGGTACCTTCGATGTTTTCTATCTCGTACCACAACGTCCCTAGTGAGTGCCAGGCATAGTGTTGGTGCTCAAGAAACGTCTGTGTTATGGATGAAAATAGACTTTGGAGAAGGTTGTATCAACTCAGTCCTGAACTGACACAATCCCAATATGGAGGGATGGCAGGGGAGTTTGATCTTACATCACAACTTCCGTTCTCCAGACAATGACTTGTTAATATAACCAAAGGCTGTTGGATGCGACACAGCACAATTCAACCAAAGGCTATCTTCTTTTTCTTCCCAGTACAAGAGTGTGTATGATGAGGCAGAACATAGAAAATCATTAGGTCAAACTCTTTCTGGAAGAGAAGGTCGCAAGACGCTGGAGAGCAGATCATAGGGACAATAACTAGACTTCCCTTAGTTTTGTGAATACAAAGGCCAGCAGGCATATTTCCCCACTGCTTTGGGGAAAGGGTATAAAGAAACTCTAATGGCCATCACCTCACCACTTCTAATACAGCCTTTCCGACATCGTGAGTCACTGTGGCTGGAACCTGCGTGCCCCTGTGTGCCCTCAACACTACTTGTGGCCTGTGTTCATACCTGGGTCCCCAAGGGCACAGAATGCAGAGAATCAGTTTGTACCAGGAGAGCTTTTAAGAAAGGCACCACATCTATAATTGGGTAGATGGTACACTCCAGTTTTCTCTCACCCCTGTATCTGGAAGCAAGATTGTGCACTTTGGACTATGTCCCTGGAGTTCTTGGACCTCAAGAGAGGAATAGTAGTCTTCCTGTTAATGAGGCCTTGACCAGCTAATTGCAAATTAAAAGATGTGACCACATTCTTAAGGTGAAGAAGTGATTCCTCCTGGTCATTCCGGGACTCGCTAAGCTGTCTGTGAGAAGTACTCTCTGTTCACCACAGCCTTTCTAGGGTACCAGGTGTAGCCTTGGCTTGTTGGAAAGTGTGACCCATGCAGAGAAAAACAACACAGGAGTTGGACAGAGGAGAGCAGAGGAGATGAGTAATTGTACCTGTCAGAAAATGAGGATAATGGTTAAGGATACATGCGCGGCAGCTCTGAGTTCTTCAGAGGAAAACACGAGTGCAAACATGAGGAATGATTTGTCCTCAGTCTCCCCCCAGAGAAGGCGGAGTTGATCATTTGGGCCCAGTGGCCTGTATCACCTTCCAGCCAACACTCTTAAAAGTGCCTGCTCACAGTTGGTGGTTAGCACAGGCATTTCACAACCCTGGACCTGCTGCCCGTCCTGCAGATTCACGCAGCTCTAATTTTGCAAAATGCTATTTTTAAAGCAACCAAAGAGTTCCACGTCGCCCCCACTGCAACCCAGAGGAAAGAGCTGGTTGCTTCATCAGGTATCTGGCACGGAGGGGCTTTGCTGTGGCTGTCTTCGTTTTACTGTCATACCGTCCTGATTAAGATTAATTGTTCCAGTTGAAGTGAGTCGCTCAGAAAGGATGGGAAGCGTGGAGGGAAAAGAACAGTTTGCTTTTTCCCCCCCTACTTCAATATTTGTTCTGAAAGACCCAGAAGAATACAGAAGTGAAGCGAAGGAATTTGAAGTGTGGAACAGGGAAGAAAGGACATCGAGTGAAAAAAGCTGTTACAGACAATATGTTTATCTTCAGCTCAGTGACTTTCAGGAGAGCACGCACTTGGCTCGTAAGCTTGGAGGATGTGACTGCTCCCTGCCAGTTGGAGCCTTGACCTGAACTCTCCAAAACCCAGCTGACCTCATCGAGCCCCATCTACCCTAAATAACAAGGCTAGGACCCCCTCCGTTGACAGACTTACATGCACATACACACAGATGTATCTATTGGAAGCTCCAAAGCCCATTTTGAGTGCAAAAGTCATATACGACCAAGGAAGAAACTGAGCAAGAAAAAAAAAAAAAAAAACATAACCACTAAACTCAAGACTGTACCACAGAAGCAATAAATACTATTTATAGAAGGGCTTTGACTTACTGGGCATTAGCAAAGGTTTGCTCTTCTGAGTCACTTCTCCAAGGCTCAGACTTGCACATCCCCTCTGAGTATGTCCCCTTAGCTCTGAGACGTACCCTGATTCCCTGCAGAGCAACCCCCCCCCCCCAAGCTGCTTTGCTGGTAAAGGGGGCCTAGGTGAAGCAGCCCAGGCTACTTTGGGAGTATTTGTAGAAAACTTACAAAGACATCATCCCTAACTCATGGTCCTGACTCTCATTCCAAATGGAAAACATCTATCATCTATGCTTTTTTTCTCCATCTCATTATCTTCACATAAAGAAGAAAAGTCTGGCAAAGAAAGAAGTGTGTGATTTTGCCAATTTTGAGCATTCCATAGGAATCAAGTTATCATGATCCACTGGGAAGAGAATTGGGCAGGTGTTGGGAGATTGACTCAGAACAGGTACACTTGTTACCTATTGACAAAGGAGTGAAGGAACTTGGGTATGAATTTCAACCCATCAATTAACCAGTTATGAGTCCTTAAATAAACTACTATTTTCTGGACCTCGGAGATTGTTCTAGTTCAATGGAGGAAACTAGCCTATTTTCTAGCTCAGGCATGTCTCTCATTGTCACAGCGTCCTGGAGTCTGTACATCTCTAGAAGGCTATCTTGACTGTCTCTTTCCCTGAAAAATTCATTTGGAACTATTCCTGTTCTACCTCTGCATCTTGGTCTGGATGAATCTTGAACGTTTAGCTCCCAGTTTCAGCCTGAGCCCACCCGATGGCTTAACTGATGACTTCTCTGTGTTCCAGTGATTCTAGTCAAGGATATGGCATATTGTTTTTGCTAATTTCAGGTTTTGGCAGACAATTGTGCAGCAACTCATTACCCAAATAGTAACTCATCTGAATTCCCTCCACCTTTAAGCCCCATATGTACAGCATGCCACAAGATGACTGATGGTAATTCAAAGTCATTGCCTCTTTGGGAAGTTTGTGTGGGGTCAGTTACTGGCTGCATCCTTAAATTACAGAGAAGATACTTACTGTCCTCAAATGAGAACCAAGGAATGTTATCATAGCTCTGTCTATCCCAGTATTTGGTACCTCCATAAAAGTTATCCCTCTTACCCAACCCAAGCTTGTTCTTCCTCGATCTCTTTCCCCTTCTCTGTTTCCCACTCTTGCTCTCACTCTTTGTCTCAAACTCAGAGAATTGGAAGGATTCCAGCCATGTGAACACAAGTCAGTGTAATCCAGGCCAGAGTTAGATAAATGGGCAACACGCAGGTAACAGTGTCATACAGAAGGTTGAGCCAAAAGTTCAGAGATTCAGTCCCGTATTGTCCCATTTGTTCACCATGCCAATCCCTACTACTACATCTTCCCTGGATTCCAGACCTGCTTTAGAACTAGAGGATATCAGATGAAGAAATCTCAAGATCTATTCCAGCCCCCACTGTCTTCCTTTTAGGGATGAGGAAGCTGAGACTCAAAGATGCTTCCTGCCATTCACAAGTCCACCCATATCTCCCAAGCCTCTTCCTGTGTCTCTTCTATCACCCCATAGGATTCACTCAATCGCCCCTATTTCCCCAGGACCTTAGGCTTCTATTTTCATCTGGACCTATTTGGGTAACAGTCTATGTTAGCGACCAACCTAGGCTTCCCTGAGATGGAAAATCAGAAGGTACTTCAGCAGGCAGGATGGCCAATGGATCCACAGAGGAATAAAGGAGGGCCCAGGAGGCAGGCCATTGTGACCCAACTATTTCCCTACAAGGCCAGGGAATGCTGGGTATTTTGCTTTGTTTTGCTGCTTTTTTGTTGACCTTTCCCGTTCATTTGTGTCTCCACTTAGTTTTGCGTGGGAAAGAGAAGGTCAAGGATCTGGGAAGGCAGGGAAGATATTTTATTGGCCAGAAATTGGCAAGACCTCATATTCCTGCTTCATCAGTATGCCTGACCCATTGGTTGAAGACGGGTCTTTACCTCCTAGCTCCTCTTGGGCCCTGTAAATTCACGCTTTTTAATTTTTACAGAGCAGTTTATGGGCTGCAAAGAAGGGAAGCTGGGAGATCTGTTGTCAGGGGCTGCAACGAGCAATGAACCACCATCTTGGTGTTCTTTTCTCCCCTTCCCTCCGTGAGGCTTGTAAATGAGCATTTTAGACTCTCTGAGGGAGACAGGAAAGGGCTCTGTGGGGGAAAGGCATGAAAAAGCAGAAGGGTCAAGAAGGGGTCTTCAGGAACATCTGAGATGCTGGTCTGTCTCTAATCAACTTAGCTATTGGCGGGGCAGGGAAGGAGAACATTTAACAGGTCGTCTTCACAACCCATTTTGACCTGTCTAACCCAAGAGGAGAAGGGAAACACGTACCTGATGATTTAAGCCAGAACTGCGCAACACGGTTCACAGTTCACACTTTGAAAGAATGCTTTGGGAGGAATGCGATCTAAAGAACTGGAAGCTAGAGAATTCTCTCTCCCAAGTTACTCCCTCGGGGATCATAACCAACAGGCAGCATCGCACAGCAGCCAGTCACTTGGAGATGATCACCGATGGAGACCAACCAAGACAGGAGTAGCAAAGAATCAAAGCTAAATTTGAGAAAAATGTTATGTGTAGACCCATTAATTAAGGGGCAGAATAAGTTGCTAAAATTTTATTCATCAATACAACAAAGTCAGGAAAAAGGACTAGGAGGTTTTTTTTAAGTGCCCCCCTCTTTGAAGCTTGAGAACCCAACCGATAGAGAGAGTTAGAGCAATTGGGGAGTCATCATTATCGCCATCATCATTATCACCACCATCATCATCATCATCATCATCATCATCATCCTGCCCCTTGGTGAACACTTATTAAAAGCTTATTGGATGCCAGGCCTCTTGTCAGTGCTTTGCATACCTTATCACATATCATCTCTCCCACAACAGGACGTGATTATCTGCCTCTTGCAGGTCAGGAGAATGCGAGGGGTCTCTCCCTGATACCCTGCAAAGGGGTGGCAAAGAGAAGAAGACTCAGCCTCCACCAGGGTCTAAACTCTGCAAGTGAGAAGGCAGACACTCAGAGGATTTGAGCTCATATTCAGACTTCCTAATTTTTCCTTCCCCCTGAGGAATAAATCAGTCAATGCTAATATGTGGAATCTCCAAAGGGAGACAGAAGAGGAAAGGGTCTTTGAGGGGGAGGGTCATTAGACCTCTGGTTCTACAGTGAATTCAGGGAGCCCCTGACCACCGTGGATTGAACCCCCTCATTGTGCTCCTTCATTGCTGTCTCTGTCTGATTTGAGAAGACTTCCAGAGAAGGCCCTGCCTGTTTATAGAATCCTCTACTTCTCCCCACCTTCAAATAGCCCTGACCCCTAAGGAAGGTGTTCTGTATCGAACCGGAGAGGACCTGGGCTCTCTCAGTTCAGGGGAAGGTGGCCTTGGGTCAGTATTGGCCAACGAAAGCTGCCACTGAGCCCACCAGGCACAGGAGGTGTGGAGTGGAATCTCTTCTCTACTCTCCTTTGATTTCTATTCCTAAAGGCCCTTGAGTTTTCCACCAGGCATAGGGATGGCAGGGGTGCATTTATGATTTATGCTAGAGGAAGGTGAGGAGGGAAGAAAAAAAAATTACCATAAGAGCAAACTGGGAAACTAGAACTGGAAAACTCCTACTAGGGAAACATACAACATGATTAAACTGTCAATTCCTTTGGAAAGAGGTATGTGTGAGGGGTGGATCGGGATGTTAATAAACAGTGCACACTTGGAATCTTCAAAGGAGCAGGAAACCAGACTCCCTTCAAGGGCAGCGTTGATGCATTTGGAGAAATAACACCTCGGGATTGTCACAGACAGCCCTGCTATATACATGGCAAGGCATAGTGCCAGAACCCACGTGCTTTCAACTCCATTCGCAAATCCCTTGGATTATCAAGAATTTTATTTGCCTTTAGAGCGGACCAGCCTTATACACCATAAACATTTTATTCAGGCATTAAGTTCTGGGCTCTGCATCTCATTTGCTTAGTACTGTTCCTGCTGAGAGCCTACCTTCCCTACACTTTTCTTTGGCTGAGCCTGATGCAGTTAAGCTATGATCCCCAGTCACTTAAAGCTGAAAATGGCTTTTCATATACACTTACTCTCTCATTCCTCCTCGGGTTTAAATACAGATGCTCTGGTGTTGTGGGCAGAATAATGACTCCCCAAAGCTAGTCCACGTACTAACGCCCCAAACCTATGACTCTTTTATTTTATGTAACAAAGAGGACTTTGCCGATGTGATTCAGTTAAGGACCTTGAGACGGGAAGATTATCCTGAGTTATCCAAGTGGGCCTAGTGTAGTCGCAAGGATCCGTAAAAGATGGAAGGGAAGGGCAGAAGGGACAGAAAAAGAGACATGACGATGGGAACAGAGGTCAAGCATCGTTTCCTCTGCCGAGCCTACTGTGTCTTCCCTTATGAAGTCAAATCTCTTCGGCGTGGCCTCCTTTGTATCATGGGCTCCATCATCCTAGCAATCATCGCCGCTACAATGCAAGATGGTGTGTGTGATTATTTGACTAATGTCAGTGTCCTTTCCTGACACACATGAAATCAGGGACCACGCCAGATTTTGCTTCCTCCCGAATTCCCAGCCCACAGCAGGCTCTCGATAAATATTTGTTGAATAAATGAGCAAATGAAAGGGCGAACAGGATTTAAACCTCCTGTGGTCCTAAGTATTCTTTACTGTGGGTGGAAACACCGCAGTCCACGAGGTACCCCACTGATGTGCTCTTCGCTTTTTGTTTCCCTATCTTGCTCCAACCAGAATATTTATCTTCACATATGGTCTTAATTCATCTCTGCTGAGAGAAAAGAGTATCTGTGACTCCAATCAATGGCTCATGGAGTTTGTAGAGACGGAAAAATCTTTTTTCTATGTCATGATTTGTATTCAGATTATTCCGATTTTAAGTCTTGATGATGTTGCCCTACCCGTAGACAATGATCTCTGTTGTTAGACTGGAGATCCCCCACTGCTTTCCTCCCCCTGAATGTGAAAAACCATCCCCTTATTCCAAGACCGAGGTCCTGAGACCGGTTGTGAAATATCCCAGGGGATCCCATTTTCAAATCCTCAAAACAAACTTTATTGTAATTCGCTTCAACCTCTCCGTACTCCTGCATGTGTTTTTAAAGGAAGTTCTGGGTGAGATTACAAAAATAAACAACAGTTACAAATACTGGAAAGGTAGATTCACTTGGCTCAGGCGGTTACTGCACACCAACTATGCGAAGAAATTTGAAATAAGGTTTTTTTCTTTTTTTTCCGCTCTCCTATTCCACCGCAATTGATGGCTTATTTCTGTAGAGCAGTTAGAACAGCCCCACCTTTGACTCCCCACTACTCACCTGGGAGAAAGACAAGGTAGGTGTTACTAACAAGAAATTGCAAGAAAACGCTCTCTGTTTACCTGGGTGCTTCATCTTTGTTTTTCTGATGCTTCTTCTCCTAACATATAGTAGTCCTGGTTAAGTAATTTTTAAAGACTAAATGAGTGCCTGACTTCCTTCTAATAGGAGCATTTCAACTGATTTTCCCAACATCACCAGTTAGTCAATGAAGGGTCATGGATTTGCAACCTTGGTCACCTGGTTCCAAGTCCAGTGCCCTTTCCTGTCTACATTCAACAGTGGAATCCTGAAGAAGAATGTATAGTGGGGATAAGATGTTAAACACTGATTTTATGGGAAGAGTCCTGTGTGGATGGTGGACACATAGTGGGGAGTTTATGTCCCTTCAGGCCAAGGAAAGCAAGCACAGAAGCTGGAAAGCATTCGGCTCACTCCGTCAAGCAGGGGGAAGAATGTGGATAGATGACAGACTCAAATAAATGAGCAGTGATGCCTGGAATCTTCTCCCCACCCCAGCTGCAGCCCCATAAACCAGAGAGAACCCCCAAATCTAAGTGAGGTGGGCACACCCTGGCATGGCACTCAGCCCAACCCAGGGGATTTTATAGCCCTCGGGAAGTTTAAAGAAGCAAAAGACTGGGAGGATATGTATTTCTAGCCTATTAAAGAAAGTTTATTTTAAAATATTTAACATTTCTTTATTAAAGGCGAACAGGCAGGATATAAGCTCTATAAACTTTCCAAGGAGAGAACATTGCTAGCATTCCAAATGGAGAAATTACTGCCTTGTCTGAGAACCAAGTCTTGCCTATTTCACTTTACAGATGGCCGCATATGGAATATTTTTCTTACGAGACCATAATGCATAATGAGCTTTTGAAAATTAAAATTGTAGCTGGATTTTTCTTGCTGCCTTATTACCATACCAGTTAGGAAGGAGGTTTGTGGTTAATTCTCAGGGCAGCCTTGCCTAAAGCATACCCTGTATTATAGACCAGGGTTTGCAATGCTCCTCAAATTATACCACATGGGATGTCATCTGGTTCCTCCGTGTCCTTCACATATAAGCCTCCCTCTCGGATTTGCAGGGTCTGGAGTGAGAGCACCAGTGGGGGCTTCTGTCTAAGCCCTTTCTCTTCCAATCCCAGGCTCCATCCGGCACCAAGAGGGGCTCACATGTATGAATGTAGTCACCCTAAGGTCCAACGCTCAACTTACATCTACATCCCTGTTAACTAATCTCCTTAGCCACTCCTTTGGCCTAAAAGTACACATACTGGTGGGGTGATCCACTCTCGAGAGAGTCCCAGGCAAGAGACCTGTGAAGGCCTAGGGAGCTGGCTTGAAACCATTTGGCCAGGAGACTCCAGAGTCCCATGAAGGGCATGTGTCCCAGATGTGCATACCACTGACTCTGAAAACTCCTTACTCCAAATGGAAGGTCCCAGCTGGAGGAGAGCCAGAAAGGAGCCTTCCGAAGTGAAGGACCTGGAATAAGGACCCTGATAACCTGGATCTGGGATACAGCTAATCAGATTTCAGCAAGCTTGATTCAAATTCCCCCCAAACTCAAAGCTGCCTATATAGCATCAGTTATTTTCTCAGGGTTTATGTATTCATGGTCCCCTAATCTCCAGCTGAATACAACTTCTGTTTTGCCTCACACCAATCCAAACTTGAAATGCCACCACTTGACAATTTTTTAGGAAAAACTATTCTTGTACCAAGCACCATATTTTTAGTTAACTCTACTGAAGACTTGAGTGTTGAACAGCTCTCTTTTTATACCTCCCTCCCTCCAAGGAGCAAAATGAATTTTATTCCTATATCATATAAAGAGTTGAGAGTGTTGTGTATATGTAAGATTGTAATACACGTGTGTCTATACACAAACAAACACGTAACTAAGGTTCAATAGAAGAGAAACAGGCACTTGGGGTTCAGCTAAGTTAAAAATTAATTGTATAACAATCACCTAAAGATCTGCAGGGCACAGAGGGCCCCCTGAGCTGCCTCCTCCTCTGTCCTAAGTCCCAGTCAGAGTTAAGTTTACCTTGGACTCCACAAAATTTTCTGATGAGAAACACCACTACCCGATCACTACCTTTATTTGAGCTAGCTAGAATTTCCATTCCTTGCAAAAACTACGGTTTGCTTTTCACTGTTTTTAAATGAGATTTAGAGAAATTGTGGCTTGCCCAAGGCAAGCATCTACTTACTGTTGGACCACAAATAAAACAGCACACATGACTACAATCTCCATGTTCTTTCCCACTTACTCACTTAAAGCCACAAGTTCGTTGGATACTATGGTAGATCAGGTCATGGTTTAGCAAATATCCACTGTCTCTCCGACCCACTCCATGGGAGGGATGCATCTCTCTGCTCCTATCTTTCATCCCAAGAAGCACATGCCTCAGTTAGCCACTGCTCCAAGGAGTTGGAGAAGCAGGTGAAGGTAGAAAAGCTCTATATAATGCTGGCAGCAGGCCCAGCCAGACCCAGTTTTTGACCAGCCGAACTTTAGACAACTTGCAGGTACATGAACAAAAAAATAAACGTTTGCTTCTGCGTACCCTGAGCCTTGCAGTGGTTTGTCACACAGAATTTTTACATAGACTTAGCTCTCACACAGGTTCCCTAATCTGCCTTCCAAGATACCGCAAGCAACAATTTTACCAAATGTTTCTCCAGTGAATAACACCAGACACCAAGAAGTTTCCTTGCTGCTGGAACGCTTAACCCGAAAGCCAATGGCACACACTGTGGGTTTTCTGTTGCACTCCAGTTCTGGTACCAACATTTTTTATTAGTCAGCTTTAGTCATTTACGCGGCAGCAATAAACTACGCAAAAATCTCGGTGGCTTACAACAACAGAGTGTTATTTCTCACTGACCTTCATGCTGGCTGCAGCTCTTTTCCATGGATCTTCTGCATTCCAAGATCCAGGCTGAGGAGAAGCCCCTCCCAGGAACATGCTATTCTTGCAAAAGAAGGAAAAGGCAACACAACCTGGCGATTCCTTTTAAGGCTTCTCCTCGGACGTGGACAACAATTCTGCTCACGTTCCATTTGGCAAATGCCAGTCACGTGGCCAAAGCTGATCGGCGAGATGGGTATGTGTCATCCTCTCAAATAGCCCGAGAATAACTAATTGAAAAGAGTAACATGACAATAGCCACAAACAACAACCTCTGCATTATCCTTCAAGCAGCAGCCCGAAAGATCATCTCCTCAGTATCACTGTGTGTGAACGTCTCCCTGCCCTTTCTGTTCCACACCAGGTATCGCAACATGGAGCCTTAACACAAAATACTTTTAGGACAATGTGCTGTCTAACCCTACTACTTAGGGAGCACTTTGAGGGCAGAGACCATCCTTTATTTTATTCTGTTTTCTCTGCTTACCACGGCCCCTGAAACCTCAGATATATTGCTCTATTAATGCTTCTTCTTTTTCTTTTCAAATGATGTAATAATGCACAGACTCAATCATGAGATCTAAGGGATATTAGGAGACAATTATACAGAAAGAGGGGAAGGAAGAGCAGAAGCTGAGTTTTGCCCTTTTTAAGTTGCTATCTGTATTTTTTTCTATAATCCATATCAATATCTATCTAGATATAGATGATACAGATATAGATACAGACATGAAATAGACATACAAGAAGAAACATGAAGTAGACAACTAAATTCATAAGCCTCAAGTTTGGGAGACATGTCCAGAGTGGAAATACAAATTTGGCAGTAGTCAGCACATACGTGATGCCTAAAGCCTTGAGACTTGGTGGGTGGGATGACCTTGGGAGAGAATGGAGAAAGAGAGGATGCTCATGACGAGTTCCCCACTTCTCATCTCTGTTCCTCACCTGCCTAGAGTCAGAACCTCAACTGTTTCCTTGGACAGGACCATTGATACCTCTTGGATGGGTCTCCTGAGAGCTCAGTCTTGAGCGACCATAGGGCTCTCATCGGAATGGGAGTATGTACTTAGTCTCAAAACTCTGATTTCATCCTCTGTGTACCCTTAAGCCTATGGCAGCATGGGGCTTGGCTGTACTGTTAGGAAGACCTCCAAGGGGCATTGTCTCTCACCCTTGGACCTCTGCTGCATGAGTCATCCCTTCCCACCTCCTTCCCCATTAGCCATGTTGGTAGGATGTCAAACTTGGATTGAATAGGTAATAAGGGCCAGGCATGATGATAGATGCTTTGCATACACTATCTTGTTCCATCCTCACCACAACTCAGTGAGGGTGACATTGACCCAACTTACCGACATCATATCTGAAACCCAGAGAGGTTAGGTAATGTGCCTAAAGTCACAGGTAGCAAAGAGGAGGGCTTTTGAGTGGTATCTCCCAGTGAAGATGCCATGCTCTGTGCAAGCCACTGAGCTGACTCAAACACATGGAACCTTTGGGAGCTCGTCTTCTCGAAGAAGATACTCAGATGTTGAAGATAAAGAAACATACACATGATCGACAGACATGACAGTCGGATAGATGATGATGATAGATAGATGATAGATAGATAGATAGATAGATAGATAGGGATTTTTAAAAAACTCACTGCATAGCTCCTTATCTTCTTAAATAGGACATGATGAACTACATGATGTAATCATTCCTGCATACATTTATTTTATGCTCACTCTGCCCTGCATTATGTCAAAAGTTTTAATTTTAAACATTTTTCAAATTAATTTTTGTCCTTCAAAACTCTTAAGAGTTTGTAACCTAGTTGAAGGGGATAAGAAAGTTCCACGTGTTCACACACATACATACTTGTATACACATACACATACGTATACACATATGTATAAAACAACGAAAGACCATATTAGGAGCAATAGGGTCATTTTAAATGCAGAAGGCTTTCTAATTTGGAAGGCACTTTTCCATCCATTATGTCATTTGGTCCTCATAATAATCATGATCTCACAGATGACAAACTGCGGCTCGGAGAATGTCAACACCTCTGCTGGAGGTTACCCAACTCCATGGCAAACAAAACCCAGGTTCGACTCCAATGTTCCTGCTGCTAATGTGATGCTGACTCGGCACAAGTAAAAAGTCTCTCTTGTTCTTTAAGACTTCTGGGGGAAGGAGATCCCGCTCCCTCCCCCTGTCACCCAGGACCCCAGCTCCTCAGCTGGAATGGAGTCCTGGTGTTCATTTTTGCTAAGCCAGCCTGTTGGGTTTGGCTGGATGCTGCCTGAGGGAGGGGAGGCAGGCGAGCCGTCTGCCTACAGCCCTTGCCAGCCCCGGAGAGCTAACATTTTCTTAAAGAATGCTGGGTTCTCAGAAACACTATTGATAATGAGATCGCTCATTTTTAAAATGCTGTAACCAGATATTCTAGGAAAACAGACCTGGTTCCAGGAGTGAAGCCGTGGTGTTTGGGTTTAAGGTCTGAAGTGGCTGTTTAAGATGAGCTTTGAGCCGGCCTGCCGACCTGCCACAGGACTGAGACAAGCCTGCACAATCGAGCCATTGTACTCATGGAGAAATCTCCGGGCTCCTCAGAGCCTCAAGTTGGCACCTTCTAAAGCAGGCTTTTCACCTCCTGGGACCCCGGTGAGAATGAAGTGTGAGCATGCATGTGCACGCGTGTGCATGTGCACGTGTGTGCGTGCACATGTTTGGAACACAGGAAACCAGCCCAGGGGTTACATGGAATCCCCTCAAGCCTCAGTCAGACTTGGAGAACAACACAAATGCATTTGGACTGGAGAAGAAAATCCAAAACCAATGGGAAACAGAGTGGCACAGAGAACTCTTCCAGTCTTGGCAAGGATGCAATTTTCCCAGAGGCTAAGTTTTGCTTCGTGTGCCTCCCCTGGGCAGGGCAGGGGGCTCAGCAGAGATAAAGCCAAAGACTCCAGTACCAAGGACAAGCCCCTGGCTCTGCTTAGAGAGCCACGGTTTCACGCCGAGTGGATCACCAATAGGTCATGGGGACCAACCAACCCCCTGCCTCTCTGACTGTATTCTTTCCTTTATACCTCTCACCCTGCAGGCATGGGTCTAAGTGTTGGACACACACTAGCATGCATATTTGGTTCTCACATTGCCATAAGTGGTAGACTGTGGTTAGGTGTCCTTATATTACAGATGGGAGATAGAGACACAGAAAAGGAGCCTTGATGAGTAAGTAGGGGAGCCGGGATTCCACCCATCAGCTCCAAAGGTGTCCGCTCAGCCCCAAGTCAAACCTTCAGACTGGATCCAAACTACTTTCTCCATCCCTAGCCTGGAAACATGGTCTCTCACGGAGATCATGCCTGAAAGAGTTCCTTCGTTTTCTACCATCTAATATTGCAAGGGCCAGAAACCAAGATGACCTCCCACTCTAGGGCTTGCCTTGGAGTCCACAAAGACCACCATCTCTTAGCATTACATTGCCAAGAGGTTTTAAAAACTGCCAATCCTTAAAAGTTGACCAACCCTAATGAAGCAATAAACATCTGGTAGTGACAACATTGATTATATCTCTGAAAATTAAGGTATGTTATACTCAACTATTCCCTTTGATCTGGGCTCTGCATTTAATTGGTGCTTATTATTCTACAGAATCTAATTTAAGAAGTGATTTATTCAGGAGCTATATTCATAGCTGGTAAAACATGGGCCCAATTCTTGAAATGATGGTGGGCTAGAGTTAAGGAAGAAAAGATTTTTCTGAAATTTAAGTGTGGCCTTTGGATCACATTGTACCTGAATTCTTTTCCTTCCTTCCTTCCTTCCTTCCTTCCTTCCTTCCTTCCTTCCTTCCTTCTTTCCTTCATTTCTTTTTCTTTCCTTCTTTCTTTCTTTCTTTCTTTCTTTTATTTTTTCTTTCCTTCCTTCCTCCCTTCCTTCCTCCTTCATTCCTTTGCTTTTAACCCATTAAGATGTTGTTTCTCATTCAGCATCTTGTCAGCCAGCTTCCCTTGAATCTCCTCACACCCTCACCCTGGAGACAGTAGGCACACAGTCCCAATGGCACAATGTCTTTCCAGGCAGACTGCGCCTTTGCACACCCCACTCTCTGAACACACTCTCTCTGCCCTCCCACTGCCTCATTTCACCTGGCTAACTCTCCCAGGATCCCTTTCCTGGAGAATATCTTGGAGCTCAGGTATACTTCCTGGTGGTTCCCACCTTATCCTTGTGTCACAGCACCTATTGCCTTGGATTATTGTTACCTGAATCCCCGTGGCACTGTGAATTCCTTGAGGCAAAGACCATTTCATTAACTCTGTATCCTGAGAGTCTGACACCATTCCTGGTACATATCAGACACCCAAAAAAAAAATGCTTGGTGAGGTAATGTTTCACATTTATAAATCCACTGCTTGAATAAAGACTATTTTCAGGTTTTAAAGGAGCCAAAGTATGGACCAGTCACTTCAGGTCGAATATGATGTTTATGATGATACACAAGGAGGGTCTCCATTAAGCTAATTACTATGCATATCATAAGCCTATTCTTTGCTTTTATTTTTTTCATATTAGACAGATTTTAATGGGATGATGCTTCAGAATTTTGTGGTACAGCGGTCAACACCATAAAGAACAGAGTTGATTTTAAGCATTTAGAAGGCAGAAACCAAGACTAACTGTGGGTCACACCAAGGTACATGCTTGTAGAATGTAAACTGACCACAGAGTGCAAACATTGAGCCATTAGAGAAATAGACTAAATATGTATTTATTTATATAGCTATAGATTTATATAGACATAGCTTATTGCTACACATAATACTCCAGAGGGAAGTCTCACACTTAGTTTTAGCGTTGAAAACAGTGACAATATTAGCAAACTCATGAATCAGAACCGTGTTTATATGATTCCTGATCATTGTAATCACATATTTGTTTGAATTGGGTTCTCACAGTTTATTATACTTACTGCTTCCGTCCAGAGTGTGAAGTTAAGTTTCAAAAGCCCTTGTTAAATTTTGGACACCCCTCTGGTCTATTTATTATTGTTGTTTCTTTGATTCCCTACTGACAATGTTTTCCTCTTTCAAGTATAAAGTTAGTGCATCCATGGAGAGGGGGCCAAGAGAGAAGGACTGGATCCAGATAGGAGAGGGGCAGAAAGTTACCACACCATTCTTTCTAAAAGCAGGAAATTAAAAGTAGAAAGAAACAATGTGTGTGTGTGTGTGTGTGTGTGTGTGTGTGTGTGTGTACAAAAGAGAGAGGAAAATCAAGTATCAGGAAGCCCAGATCCCCCTCCCTCCACCTCTGGCCTTGAAGATTCTGTCTGAAACACAGCTGGCATTCACTTCTTATAGTGAGCCACATGACCTTGGCTGGCACCCAGCTATAAACTGCATCTATGGCATCCAAATAGCTAATTTGGAGCTGGGGAGGAGGGGGGGGGAGGCAGGTAGGAATGAAGGAATGGGAAGGAAAAAAATACCCCAAACTGCAAAAGTTAAATTTCCTGCCAGGTGGCTTCCAAATCGTCCAGCAGCTTTATTTAAGGCTTTGAAGTTGTCAGCCAGCAGTTCCAGATCCGTAATATTTACCCTGCAGTCTCCAAAAACAAAAGTTGACTGTGTTCCTTGAAGTCAATCTCACCGGCATTTCAGGACGACAGATGGAGAGGTTGGACAAGAGTTTCTGGATGACCTGAAACTCCTCCACTGTTCACTCAGGTCTTGTTTCCCTTCAGTCTCCCTCTCGTTCCCTCTCGCTCTTACACATGTAAGATACATGTATGTCCTTTTAACTGTGCTCAACTTCCGCCATCAATTCCTGTCCCCTAACCCAGTCACCTGTTGCATTAGTCACCAATTTGTCAGTGACATGAAGAACTCACCCTGAAACAGCAATAGCTAACTGGACTCTCCAGCCTGACTTCCTTTAAGCCAGTAGTTGACCTCTGCCACTTATATCCATGGACTAAGCAAAAACAAACAAACAAACAAACAAACAAACAAACATCGAGCCAATTCTCCACATGAGGTAGACCCTCTAGCTATGAACTTATCCAGGACAGACCTTTGGAGAGGGGAAGTGGGTGAATTTCCCCATGAATGGGTGAATGAAAAATTCTGAAACTAAAACATATTCACAAAGAGAGAACCATATCCCAGCCCAGCCTTGACAGATGCCTGTCACTTACCTTTCTCCTTCGCAGTCACCCAACGGTCTTTGCCCCTCTGACATCAGACTTATCTTTTAGGGTTCTATGACCCACCACAGTCATTCAACAAATATGTATGGAGAACTTACCATGTGCCAGGCACTGTTCCGTTCAAGCTGTCCCAAGCTTGAACTGAAAAAAGTCTTTGCCCTGTTAGAAGCTTATATCTCACTGGGAAAGTTTGATGATAAATAAACATGTAAATAAATAGACGGCGATCCATGCTATATTAGATGGTGTCTGGGTTGTGTTATATAGGGATCTGTGCTGGGTAAGATGGTGACCCCTGCTGCCTTATGAGATAATGTATGTTTTGTTAGATGGGGATTCATGCTGTGTTAGATAATGGTCCCTGTTGTGTTAGATGGTGTCCCCTGTTGTGTTAGACAGTGATTCCTATTGTGTGGTGTTAGCAGGTAATCCCTGTTGCATTAGCAGGCGGTCCCTGGTGTGTTCAAGGGGGATCCCTGCTGTGTTAGATGGCAATCCCTGTTGTGCAAGATGTGATCTGTATTGAGTTAGGTGATGATCTCTGATGTGTTTGATGACCACGGAATGTATGTATTCATGCTCTGAGTAAAAGTAAAGCAGAATGAGCAGACTAGAGAGGTGGGGGTATAGGGCTATTATTTGTCGTGTGGTCAGAAAGCTGAAAGAGATGAAGGAACAAAAAAGAATTTGTATGGGAGAAGAGCCTGTCATCAGGGGAAACAGCCAGAGCAAAAGCCTTGCCTATGGTAGGAGAAGAAAGACCAACTAGGCAGATTGTTTGGACCATGGAGGAGTTAGGTAGGAAGTGAGAGACAGAGAGAGACAGACAGATAGAAAGAGACAGAGACAGCAAGAAACTTCATCACAGAGGGCTTTGGGAGGCCTTTGGCTTTAATTTTGTGTGAGATGGGAGCTGTTGGAGAATTTGGAGCAACCTCTGACATGATCTGCCTTCTGTCAGACCGAGATGCCGTGTTGAGAATAGACTATTTAAGGGGAAAGCCTGCAGCAGCAGACAGGAGTCATTTTGGATCTGTCCAGGAAAGAGATGATGGTGGCTTGGGCCAGAGTGATGATGGTGGAGGCTGAAATCTGGATGTGTATTGAAGGTAGAGCCAACTGATACAATTGCGGTGGATTAGATGTGAAAACTAAGGGAAAATAAGATGTCAGGGATGACTCCTAAGTTTTTGGCTTCAACAACTGGAAAGAGGGGCTCTCAATCCTCCTTTGTGCTCCCATGTGCTTTTGTTAATATCAATATGGTAAAACTCTAATAACCATGGCACATTTCTCTATCCCTCCCTCTAGATGCACTGCCTTTTAACTTTCGGGTCTTACTATGCTGAAACTCCAATGAAAGTTATGACCTCTTGTCAATGAAGGGTGAACACACAAACAAATTCATGCAGACATTTGCATTCAGTGTCAAAGCTTTACTTATTACCTGAAACTCATCTATGGGTCCTCTGAGTGGCTCATGGATCCAAGATTTTATATTTATTTATTTTGAGAGAGTATGCAAGAGCAGGAAAGGGGCAGAGAGAGAATCCCAAGCAGGCTCCACACTGTCAATGCAGAGCTCATCGTGGGGCTCGAACTCATGAACCATGAGATCATGACCTGAGCTGAAATCAAGAGTCAGATTCTTAACCAACTGAGCCACCCAGGAGCCCCATGGATCCAAGATTTAAAACCCAGGCACTAGGTTTATTTGTTCTCTTAATACATTATTATTGAGCACCTAGGATTCTGAAGACTTTGAGGATATGCTGTAACCACATCTTAGAATCTTTTCTCATGGAGATAGCAGTCTGATGTGGGAAATAGATGAGATGGTAATAAGCAAATAAACAAGTAAATAATTATAACTTGTGAAAGACACCATGGAGAAAAAACAAAGCAGGGTGACATAATATGCTATTACAGGGTAGAATAGAAGAGAGCTCAATCAGGGAGTGGAAGCCATCCAGGTATCATAATCAGAGGGGATTCAATACAAGGAATTGGTTGTATACACAATGGAAAGAAGCTAAAATCATAGAAGGGTCATTTCTCCATGGAAGTAAGAATTGGAAGTGAGGGCCAATCTACTGGAGATGCCAACTCAGATAGAGCAAGAGAGAAAAATGCCCTGGGTTCTCCCATTGTCCCACCCTCCAGTATGCAATTAGTGCCCCCCATTGGCCAAATCTAGCCAGAGCCCACTCCCTGTGGTTCACTGTGGAATGGAAAGGAGCACAGAGCAATCAGGTGGGTGACTGACACAGGGGGACGCACATAGAAAGAGTGGCCAAGTACGGCCACTCTGAAAAACCAAAATTTGTTTCAACTAGCTAAATTAGATGACCATCAAGTGAGACGTGGAAGGAGAGCATTCCTGGCAAAGAGAATTGTAATGGAAGTTCCTGAGGTGTTAAAGATCTCTGCCTTTTGTGGGGTGGCAGGAACTCATCCCAAGCCAATCTGGCTGCTCCTAACTATCATGATCTTTGGATAATCAGAGTAGGAGGTTAGCCACATGGCTCTTCCACAACCATGTGCCAGGTGGCACACTGCAATGGAAGCGAGCCTCAGACCAAATTCCACCAGATGTTCAAATGTTTATTAGTGAGCACATAGAAAGACAGCCATACAACCTGTTCTGTTCTTCAGGGCTCCCACAAGTACCTTGTCTGTAATGTGAACCTGAGGTAGAGGCAACAATATTCTGACAGCAGGATGTATTGTCAAGGTCGTCCAGCAAGTAGAGGCACACAAGGCCAAATGGAGTTCCAGACCACAGATGTCACTCAGAAAGTTCTGAGTTGCTGGGCCTGTTGGGTTCTCACATTTTATTCATGCAAAAGATAAATAAATGAATATCACTTATTTCATCAATGAAAAATGATTTGTAACATTAATTAATATACCATCCAACGCAGATTTAGAAATTGATATTTAAAGCACTTGCTGAAGCCATTTCCGGAGCTTGGATTCTTTATTAGGGTGACTTAAATATCATCTAACTCCCCCTGGAGCCTGGATGGAAGCTGACCTGTACACTCAGTTAACAGGTACATCTCACTGTTTATACAGAAGCGCAGTAAGGTTAATTACAGACAATGAACCGAGGGGATGAAAGGGGCCCAGTGTGGCCAGAGTCGTGCTAGTGAAGAAAGGAGTAGAGTGAGATGGGGCTGCTGAGGTGGGAAGGGGCTAGACGCCATAGGCCATCCCCAAGAGTTTGCAAGTACCCCAAACTTTGTTAAGGGGCTTTCAGCAGAGAGGTAACATAATACGATTTGGTCTTTACGAGTTCTTGCTGGCTGCTTTATGAAGAATGGATTATAGAGGAGACAGAGTGGAACCAGGACATTCTAGGAGTTCAGACAGAGGTGATGGCGTCAGCCCAACTTGATGGCAGTGCAGATGGAGAGAAATAGAGTGAGCCGTATTTCAGAGCTGGAAACACAGGAATGGCAATTAGATGAGAATCTGGGATGTTGGCAAGAGACAGTTTGGAATCAAGGATGACCCCCTGGTTTGGGCCAATGTCCCTGATTGCAGTATGGCAGATTTCATAAGATGGAGGAGACTAAGATCGAAAAAGACTTTGTGGCCGAGTGGGAAAAGGACGTAGAGGAAGAGTTTCATTGCATACTTAAAAGTAGGGAATATAAGCTTATCTTATTTGTCTGTGTGCCCACCAGCATGGCCTTGGTGGATGCCTGGTACATATACATATGTACACAATCACTCCAATTCCAGATGGTGGTCCAAACCATTGAAGATGGCATAAACCAAAAGCGTAATGACTCTTAGACAGAAACTAACTTACTTTAAGTGGTGAGGGCTTGGGCTTCAGTTGACAGGGTGACGCCATTAAGGAATTAAAAAGCACTCAAGCTCAAGTGATCAAGTTTGGAGTCTGGATACTAAGAAGCATCCCATGAATTCCTGTGTCTCTGAGATGGCCTTCCTTTCCTCTTGAAGGGTCCATTAATGCACCCACTCCTTGAAAAATAGGAAAGATGACACCACTGCAAATGTCACTATCCCTGTGAGTGGATGTGCCCATGGTTTCCTCATCTGTAAAATAAAGAGATTACACTGCATGACCCCAAATACTTAAAAGGCTCAGACCCATCTTACCCTTGATAGTCATTTGCAAATGCCTTTTAGAGAGCCAGCAGCACAACAGAACCAGCTGTGAGGACCTCTCTGTCTTGGCTTCATGAAATAAGGTGAATGGTACCAGACCTCTGTAAATTTCACCGAAGTTGGGGAGAAGCAGAAAGAGATCTTTAGCTATGTATCATTTCTACAGAGGTAAGAAAGTCTCGCTACCATTCAGAAAAATCTTATTCTCTCTTTTCTGTATTTCTTTATATCACACAAAGGAAAGTGAGAATAGTACTCCATGGCTTACTTAAGTTTGGAAGCATAGTGTAAGAGTTTCCAAGAAAGAAAAAGCCTGCTAAAAGCCTCACAAGTAAATTAAAATAAAAAAATTATCCGTGCTTATGTCTCATAACTTAGCAGCAGATTCCCCAGGGCTGTTCACATATTAAATTATATAAAACACCTTTTGCCTGGGCAGGGAAACAGATACAGTCCATTACCAAAAAGAAAACTTTACTGTGAGCATATTATGCATATTCATGAAGTCCAAAATATTTATATGTTATTGTTTTGCCCGACTAAATCACTAATCCATCTATAGTTAAAATCGTGTCCAGTTTGGCCCTGAACCTCCTGGTAGCCAATGCAAAACAAAACACAGAATCAGCTACGAAATGCCCATTATGGAAAAGAAAGAGGCATATCAGCTCAGAAGAACAACAATGAAAGATTTCCTTTATGTAACGTAAGGCTGTAGGGAGCATACAGCTGTGCTCTTCACTGTAAGTCAAGGACATCATGTTAAAACACAAGTCAGTGGAGGGCTGGGGCGAAACAGACCTAGAGCGTTGCTGCTGGACCCAAAGATAAAAACAAAAGATCTAGAATGCACTGATATAGAGGCTCTGATCCTCAGGTGACTTGAAATGTCACTGGTCTGAATTGAGATGGTTGTAAGAGTAAAATACACACCAGATTCTGTAGACTCTATACAACCAAAAAAAGGGGGAATAACCTCATTAACAATTATGATATGATATAATGATATTAGATGATATTTTGGATGTATCAGGTTAAATAAATATATTATTAAAATTAATTTCACCCAACTACTTTAATTTTGAAGAAAACATGGCTGCTGAAAAATTTAAAACCATACCTGTGGCTCCCATTCGTGACTTGTGTTCCATTACCATTGGATAGCATTGCCCTAGAGGGATGATTTTGCCATTTCATCTTGGATGTGTTCCTTTCTCTCCCCACCCATCATTCTCCTCATCTATAAACTGAGGAAACCTAATACCCACCTCCAAGACTAAATGGACTGGCTCATATAAAATGCCTAACATGGTGCCCGACACACTGTTGGGCCCAAAAGGAGTCTTCCTTCTCTACTTCTCAGACTGGAACCCTACCTTTGGGACTCAAAGTGGGGAAATGACAATATTCTGGCTCCCAGGACAGCCCCACTAAACATTTGCCTGTGAGCCTCTATCCCTGAGGTCTGGGGCTATTTTCTCTGTCTTGAGGAAGTACAGTACCCCGTGATTTCAGTGTCTCAAGACAGATAACTCCGGCCCCTGTGGAATAGCCAGCGTGATGACAGAGAGGGCCTGTTTATAGAAGAGAGGGGTCAAACACTACTCAAGAACTTTGTTTAAAATTCTTTTTGTAACCACAGAGTTCTCTGTTTGGGTTTGCTGCTCTCATTAAATAAATATCTGGAGAGTCTTCAGGGATCATCCCAGATACGTGTGACCAGAGTTTTTAAGATAATGAACCACTCTGTCAAGTCAAACTCAGTGGATTTCCCAGTTGGCTCTTATGAGTCATGCTAAGATGGTCAGGAGAGGTCAGCAAGGGATGTGATAAAGTTCTTCCCAATCAGGCCAAGAGTAAAGGACCTTTGTAAAGTTACATGCAAGATCCCTGCTCACAAGCACCTTGCATTAATTTCTTAGGGGCAGTGTTTATGTCAGTGAGAAGGCACAGGGAAAGGAAGGACCAAGACGTTATGATCTGAAAGAACAGAATTAAAGGGAGCAAGAACATCTTGTTAACTTGAAGTTTGCCCAAGACTCAGCTTCATGTTTTGAGCGAACATGTGCCAATTATTTGTGATTAGCACAGAAACATAAATTTGTGTTTTGTTTTGATGAAATAATTTGAAGTGCTGAGGAGGCAGGGGTATTTGGAGATCTAAATTTGGCTCTCAGTAAATCTAAGTCCTTTCAACTCAAACATTCCTGAAGGGAGACTCAGAGATAGGGGAAATAGGGGGAAAATACACAGGGTAAGAAAACCTTTTTCTTTTCTTTTTAAATTAATGAACTTTTTAAAAGAGTAGCTTTAAGTTTGTCAAAAAATTGAACAGAAAGTACCGAGAGTTCCCATAAATTCCTCCCTACCCGGCATAGTTTCCCTTGTTTTGAACATCTTTGCATTAATGTAGTACATTTGGCGATAGCAATCCATTATTGTTGACTATAGACCGTAGTTTACATTAGGATTTGCTCTTTGTATTATACAGACTATGGGTTTTGACAAACGTGTAATGTTGTGCACCCACCATTATGATAGCATACAGAATATATTCAGTGTCCTAAAAATTCCCTATGCTATCCTCTCCCCTACCCCCAAACCACTGATCTTTTTACTTTCTCTATAGGTTTGTCTTTTCCAGAAGGTCATATAGTTGGAATCATACTATATGCAGCCTTTTCAGACCAGCTTCTTTCACTTAATGTGCATTTAAGGCTCCTTGAGGAGCACTTCTTTTTAAAATGTTAAGAAAATAGGGCCTTTCAAGAGAGATGAGGAGAAAGAGAACAAATAAAAGACAAATTTTAGGCTGAGCTATTGTTTTTGGCACCCCGTAGCTGAGAGACAAAGGACAAACTCACTCTGGAGAAGGAAATCCCAAGATAAAAGGAGTGATGCGTCCATGTGGTGAAGGGCAGAGATACAAATAAACACTCGCTCCATGGGATGATAGGGTTTTGGGGGCCAAGAAGACCTTGAGTTTGTCCACAAAGACTAAGTTGATGGTTCAGCCCTAAAATAAAGTTAAGTTTGGTCCATTTCCTCCCTGGTGGAGAATATGTCTCAATTTTCCCACAGGAGGGTAGGGACGATTTCTCTTGGGGACAGGACTGTGATACAACACCATTTCGATCTATTCTTCCATTCCACTCTATATTATTCCATTACGTTGTTTTTTTTTCTTGTCTAGTTTAATTCAATGTCTAATCGTTGTGTCAAAAGTATAACTTGGCCCTACAATGAGTCAAACTGATTATTTCTCTGGACAGTTTTTTGTTGTTGTTGTTGTTGCTGTTGGTTATTGCTATCTTTTTTTTTTTTTTTAGAGCCACATAGTCCAGCTTATTTCTTTGGGGGATCCTCACTATAACACAGGGGAATCTGTCTTCTAAAAATAGCCCAAGGACACACACTTGAACCGAGAACATTTGGGGGGCAAAATTTAATTCAGAGCTTTTCATGTGAGAATCCTGATCAGGCCGATATCAATAGGAGGCATGAGTGAAAGAGAGACTTTGGGGCCAGGGATTAGTGCAGTCTGTGAGTAGAAAAGGCCAGGGGCTCGAGGCCTGGATACCTGTCCTACCATCAAAGGAATGTCCATCCTTGAAGATGGAAGTCCTTAGAAAAGCATCGCCAGGTGAACAATGGCCTCTCAGTTCTTCTGCATTTCCAAGGCCGCTCAGCATAGGGTGAATGGAGTATTCGGGCATCTCACCTGACTGGTACACTGTCCATACTCCCAGCCTCTACTGCTGCCCTCGATGGCCTCTCCATGGGAAAACCTCACACTCTCTGCGGTCCTTGCCTTAGAAAGCCAGCAACATACACTCAGATCCCTCTGAGCAGCACGCTCAGGCAGCTGTGGACTGCAGGGGCAAAATGTTTTCCAATTTTCAACCCTCTGGAGTCGTGTCAGATTTGGAAGAAAAGGCAGGTCATCACACTAAATATTGCCAGGGGAATAAAATATCCGGGCACTGTGAGAAAATAAAAATTATCAGAGCATACCTCAAGAAAAAGGTATGTGGAGAGGGTTTATTAAGTCTCCTAGGGCCAAGGAGCTAAAACTCTCCTTCCTCCCAGGGCTAGACTTAAGTAACCTTAATATTTGCAACCTTAATATTGTGCAATATTTGCAAATTAAGGAAGGTGAGTCTGCTTAACTGCGGGTCTTTCCTTTGCTGAGGGGACTATGCAGGTTTGGAGCTAGAATGGAACTACCAAGGATAATAGAAAAGGAGCTGAATGTCCCCAGCTGGGGTCCCTCTTTTCCTAATACTCACCACCCACCCCCACCCCCCTGTGCCATCACTCAGTCTTCTCTTTTCAATTAACTATGAACAAGTATTTGAAGGAATGCCAAGTTATTAGCTTGCTCAGAGTGACCAATCACTCATTTTCCTGGGATTCCTTAATGTCTGTCTGTCCCTGAGTGAAGTCTGAAAGGCAAGGCCATCTCCTGCGGGCTAGCAGCAACATGAGGTTAACAGGTTTGCTTCTCTTAGTTCATCTGTTTGGAATTTTTCCTTTCTTTCTTCCATATCTACCTGTCTAAACTCTACCAGTTCTCTAAGACCCAGCCTAAATGCATCTTCTCCAGCAAGCTTTATGTGGAATTAATTCATCCCGTCTTTACATACTCATAATGACTTGTATATAGAAACAAAGACAGTATTATGAAACTTTAAATTTTTTTTAACGTTTATTCATTTTTTGAGAGACAGAGAGAGACAGAACATGAGCAGGAAAGGGGCAGAGAGAGGGAGACACAGAATCCGAAGCAGGTTTCAGGCTCCAAGCTGTCAGCACAGAGCCCGACACGGGGCTCGAACTCACGAACTGCGAGATCATGACCTGGGCCGAAGTCGGACGCTCAACTGACTGAGCCACTCAGGCGCCCCTGAGACTTTAGAACAAAGTACAACATGATGATATCTGCCACTAGAAGGTAAGTTCATGGACATCAGCAATACCTTCCTTTTTATCTTTATGTAGGACGCATTCTGGGTATCACAGGCTATGCAGTGAAGGTACTAAAGAAGTGTTTTTCTACTGTCATTGCTGTCGGTTCAGGAGCAACCTAGATTGCCACCCATTCTCCACACTCATCCTGTGGGGGGAAAGCCATGGCCCACTCCTCTGTGATCTGCATTAGACCCTAAGAAGCCAAAATGTGATGGTGAGAAGTTCCAAGGAGCCTTGACGATGAGCATGCCCACCACTGGACCACAGAGTTGATACCTGGCTCGCATTTATTTCTTCTAGTAACAGCCCTCCGGTTTTCCTCTGGGGGACTCTCCTACCAACTCTGAGTCCAAGTGGTTCATAGGTGGCTATATCGATACCCCAGTAGTAGAAGTAGACACATGCCCCAGACCTAGCCAGGGTTTTATTCCCTTGGAAAGAGTGCGTACTTCTGAGATGGACACAAGACCCAAGGTAGATCAAGGAGATAAATCTGGGTTTTGTGCTAGAACCTTGGGGGAAAGGGGGTCCTTCCTCCACGGTTCCTAAGCTCTGAGATGTGAGTATAGGGCTTCCAACAGCTATTCAATCACCTCATCACTAGGGCCTGCCTCAGAGTAATCCCAACATGAGCAGGAGGAGAAAGCTGACATCATGTGCCAGGGAGAGGTGGCCAGACCAAATATAGGAAACAATAGGGGACAAACCTATAGCAAAGAAATTGCTTGTTATTCTCCGAAATTCAGTTTCACTGAGTGTCCTGTAGTTTTCTTTGCTAAATATGGCAACCTGAGCAGCAGGAAGCCTTGGTCTTGATGCTGGCTTTTGAATCTCTGCATTCATCGACGCCCCTGGACTTCTCAGCTATGTGAGGCGTTACCTTCCTGTTTTTGCTGAAACTGGTTTGAGCTGGGTTTCTATCCACTTGCAACATAAAATTCCCTCACTATCGTAGATGTTCTGCCATCTCAATGGCCAGTAAGTTCCCTTTTCAAAAAGAACATACCTTAGGAAGGAGGCATAGGCCAGAGGGGTTAACAGCAAGACGCGGAATCTTTGCCAGCTGTTTGGGCGTAAGACGTGCTCAAATTCGGTAATACCTTATGCCTGGGAGGAGTAGAAAATAAGCCAGTGGCAAAGCTCCATAGATGAGGCTACACATATTGGGGAGACTATAGGCTGCACTGGGCCAGGCTCAAAAGAGAATCTCTATCAGCAACACAGCCAGCTCTATGCATTCCTGCTTATGCACCATGAACAGCTCACCTGTGAAGACTGCACTTCTACTTGAACTTCTGGGTTATTTACAGGGAACAAGAGCAGATTCAAATCTCCAACGCGAGCCCCAAGGGAGGGCAAGAAGCCAAAATGTTCGTGCAATTTGAGGGGGTCGGGGGAAGAAAGAGCGGGTAGAAAGAAGAAAGGTTCCTTTCTAAACAGCCTCTGTCACTAGCCACCCCCACATAGGGGAAGGACAAACCGAGGGCAGCCTGGGTGGGAGAGCAAACAGAAAAGTGTCTCTCTGGCACCTGGAAGCAAGCAATCTGATCCACGGGCCCCAGAGACAGAGCTTGAGGACAAAGCTTTGTGGCGGTGGGGAGGGCAATGGCTTGAGCGGAGTCCAAAGCCTTCCCCGCCCTGCCCTGTCTCCAGGCGCCAGCGTGTCATGTCACTGCAAACAAACAGCACGGAGAGGGTTGCCAGGAGAGATGACAAGGGTGTTTGTGCGCGTTGAGGAGGATTCCACCAATCCGGTTGAGCAGGACCACGGAAGGTCTTCCCCTCCCTTACTTGGGTGCGTTAGCCAGAGCTCAATTAAGCAACTTCTGTGTGCCGGGGTGCGGGGCAGGTGGTCGTTTAAATTCACTTGACGGTCATTTTCCTGGCTTTGATGCAAAGCTTTTTGGAAAAGTAAGTCAAAGCTGGTATCATCATCCGTTTTCACGGGAACAGGAAACGGAGATGTGGATCTGCTTAGATCACACAGGACATCGGGGAAGAAGAAAGATCTCTGCATCTCTGTAATCATTTCCAAGGCAGGGCCTTCCCCTCTACAGGAATTAGCACGGAGGATTGCAAGTCAACCCTGGGAAACCCTCTTTGTAACAATTCCCTACAATTAACCACACCAGAATCAAGTTTTTATTACTGCTTTCGAAAACCAGAAGCTGGGGCGCCTGGGTGGCTCATTCGGTTAAGCATCCGACTTCGGCTCAGGTCATGATCTCACGGTCCGTGAGTTCGAGCCCCGCGTCCGGCTCTGTGCTGACAGCTCAGAGCCTGGAGCCTGTTTCCGATTCTGTGTCTCCCTCTCTCTCTGACCCTCCCCCGTTCATGCTCTGTCTCTCTCTGTCTCAAAAATAAACACACAAAAAAACTAGAAGCTGTACTGTTGGAGATAACATCAAACCCTCAGTCAGTAGAGAAGGCTCTAGAGGCTTTTGTTGATAGGGTGTTTCGTTCAAGATTGGGCAAGTTCAGGAAATGTCACCATTTATTACTGATCTTAGCATTCTGCATGGTCTGTATTTGTGGAGTACTTTGACTTCTCCTTTAAACCAGTAGTAACACCTTGCTGGTTTCCTCATTAATTACTGAGCTATATAAAATTTTTGACACGTGTTCGTTTTATAATGCCTGAGAACTGGGGCTTCACCCTTTCACAATGACTCGGCTGAAGAGAAGCAGAGAATACAGTGCACCTTAGTGTTCCCAGATCCTCACCAGCAGGATAGATTTCCCCCCAAATTATGAAAAATGAAAGTTTTGCTTCTGTATCATTGCAGAGTTTTCTTTTGTTGTTTCATTTTTATTTTTTAGAGAGGGACCACATGTGAATGGAGGAGGGGGCAGAGGGAGACAAAGAGAGAGAGAGAGAGAGAGAGAGAGAGAGAGAGAATCTCTCCTGATGCAGGACCGGATCCTATGACCCTGGGATCATGACCTGCGCCGAAATCAAGAGTTGGATGCTCAGGCAACTGAGCCACCCAAGCACCCCATTGTTGCAGAGTTATTTTTGTTCCCCTGTCCTTTTAATTTTTTTTAACGTTTTTATAAATTTATTTTTGAGAGACAGAGAGAGACAGAGTGTGAGTGGGGCAGGGGCAGAGAGGAAGAGGGGGACACAGAATCTGAAACAGGCTCCAGGCTCTGAGCTGTCAGCACAGAGCCAGACGCAGGGCTCGAACTCACAAACCCTGAGATCATGACCTGAGCTGAAGTCGGACACTTAACCGACTGAGCCAGGTGACCCTCCCCTGTCTTCTTAAAGGGAGCCCCACTTCCCAGCCGCACCCCCCCCCACTCTTTCCCTGCCGACCCAGTCAAATAACCCTCATCCCTCCCCTGGCAAAATTAATTTTTTGTAAAAGCTGATATTCATCCTTATTCAACTGTAACTGAGAGATAAGAAGCAGTGTGTGTCCTTTCCTATAGAGCTTTTCTAACATGTTCCCGGGAACAAAGCCTCAAGCTTAAGAAAAGAATTTCTACCGGTTGCCATTTCTAGGACAAAATCTCAGACTGTTTTGTGACAAAGAATAAAGGTTTGTCAGAGCCCCTGAAATCAGGCTTTGTCTCTCTGACCAGGTTCTCTCTGCCCCCTCCCCTACCAAAAAAAAAAAAAAAAAAAAAAAAAAGAGAGAGAGAGAGAGAGAGAGAGATATTTTGAGTAATAACCTAATAACCCACCAAATAGGCAGAGTAGGACATGTACCTATGGAACAATTCCAAGTTCTGGAGGATAACCCTGAGGTACAGGATCCTTGCTGTTAGAAGAGTGTTATTTTAAAGTATAGCACTCTGTCTTAAACAAGTCATCCAACTAGACACATTGAATACACATAAAATTAAAAAGCCTGCTATTATGGACTGAGCCAGTGTGGCTACATTTGGCTTCCTGCAGTCAAACCTTTGGAGTTTGGACACTGAGCACACGGAGGACAGGACAAACAGCATTGCCTGAGAACTTGTTTAATGGGGAGCTTGAGCCAATGAACAGGCAAGTTTCTCCCAGGTGCTTCTGCTGATGTTACCTCCCCCCAAGTGTGTGACCCGCCCACTCTCTCTGATCCGTAGTTAGGTTGCAGAGACAGGCTCAGGGCTGGGACCAGAAGCCCTCAGAGTACAGTGGCATTGTGGATCAGGCTCCCTCGCACTGAGTTTAAATGGGGGAAACTGTGTATAAGGAAACTTCTCAGACCAAAGCCAACCTCCATCTGGGGTGTCTGGGGTCTTAGCCGTGATGAGCTGTAGCCAACAAGAACTCAGTCACCAGCAGTTACCAAAGCTACCTAGCTCCATATCTCCATTCATCCCCTTCATCTTGCCCCTGCCAGACCCCCCCGCAACCGCCCCCCCCCCCCCGCCCCCAACCTTGTGCAGGGAAGTCAGGCCACGGGAAAGAGCCAAGAATTCCTTCATCTGGGAGCCTGCCTCCGCAACTCTGAAGCCGAAGTGCTGGGGATGATCCGTCTTCCAGAACTCACCAGCCAATCCTTCAAAAGAACCTGTGACTGAATGGCGGCCATATTATCTAAACCTCACCTCTCCACTCTTTCTGCCCCCACACCTCAACTTCCAAATATGGACAGAGTTCATCTCCCACTTCAGAAACACATGTGATTGTGCAGTCATTTGAACTGCACCGCATGAAGATGATTCAGCGTCGTTCCATCAGAGATCAGAGGGCAAACCAACAGTGGCTTGACTGGGTTGTTGCCAGAGCCACAACTAGAATACAGAGCTGACGGTATTAAGAAACCCATTCACCTGGGAATCTCTGTCTCTAGTTCCTACCCTGTTCACCTTACTTTCACGTGAAATAATTTAGGATGATGTATATAAAACTGCCTTGAAAATAATGATATGGAACATCGATTACGCACTGGCCTAGTGCTTTACGTCAATTACCACACCTAATTATTGAAGCTTAAGATCAGAGAAGTTCAGGAGTTGGCCCACAAACACACAGGTCTGTCAAATTCCTAAGCCTCTGTTTTAACACCACAGCTATTTACTTGAGGTGTTCATTCATATAGCTGATTGAATGTCCCCAGCTTCAGTTCTGGTCTCTCTAGCTGAATATTTCTCAATGGGATTAAAGACAACCATACGGTGTCTCCACACAAACTCCTTCACATACCTCCACACTCTAGAAAAAACAATTGCCAACAAAGAGTAAATGACTGACAAGGTGGGTGGCATTGTATGAATAAGAACAAACAAGGCTCTTGCCCAAAGGGCATGTATACTCCATGCCTCTGGACTCACTTCCTTTAACCACCACCCATTTTATAGAATGTGTCAGCCTGCATGAACCCTACCCATTCTGAGTCTTCATTTCCCAGCCAGGCTAGAACAGTGGGTGTTTAATTATTATTTTTATTACTTCCTGTATGTCAGCACTTTGATAGATGTGTTCAAATACATCAACTCATTTAATGCATCAGGATAAATGTGAAACATTATCCCCATTCCACTGATATGAAAACAGAGTCCAGCAGAGATCAAACCTTGGAAATTTTATACTCCCAAGCAAAGCCACTCATCAAAAAACAATGCAAAACCTGGCTTCTTTTCAACCAGGGCTATGGGTGACACTGTGTATGTCTTGGTTGGTCGCCAACCTATTTGACCTGAGTGCCCTCATGGTTTTAGAAGGAAGGTTCTACATTATTGTGGTTCCCTGAGTAGGTCACACAGCATTTTTCTCCGTCTCTAACAAGCTGATGTCACTTCTTTGGGTGACGCTTTGTGGTACATGATAGGGCTGTATCACATATCTTTCAGGAATCTACTATTTCGCTACGTAAGTCTTAGACTGAAAGGAATTTCAGGGGTCATTTAACAATATAATACCATGTACTGAATCTTTGTGGCTTTATGACAATTCATCATTTCTAAGCACTTTTACACACAGTAGCACATTTGATCTTCCCCACTTCTAGAAATTGTCCCTGCCAAAGATTTTTGTTAGAATTCAATGGGACCAAGTACAAGCACGCAGCACAATGCATGGCATGTAATATATGCCCGATAAATGTGACTTATTATTAGCGTTAACTCTGAAATTGGTCGGTTTCCTACCAACTCAATTATCTTCAGAGGATGGAGAATCCCGAGTTTCTGACCACTTCCTTACCCCTCCATGCGTCCATCTCATATTTGCTTATGTTGTTTGCTTGCTTCCAGATCATAGGTAAAACTGAGGCTGTTAATTACCAGCATTCCCCAGCCAGACCCACCCACGCCGCATTCGAATGAGAAAGCTCTCTCCAACCCTGGAAATTGGGAAGGTCCAGTGTCATCGTGGTTAACAGACCTGAGGGGTGGACAATGGAATATTCATCTACCAGCTTTAGAACGTTCATCCAGCAGCTATATAGAGTTGAGTCACATTAGACAGTGGGGTTGTCTGCTGGAATGGGATCTCAACTGGGAGCTAGGAGTTAAAGTCTTTCTCTTCATGTAGTGAGTCCCCAAAGATGAGAATCAGGCTATTAGCCTTCCCTGCATGAGTTCTTGCCTCTTCAAAATCAGCTGCTTCTGCTTCTGCTTCATTCACATACTTTGTAAAGATTCAACACATGAAAGTTGGAACTGTTTTAGGGGGTATGGGGATAAATTACTGTTTCCCAGTCAGCTTAAATACTTAGCCAGCCACAAGGTGAATGAGATCATGGATTAATTTTGGCAGATGAACCCAAAGGAAGGTCAAGAAGATACTGGGAACACAGGCGTGGAAGCCATTCGCTGCTGATGTCCTTGGACTGCTGGACATTGATCAGGCAGGCAGTCTCTCCATCCTAAACACCACCAAGTCCAGTGGCCCCAGCCTTTGCTGCCAGAAGACACAGCAGCAGACTTCCCTCCTCCCATCCTCCTGATGGGATTCCAGGATGAATTCAACGGCAAAGTGGGTCATTGGAGTCCAGAATGGAGATGATGGCTATCATGGTAGGAGGGGGGACCCAATCCAACATAAATGCATGGTGAGATAATTACTGAGATGAGACTTGATTTACCCTGAGTTTGTTTTCCTGTTGGTGTGGATGTGAGGTTACTGCTTCACCCCGGGAAGTCAGAGATTTACTGTTCACATGTCAACATTGCAGCCAGAGAAACCCTGAGACAAGAGCCCAAAGCTAGCTATGTGGGTAGAATTAGACCCATATACAGCCTACCGGCAAATGATCCACCTCTCTACTGGGCAGGAGCACTGAGAGAAGCCATGTGCTAGTGTCTCTCACACAAACACACGCACACACAAACACACCACTCACCAAATCAAGGGGAATATTGATATAAGAAACAAAGACAGGTTTAAATAACCGGGAGAATGAATGGAGGAATGAGGCTAAATGAGATGGGTGGGCCTAAAGGAGAACGTGGTCATTTTCATGACTCACTACCAATTCCCCATCCTGCCAACTGTGACATGACCTACGATGTGCAGTGGAGTGAGTGGGGTTGTAAGGATTGTGTTATCAGGAGAATTGTACTCCTCCCATTCATGTGTTGAAGTCCTAACTTTCAGTACCTCAGTAGGTGACCTCATTTGGAGATAGGGTCATTATAGAAGTAATCAAGTTAAAGTGAAGTCATTGGGGTGGGCCCTAATCCAATATGACTGGGGTCCTTATAAAAAGGGGAAGTTTGGACACAGAAGCACATATAGAGGGAAGGCAATGTGAAGAGACATGGAAAGAAGATGCCATCTACAAGCTAAGGAGAGAGGCTTGGGGGAGATTCCGTACTAATAGCCCTCAGAAGGAAGCAATCCTGAAGACTCCTTGACCCCAGACTCCTGGCCTATAGAACTGTAAGAAAAACAATCTCTGTCATTTAAGCCACTCAGCCTGCGGTACTTCTGTTTTGGCAGTCCTAGCATAGATGGAAGCTGAAGTATCTTCCTAGCCTGCAGAAGCCAAGGCTCCTGGGAATTTAAAACATGGGCATTCTCTTTATTGTGGTCTGAAGCACAAGCTGCAAACACCAGAGCTTTCATTTGGTGACCAAGCCTCCATGACCGAGTTGAGCAGTACTGGTGCAGGTTTCAAGGCCCCTTCCATTTCATTCCCGAATCTGTGCTTCTCTCAGCCAGGAGCATAAGTGAATAATGACATGCTCAACACTGAAAGTTCGGTGGGTTCTATTCTTTCCCCATAGACCTGCCATATGTTCATCTCATACAGATGTTTGAACTTTGTTTTCTGACCAATTACCAATTCCCAACCAAGCCCTCAACACAAGGAAATTTAGCGCTTCTATGACCCCATCCTTTGATGAGATAGGTGAGGAAACAGACCCAGAGAGCAGAATCACCTAGCATGAAAGCTACTTGGCGAGGGGATAGATCCTGGCCAGATATCCTAACACCAAGTTCAAGGTTTAGTCCTATTCACCACATTGGTTTCCTGTCACAGAAACAATTTGTAGTATGGGAAATTTGATGAAATTTCCCCTAACTCTATGGAGGGTTCCCTTCATTTAGTCACCTCTTTGATGGTTAATGGAAAAGATAATGCCTTGCCCTAGAATGAAGGACTCTGAGACCATCTAACTCCTCTACAATATTTATGTCAAGGGATATGTCAGTCTCTGATTAAATATTTTCAAAGAGGAGAAACTTGCTATTTCATTTCAGACAGCTCTAAAGATGAAAAATTCTTTAAAACTGAACCAAAAACATACCGGGCTCTAGAAGGCAGGGACTTTTATTTTAAGTCATTTAGCTTGAAGTGATGCCCAGGGCTCTGGGTCTGCCAAAGTCTCTGTGACAATTACAGTTGTGACATTGGTTCAGATAACGCTTCCTTTATCCTGGAGACCACACCACAGCAGAATTCCTTTCAGGGTGATGGGGCTTGATGCCCAGCTCAGAAGACACTAAAAATGCCCGGTCTTTTGGACTATATGATTTAAAAAGAGTGACAATGAATAGTGATGCCAGTTTCAAAGAATCCATGAAGCATCTGAGTTGAAAACCTGGGTTTCTGCTACAAAGAGGATTATTTTATTTGCGAGGAGCAAGTAAGATGACATTTGGGTCACAGTCATGGCCTGTTGGAGTCTGCTCCATTCTGCATGCTGCAATACTTCAAGGGTACCTCGCTGGAAGCCAGGACATCTGGTTTTAAAGTCACAGCCTTGGGGCGCCTGGGTGGCGCAGTCGGTTAACCGTCCGACTTCAGCCAGGTCACGATCTCGCGGTCCGTGAGTTCGAGCCCCGCGTCAGGCTCTGGGCTGATGGCTCGGAGCCTGGAGCCTGTTTCCGATTCTGTGTCTCCCTCTCTCTCTGCCCCTCCCCTGTTCATGCTCTGTCTCTCTCTGTCCCAAAAATAAATTTAAAAAAATAAATAAATAAATAAATAAATAAATAAATAAATAAAATAAAGTCACAGCCTTGTGAGCTTGGATGATCAGTGAACTTCCATGGACATTGTATTCCTCATTGGTGTAAATGAAAAGGCCAACATTAGAAGGACAGTTGAGCTCAAAGATGTCAGAAGTCTGTAGGGCTGCGTGTCTGAAGATACTGACTTCTACACAGTCCATCCCTTTCCCAATCAGGGAAACCTTTGGTAGGTGAGTTAGAGAAACTGGATTGTAATAAAACAAAATTCTTCACTAGACAAAGCAGGTTTGGACTGTCACTTGTAACAGTAAATAACTTCCACCATATATTGAGTGATTACTAAAATGCCAAGCATGATTATCTCATGTTATCCTCCAAACTCTCTGTGAAATAGGTGGCAATCACCATTCCAGAAGTAAGAACACTAAGATGTAGAGGATCTAAGTGACTTGCGGGGTGCCTGGGTGGGTGTCTGACTTCAGCTCAGGTCATGATCTCAGAGTTCATGAGTTCAAGCCCCGTGTCAGGCTCCATGCTCACAACTCAAAGCCTGGAGCCTGCCTCAGATTCTGTACCTCCCTCTCTCTCTGCCCCTCCCCTGCTCATGCAATCTCTCTCTCTCTCTCTCTCTCTCTCTCTCTCTCTCTCTCAGAAATAAATAAAAATTAAAAAAATTTCTTAAGTAACTTGCCCACAGTTATGAGCTGGTAAGTGCAGAGCCAGAATTATCATCAAGGCAGTGTGATTTCAAAGTCAAGTTGCTTACACTTTATGGCACACTTGTGCCATACTGAGAGAAAAAAATTGTACATATCCATAAAATACACATTTACACATCCTTAAAATCCCAGAGAAATAATTTATTTAGCTATAAAGTGTACATAAATGTATGTACTATAAGGTATCATTTAAGATTTATATATGTGTATATATATATATATATATGTATATGTGTATATATGTGTGTGTGTATACACATATATAAATCTTATATGATGTATAAAATCTTCCCACTCAGCAAGAACTTGCTTTGTGGAATGAAGTCCCCTTTGAATTACTTAAGACTGTTGGAAGTCATTCATTCCAAGCATAGATTCTTGCTATGCAAGAGGGAGGGAAGATGCAGACAAGGTGACCTTTCAGTAATAAATAATGAGCACACCAGAAGCTTCACGTTCTCAAAAATACTATTTTAGGCCAATTTTGATACTTACAGTATTCTAGCACAATGTGCTTCTCAGTGAGTACTTCATTCTTAAACTTAAAAATGTCAGTGAAAAAAGAAAGCTAGGTATCATGAACACACCACGCAGGTAACACCTTTGACATTTTCCAAAATACAAGCAATGCATGTGCATGGTTTGAAAGTGTAAACATTATGACAGAAGGTAGAAAATGAAAAGTGAAAGCCTCTTCCCACTCCCATGGAATCTTCAGACCCTCTCTGCAGAGACGATGGCCATTAACCAATTTTGAAAAAACAAATATTTGGTTATATACTATTTGCAGATGACATGATACTACACACAGAAAACCCACCAAAAGAAAAAAAAAAAAGAACTACTAGAGGAAATAAGCAAATTCAGTAAAGTTGCAGGATGCAAAAATGATACTCAGAAATTGGTAGGGTTCCTTTTTTCCCCTGCAACTACTAATTTATTCTCCACCTCTATAATTTTATTATTTCAAAAAATAGTGTTTCAACTCAATAATATAGTACATAACTTTTGAGATTAGCTTTTTTTTACTTAACATTATTCCTTGAAGTTCATTCAAGTAGGTGCATATCAATACTTTCTTTTCTTTATGGCTGAGAAGTAGCCTATGGTGTGGATTACTTCAGTCTATTTAACCATGTAGCCAGTGAAGGACAAACGAGTCATTTCCAGGTTTGGCTTCTGTGAACAAGGCTGCCATGTAATTTTTTTAATCTCCTTTGAGCCTTTCTCCTTGACCCAAAGATTACTTAGAAAGAAATATGATGTTTGTTTTGTTTTGTTTTTATTTTTGTCTTTTTTTTTTAAGTTTTCAGGAGTATAATTTAGTCATTCATCACTTACATATAACACCCAGTGCTCATTCCAATAAGTGTCCTCCTTAATGCCCATTACCCATTTAGTTCATCCCCCCACCCAACACCCCTCGAGCAACCTTCAGTTTGTTCTCTGTACTTAAAAGTCTCTTATGGTTTGCCTCCCTCTGTTTTTACCTTATTTTTCCTTCCCTTCCCCTATGTTCATTTCCTTCCCTTCCCCTATGTTCATCTGTTCCCCTATGTTCCCTTCCCCTATGTTCACAGATATACAGATATATACAGATGAATATATATATATGTATATATATATATATTCTATATATGTATATATATTCTCTTCATCCATTTGTCAGCCAATGGGCATTTGGGCTGTTTCCATAATTTGGCTATTATTAAAGTACTGCTATAAACATTGGGGTGAATGTGGCCTTCCAACCAGCATTTTTGTATCCTGTAGATAAATACTTAGTAGTGAGATTGCTGGATCATAGGGTAGGTCTATTTTTTATTTTTTGAGGAACCTCCATACTTTTTGCCAGAGTGGCTGCACCAGTTTGCATCCCACCAGCAGTGCAAAAGTGTCCATCTTCCTCCGCATCCTTGCCAACATCTGTCATTTCCTGAGTTGTTAATTTTAGCCATTCTGACACGTGTGAGGTGGTACCTCATTGTGGTTTTGATTGTTATTTCCCTGATGATGAGAGATGTTGAGCATCTTTTCACGTGTTTGTTAGCCAAATGGATGCCTTCTTTGGAAAAGTGTCTGTTCATGTCTTTCGCCCATTTCTTCACTGGATTATTTGCTTTTTGGGTGATGAGTTTGATATGTGTTTCTATATGCTAATAATGAAGTCGTAGAAAGAGAAGTTAAGAAAACAACTTCATTTACAATTGTACCAAAAAGAATAAAATACTGGGAAAAAAACTTAACCAAGGCGTTGAAAGACCTATACTCTGAAAACTACCAGACATTGATGAAATTGAAGATAGCATAAACAAATGGAAAGATATCTCATGCTCATGGACTGGGAGAATTAATATTGTTAAAATGTCCATACTACCCAAAGCAATCTACAGATTCAATGCAATCCGTCTCAAAATATCAACAACATTTTTCACAGAACTAGAACAAATAATACTAAAAGTTGTAGGAAACCAGAAAGACTCTGAATAGCATTAACCAATTTTTTAAGAATCTTTTACACAAAGAGATACCTACTTCATTTTTTATTTTTTATTTTGAGAGAGAGAGTGCACGTGCACGCAAGCAGAAGAGGAACAGAAGGAGAGGGAGACAGAGTATCTTAAGCAGCCCTGCAGAGCCTGATGCAGGGCTCCATCTCACAACCATGAGACTATGACCTGAGCTAAAATAAAGAGTGTGAGGCTTAACTGAGCGAACCACCCAGTCACCCCAAGGGATACCTACTTCTTACACGTAGCCACATCCTGCTTTTTCATTGGTGTATGTCTTGGAGGTCTAAGCCCACCGCAGCCTGTCTGGATCTAACCCAATGGTTTTAATCAGGAATTAATACTAATATTAATAAAACAGCAATAATAACAACTCCATTAAGCATTTATGATGTGCCACTCACTGTTCTAAGCACTTGCTTATATTTATTCATTTCATTTTCCCCAAGCCCACATTAAGTGTTTTGCTGAGTCTCTTCCGTCTGCCCAGCCCCCTCCCCAACACTCTCTGTTTTCTTATCCTTACACCAAGGATTTGATCTGTAGGAAGAGCATCAAGGGCTCCTTTGCTTCTGACTTCCAGTTGGATTCAGCTACTGGGTGGCATCTGAAGAGATAGGAGGGACAGTGAAGAGAGCGGTTGGGTACTGAGTCCCCTAGTATGTGGTCTCCCCTAATGGTCATCTGGTATTGCTCCATTCTCGGAGTGCAGGCCACAGCACCAGTCAGGTGGCCTTTGCCACAGAGCTCTCCGTGCATTTCAGAGGCTGTCCCCTTCTCTCATTAATTCAGGGTGAGTGGTGTCAATGGCTCTCCACTTTGGCCAGCCCTGAATTGTCCTTGATGGCTTCCTTTACTCTCTCTACACCTTTGAAAATAGTCCTATCTATTAAACTCTCTTTAAACTACTCAACTGAGTGTCGAGCTTGTTTCTTGCTGGGACTTTGATTGATACAAACATGTGCCCTTGTCCCCCTTAAACCATTGAGAAAACTGGGACATAGGAAGATAAGTACCTGTGCAAGATACACAGCCAGTAAATGCTGGGATCAGGATTCAATGCATGAATTGGCTCCCCAGAGACTGTGAGCTCTCCCTCTCTACAGAGTAAAGGGACACTACTAAATATATATTCCCCTGGCACTCCAGCGCTTTCCAAGATCTTGTGAATATGAATGGTGTTTCTCTGAATATCCTTATATGCTAATCTTGGTAAACATAAGGAAATATATCCACAGGGCACATTTTTAACAGGGCCAAGTCAAAGAGTATGTATAATTTTTAATTTGAGGTCTTATTGTCAAATTGCTGCACCATTTAATCAAATTAAACACATTCACACTATGACTTTACCTGGATATAGATATAGTAACCTTACCTGGATATAGATACAGACGTAAGTGTAGATGTGGATGTAGAAGTAATGATTTAGAGATGACAGAGACAGAGATAGGGAAGTGAGAGACATAGCAAAGGAATCCTCATACATGTCCATAAAGCGATATATACAGGTACATAATCCCTGCAGCTTCTTCCTTTTTTTTTTTTCTATTTTGGGTAAGATGAGGAATTGGAGGCAAGTGGGGAGTCCAGAACTGGAGTAATTGTTGAGTAAAATATAGTAGAAACTCCCCATGGAGAGAAAGTGGAATGAATAAGTGAATCAAGGGGGCAGGATGTAGGAAGTGGAGAAAAACATTGCCACATTTCCTTCCACAAAGGTAATCTCCTTTGTGTTCCTACCTATAATGTAAGGCAGCGACCATTTTTCTATACCATTTCCAGCAGTAGATGCTATTGAATTTTAAAAACATTTTTTTCTGAAGCTGATGGACAGCATTGAACTCTTTCCAGTCTGATGATTTGGTTTGCATTTTTCCATTATGAGTGAGGTTGAGTTATTCATGTCTTTTCCTATAACTCGGGATGCTATACACTGATGGAAATTTTCCTGGCTCTTCGGGGGACTGGTAGATCCAGCAAGGCAGAGTGTTAGGTCAACAGGTCTTCTGTGATGCACAAGCACAGGGATGTCACATGGCCAGCAGCCACACGATCCAGAATAAAAATGAGTGTGGGTGCCACGGTCACCTTCAAGTCTGCTCTCCAGTTCTGAAGTCACCAGCTAATGACTGGTGACCCCATAACCTTTCCAACCAGGAACCCATCTGGGCTTGGTTGGTAACCCCAGCTGCATATTCAGACCATTTCAAACACCTTCAAATTCACTCACACTTAATGTATCAAAAAGCACTGCTCTCTGCACTGAGTTACTTAATGTAGCAGGGCTGTTTCCATGAGCCCTTTTTGTTTAGCTGGACTTTTTTTTTAAACCTCTCCCACCCTTCCCTCATTTTTTTTTTTTTTTTCCTTTCTTGGAAGAAGTTGAGCCTTTGCCAAACCTAAATGAAACTCTGGCTCCAAGTTCAACTCAGAATTTACTAGCTGATAAATTGGAAGTGGGGAGTGGGTTGTGAAGGTAGGGAGAGAATGGTGAGGGGGAGGAGGGGAGCTTTCATTTGGGAGCAAGCTCAAACTTGGAATCGAAGCTATTAAAGTGTCTGATTTGTGCTGAGTCATATGGAGGCGGGAGTCAGGGGATGATGCTGGCTACCTTCCAGCCACACGCACTGCCCAGGTTGATGAACGAGCCTCCAAAGGAACTACAACAGGATTATAATTTCACTAGCATTTTAAATATATCATTAGAAGCCAAGTGCATGACTCCGATCAAGCAGTCAGCCCGGGGCCTCTTGAGTTCATCTATCTGACTGGTACCTGAGCATCTGTCTTCCTTAGACCCCAGGCTCTCATTGAATTCTTCCTCCTCTGATTAACTTCACCTACTCTGATCCTTCCTCCTCCCCTCCCCTCCTTCCTCCAACAGAGTCTCTCTAGAAGCGTCTCATTCAACAAGGGTTGAGGTGGAGCCGTAAAGACTCCAAGCCTTGAAGCGTTCTGAGAGCACAAGCTTTCCTATGAAGAAAATGGTGATGATGATAATGATGATGATGATGATGAAACTGGCTCATCTAACATTCAAAGCAATCTTATAAAATAGTTATCTGTATTTTTGTTGATAAAGAATCAAAGCACACAGAAGCTACTTCTGGAGGGCTGGAATTTGAACCTAAGATGTCTATACTCTTAGCCACTACAACCTCTGCCCTCCGCTCAGCTCAGAAGTACTCGGGGTCCCCCAGCGGTTATCTTCTTCCTCCTGTTTCTGAGCCTTGGCACCTGGTCTCCTCAAGGCAGAGAAGGGCCAGCAACGAGCAGGTCACCCCACGTCTTTTGTTCCTTCTGCACAATTTCCTTGCTCATATTCCACATCAAAGATCATCCAAACATTCAGTCACTCCCTTTTATTCTTCCCGCATTATATTAGGAAAAATGTCAAACATACAGAAAAGTTGAAAAGAATGGGCCAGTGATCCTCCCCGTAGGTACCCACCATCTAGATTCTACAATTAAGATTTTGTTATATTTGTTTCCATCTCTGCAGACCTTTATTCGTCTGCCTGACTCCTCTGACCTTTTGATGTGCTTCACAGACAGCCGTAGGCATTACTACATTATGCCTGTATACTTTTCTATGTTCCCTTCTTTTTTACTTTATACAAAGTAAGAACCGGAGCTAACAATTGCTGAGCGCTTCCTCTGCCAGGCACAGTGGGTGTCGGTGTTCAGCACCTTCTATGCATTTCATGATCCGAGTCTCAAAGGAACCCTATGAGATGGGTGCAATTACCACCCTCATTTTACAGTTGACAAAAACTGAACACGAAGAACAAGGGCTCTAGCAAGCAGTTATTTAGTGCTTTCTATGGGCCACGCACGATGCCCAGGGCTTTTCATGCACTATCTTAATCTTAACAGCAACCTGCAAAGTAAGCGTCATTACAGATGAGGAAAATGACACTTGGAGAGCCAGGTCCCACAGCTTAAGAGACCTTGGGACTGGGACGCCTGGGTGGCTCAGTGGGTTAAACGGGCCACTTCCGCTCAGGTCATGATCTCACAGCTTGTGAGCTCGAGCCCCGCCTTGGGCTCTGTGCTGACAGCTTGGAGCCTGGAGCCTGCTTCGAATTCTGTGTCTCCCTCTTTCTCTGCTCCTGCCCCACTCGCTCTCTCTCTCTCTCTCTCAAAAATGAATAAACATTAAAATACATTTTTTAAAAAGGCAAAAACATATAGACATTGGGACCTGGTTTGAATTGAGGAAGTCTGTCTCCACTCCCTCTCATTTGCCCTCAACCCTATTGTCATGTCTTTTTTGTTTTGTTTTTAATTGTGTTTTAATTCTTTGCCTCCACTTCTGTTTCCCAACAGACCATGGCCTCTCATGGGCAAGAGCCATGTTTTAGTATTCTTATTCCCACACTCCCAGTCAGATACAAGTAAGCACTTCATAAATGTTTCCTGAATGGATTCATAAACAATGAATAGTAGTAATTGAAAGATCTGTGCCTTAGAACCAGCGCAGTAAAGCAGTGTTAAGTTTATGACCATTGTAGAAAAAAAAAAAAATGAAGGGGAGCTTGAAAGCTTATATCAGGTGCCACTGCTCGTACCCTGGGGCTTTCTTTACACCATTAGGATCTGCAGCTCATTAAAGGCAGCCCTCTGCATGCAGTCTTGGTGACCTGAAGGACAGGCGAGCAGCCTGGGGAACTCAAGTGATCTTGCCAGCCCAGGCTGGAGCACACACCTGTGCCCTTTGGCTCACAGGGCACCTTTTATGTGCATCTACATGGCAGACACCAGGCCAAAGGCTCGGGAGGGCGCAGAGGTAAAAGATACAAGGGCCCACCCAAGAATCCCACTGTAACCAGGGCACAGAAAAGACAAGCACGTTCATCCCTGGAACAAAAGGGCTAATTGGGCACATCATGAGGAAAAGACAAACCTAGTTTTCAAGGACTTCCAGGGAAGAACATACTAGATTGTGGTGTCAGAGGGGACTCAGGGACAGCCTGGTCAAGAAACCTTGTCACGTGGCAGGGGCACAGTCATCAACAAGCAAGAGTGTGGCAGAAGCAAGAGAGCGAGGGTGGGGACGTTTGTCCTGTGATGCTCAAATTGCCAAAAAAATTGGAAACAGACCCAAGAGGGCCACACTGCCCCATGCAGGGTGAGGAAACAACACTGAGGCCAAACTCAGTAGCCACGCTGTGTGTGTTCATCTTTACCAGGCAGAGCAGCGCCGTGGACGCGGTGCCTCCCTCCCAGGTTGAAGCTCACGCAAGGTGCCCAAGGCAATAAATAGTCTGCCAAGGCTCCCCAGGCTGGTACCGAGGTGCAGGGAAAGGCACAAGGTGGGGGCAGAAGAGCTTGAAGGGGCTCCTCAAATGGTGCGTCTGTCACCAAACACGGACTGTGCAAAGTTCAAAGCTCTGCAGTTTGTATCATCCCAATAACAACAGATATGAGCACTGCGATTCGCCCCAGGTTTTCAAATTAGGAAAGTGAGGCTAAGAAAGCTTGAGTCACCCAGGGTCTCCTGGCTTGGGAGAGGCAGAGCCATTGACTCCAAATCTAGCGTCTTGGGTATGAAATCTCAGTAATAAGACAGGGAGATCACACTTTTAGAAAGGAATGTGGCACGCCACAGAGAAAACAATTACTTTTTTCCAAATCTGAGCACTTTGCCATCCGTCTAAGTGTTTTTAACGAGTGGGGTTATTGAGGAAACCAACCCGAGAATTTGGAGAGGTTTAGTCAAGCCTGACCCTGGGCAAAACTAGCCACTCATGGAGTTTACTCAGTAGCCTCTTTTAATACAGCCTTGTGGTTGCAAGCACAGGCTCTGGAACCAAACTGCCCGGGTTTGAATCCCAGTAACTGGCTGTGTGACCTTGGGTACATGATGTAAGCTCTCTGAGCCTCAGTTTCCTTATGGTTGTTGTTAGGATTCAATATTTCATATATTTAAAAAACCTAGAATAGGGCCTAGTACCTAATAAATTTCTCATAACAGTAGTTTGATTTGTCATTTATATCCCATCCTACAACTTTTGTTAGGTGCCACGAGATTTCAAAGAATGGAGACCTGTTCAGATGACCTCTGACCTCAGAGGACTAGGGTTTATTATAAAGGTACGTGGCATAAAAAGTCCCCAGCTGCATGGCCAGACCTCAGAGATATAGGAAAATACCCTTCCCTTTCAGGCTATTGCAGCCATAACTTGTTGTATGTATACGATACGCTTGTCTCCAAAGTTAAAATCCTAGACTCCCTGTTCCCCATATTTTCTCATTTTCATGTTTCATGTCAGTTGCAGAGGGTTGAATAAATTACACATCTCTGGCCACGGTCTCTTCACTATCCTATTTCTTATTTATTCACGTTTATCCCCAACCCATCCTGTTCTTCTCTGCCCTCACCCCTTAGGCAACCACTCTCATTTGTGTCTAATGTAGATCTGCATCCGTTCTTGTATAACAGGTACATTTTTAAAATGTATTTTCATTTAAAAAAAAAAAACAGTCCTTCATCATATATCCGTTTCTTCTTTCACCCATCACTGCGCATGAGTTCATCCAGGCTTCTCATTCTCAGTGTTGCTTAGTTCTCCATGATACACAACCCGCCTTGTGGCGCTTATCTAATCTCCACTGATGGATTTCCAGATTACCGCCAACTCCCTGTCACCACAAGCAGCGCTATAATGAACATCCTCAAGCACATCCCCTAATGGGCCTGTGTGAGAGACGCTTGGGAAATATACGTAGGTTCATTTTAATTTGACTAAATTGTATCAGATTGCTCTGCAGAAAGGCTGCTCCTGGCAATACTCCCAACAGCTCTGCATAAATCCACTCCGAGCCATTGGCAGTCCGCAGCTTTCTATGGCTGCCTGGTCATCCTCTATTTCCAGCTTTCTACTTATTTCTGCTGTTGCCTCTCCTTCATTTCCCACCCACCCCTGCACTGCAGCTAACCAGTCCTCAGTTTTTTCTCTAATCTCCCACACGTTATATTGTGGTCTCTTCCTATTCTTGGTTTCTGTAACTTTCTTTTATATATATAATTAGAGAGAGACTCCCACCAGGGGCAGAGAGAGAGAGAGAGAGAGAGAGAGAGAAGTGGGGCTCGAGTTCACCCAAAGCGGGGCTGAAACTCACAAACCGTGAGATCGTGACCTCAGCCGAGGTCAGATACTTAACTGACTGAGCCACCCAGGCTCCCGGGTTTCTATAACTGAAGCAAGAACGTGTCTTGGCATCTTTATCTTTCTTATTTCACCTTCAAATACACTGGTGGTCCCTTAATCATGACTGGTGCACATCTGTGGAGTCTAATTCTGCCCTCGGGCCACCTCTTGTGACTGCCATTGGCTCAGACCCCTTTCCCTGGTCCAGTTGTTACAGGAGGGTGGGAGAGACGCTGGTCCTTGTCTCACAGAGTCGAAGAATGCATCTCGTGGACGACAGAGACTGAGCAAAGCTATAGAATTTATTGAGAGAAAGCACAAAGCTCTCAAGAGTGAGAGGGATCCTGACTGGGTTGCTGCTGGGGATTTCTGTCCCTGGTTTTTTACTGGGACCTATTTACTGTGAGACTTCATGCATGGCACCTTGTCCGGGCAGGTCCGGAACACATTTATCTTATCCTCGTCTTCCCCAAGCTCCGAGGCTACTGCTGCATCTTCAGCCCCCCACTTGGAGCTGCGTCCTGCCTCCCCGAGGACCCCTTGTCTCTCTCCGTCTAATGTAACCCTTTCCCTATTCACCATCAGATGTCCCCAGGGTGTTTAGAGTCCCATGGTATAATCCTGTTGACATCTAAGGAAGGGAAGATCTGTCCCACACTCTCTCCACAGAAGGGGTGAATGGATTTGATAGACATTCAGAGTTTCATGGACTGCCCAGCATACACAACGACTTGATATTTTCCTAAATTAACCAAAATCTACCAATTTTTATGTGAGCTAGCTGCAATTATTCAGGTAGGGCATCAATCCCAGAGGTTATTTTATATGTGGACACAGTGGGAAACAATCTTCTATTGTTTACCAGGGATCCTCTTTTCCTTCTCCTTCTACTCTTTCCTCTAACCCATACACATGGTATTAGAGAAATGCTGTTTTCATCCAAAAGTCATGATATTCCTGTGGCCTGGAATATTCTTCCCCAACTCCCTTTTGTCCTGACTAAAGCAACTCCACTCTTGAGAAGCATTCCGTGTCACTTTTCCAGGAAGATCTTTACTTACTTCTTCTCTGGGATAAATTCTCCCACTGGAGCATCCTTCTCCCCTATGCTTTTCCATCACACACACCACCACAGTTTGTTAGAGTTAAGCACTCTTTTGCTGTACAAGATATGAGCAACCTGGGAACATGGATTGCATCTGTCTTGTTCCCTGATGCATTTTTTGTTTTTTGGTGTTTTTTTTTTTTTTGTTTGTTTGTTTTTTTGTTTTTTTGTTGTTTTGCTCAACAGAGTACTTTGCATCTAAGATGTGCTCAAAAATATTTGGGCAATTTTGTTGAATGATAGAGTGGTGACATCTCCACGAAACTGAGGTTAAATCCCAGTACAGCTAAGAGGTTTAGGAGAAATCATAGTTCCTGTGTTATCTACCTCACAGAGTTGTTATATATGAAAATGATTTTCTAAGTTGTAGGATCTACAGAACTATGAGCAGGACTCTGGATGGGTAAAGATCACTGGCCAACTTCATGTTTACTATGAGGAATATCAATGCCAATGACTTGAGGACGATAATACAATAACACTCTGATCTTAACATAATTTCATAAAACAAAGATTATCATCAAAAAAGGTATTCGAGATGGAAGGAACGCTGGACACTGTCTTGTCCAGATACTTTGTTTTAACCAGAAAGGCAATCAACTGAGAATCTATGTGATTTTTCACATAGCTATATACCAAGAGGGCTAAGAAAAAGGGTCTTCTAACCCTGTAGCTCATATACCCTGAGGCATGTGCCCTTGTGGGAGGAAGTATCTAGCTGCACGTGGTCTCTGAATGCTTACAGTGGCCAAGCAGCCTCCTCTTTGGCTTTGGATTCCAGCATCCCACAAGCCATTATTTCTTAGACTCACAGACTCATCAAATTTTCTAGTTCTTTTTTTTTTTTTTTCTCTCTCTCATATTTGTGCTTCTCACTGACCCAGTTCTTCTCCCTGGCCCATGAAGGAGTAGCAAAAAGATATATATCAGAGCTTTTGCATGCTATTATCCAATATGCACCTTCCTGCCCCCAGAGCCCCATTAGTTGGCTGTGAAGATATCTAGGGGATTCAGACGCTAGACCTCTGATTTCCAAGTTGTTCCCTGACACAGACACATGGCTTCCCAGTAGGAAGAATTACAATATTTACATTTTTTCTAGTTGCTAGAGGAATTAGAAGCAGTGGCAAAAAAATAATCTTAATAAGGAATCCTTTGTCCCCAGCAGTTATAAAACAGGATTTTTCACAAGTATTTACTTTCCCTGCAGAACGAAGCATTGAAGTGCAAAAGTTCACCCCAAGCATGCCCACTGCTTTTCTTTAGACCTTCCAAGAGACACACAAGCCTCTTATTTTTCAGGGCCCATCTGGCCATAAATTGCAATCGACATTAATTTATGAAAACAAATGACACCAGCCTACTCCACGACATTTTGAAATGGGAGAATTAGGCAGGGGTAATAAAGCAAGAATAAAATGAAAACACTCACTCAGACCCCATCGCTGCCCTGGCAACATCCCAAGCCACACAAGGACCCTGAGTACCCCTCGTCCAACAAATTTTGCTCTTGCAAAGTTACAGTTATTTGATCACAAGACATGAAATTAGCTCTTTGTCACAGAGTTTGGCAGGAAATTAAACACATCCAAGGCTTTCTCCGGTGACTAGACTCACTGTTCCATTTGTAGAGTATACATCAATGGTGATAACACAGATAGAAGGAAAAAACTGGATGATCGACACACACTGGCTGATGATGTAGCTGATGGTTTAATCCAGTCTCTCCAAGGGCCTGGAGGACTCATTTTGTTCCTGGGACTATTGTCTAAGATTTTAGATGCAAAACTCTGAGTAGAGTCAAGAGGCTGGTTTCCAGGCATGCAGAAGGAATTGAGGTAATTTTGACCTTTTTAGCGTGGCAGCTGCATTTTCCAGCATTAAGGAGACAAATGTGAATATGATGTTTCCATTTGAAAACCAAAGGAAAGATGTGAAGAGGAGGGGCCGGGCTCTAGATAAGGCAGCTGACCTCTCTAGTCACCATTTCTTTGGATACATGGATCTGACGCTTTTGAGTTTTTCAAGCATTAGTAATAATGGAGAATGGAGGTAAGACAGACATACACACACAACAAGAATCTTTGGACCTCTGGGAGATAATAAGTTGGCACAGCTTTAAAAATTACTTTCATTTTCAAAGACTACATTTGGCATAAAAATTTAGATGGAAGCTGGAAGGGGGGCTGGAGTCTCCTCCTCTAGGCTCTGCCCCATTGAGACAAAAGATACAAGGTTCAGACTGTTTATGTAAAGAAGGATGCACCCGATCACTCTGTAAAAGCAGGACTTGGAGAAAACTTGGACTTAAACCTTAAGCTTAATGGGGCTTTCTATTCCAACCACCCAAATTTTGGACTTACGACCCACCCACCGCTTTGGATAGCTGATCTGTAGAGTTGGGTCTGAATTTGCCTACCTAGCTAACTGTGGAGGACCACAGGCCTGCCTCCATGCTCTGGCACAGCTAGAAGACAGAGAAAGAATGGATGTCCTTCCTTTCCCTTCCATACTGGGACAACTTGCTCAGGGGAATTCACCACATGGAATTTACCCAAGACAATGAGCCCACAAGTCCCCTGAGAGAACACAGAAACAATACCAAGTGTCACCTCTGTGTAACATTTAACACTGTCACTCCGTCCCCTATTAAATGTCAGTTAGTGAAGGTCAGGCCCTCCAGTCAGCTTAGTTACTCCTCCTCCTTTGGGGAAGAGAAAATAAGCAGTTGCAGGAATAAGACTGAAGTGTTATATTTCTCCTCTACAAGCTGAAGAGCAAATGTGAAGAGGAGAGTATAATTGTTCCTTTTCCCAGCTATCAGGAAGGACTTCCTGACCTGGGGGAATTGAGGAAACAAAAACATCATCTGGGGAAAAAAAAAAACAAAACAAAACAAACAAACAAAAAAAAAAAACCTTTAAAAAGACCTTCCCTTAGAATGTGTAAAGACCAGGAGAGAATCCACTCATTCTGCTCTTGAGGAGAAAGACGTCCCAAGCGGCACAGAATTCTTCATTATCCCTCTCGAAATAGTTCCGACCTGGGAACTGGATTCATGGTGAGCTATCCCTGATTGATTCCACCCAGCAGTCTTCTTGGTTAGTCCATAGGAATGGCCAAAAAACTAATACTCCTGCTTATAAAACCCAAGTTCTCCCTGCTCTTCTATGGGAAAGTGAAGTGATGGTCTAAGGGAACTGTAACATAGAGCCCAAGAGGAGTGTTTTCAGGAGAGGGAAAAGATAGAATGCTCTCTAGACTTTCTCAAGACAGACATGGGAGAAATATACAAGCTATGAATCATTCACTTGAGGACTGCATTGGAAGAGCTAATGAAAGCTCAGGGGAATTAAGGAGGAGAAAGAGCACAGGAAAAGATTTCCAGAGATATAGCAATTCTTCAGTGAGCCAGCTTGGAGGAAAAAAATGAGGAAGGCACGTCTTCAGCCTGTCTTTAACAGATGTGTACTAACTCACTGTGGTCCAGGAGCCAGCTGTGGCTGACTGAAGAACATTTCCCATCACAGATCCCTTGTGGTGAAAAAGAATAAAGTTGAAAATGGATGGCACCAGATTGTACCCATGATTTGTCGTTCTAGTCTTGTCACCAAGAATCAAACAGCCCCATTCAGAGAGGCTACAGCAAAGGAAAAGACAAAGAAATATATTTGATATGAATCAGTTATTTGGGGTCAATCTGGAGACTTTCTTCAGAGTATTAAAAAAACATTAAAAAGAAAGAATAATAATCTAGTGATCACTCATGGCAAAGTTCAAGGATCAAGAATTTAATTTACTAAGGATGTAGAGCAGCACATTCTCAGGATGAAATCATACCTCAACAACTTAATACGGATAGAATTCCTGGGGTGGTACCCTTTCTCCAGGGGCAATTTTACCCATTACCCTGACACTAAGGAGAACTATAGTCTGGCCAAACATGGAAGTCCTGTGTCCTTATGGCTCATACCTGTTCCTGTACTTTGTAGGATCTAGAAACAACATGTTTTGATGATAAAATTTAGGAAATATTTTCTTTAACCTTTTGCTTCTTTTCAAATTCTTTCCTTCTCTTTCTTGCTTTAGGGATTTTGCACTTGCTGACCCTATGCCTAGAATACTCTTGGTTCAACTCTACCTGCTTGACTCCTTCTCATTCTTCTTGTCTTGGATAGAATGTCTCCTGCTCCAAAAAATCTTCTCTTACGGCCTCATCTGAAGTACAGACAATCCTCCTATTGTTTTCTATCCCATTGTTGTGTTTATTTGCATTGTTATAATTATCAAATTATCACATTTTGATAATTATGAAAGAGCAACTCAAAAGGAAATTAGAAAGTATTTTTAACCAGATGAAATTCCAAATGTGTGGCACATCACTAAAGTGGTACCTAGGAGGAAATATATAGCACCACATGCTTATATTAGAAAAGTAAACATCTCAGGTTAGTTACTCCAGTCCCACCTTAAGAAAATAGGAAAAGAAAAACAAATAAAATCCAAAGTAAGTTTTCAAAATGAAATTATAAAGATCAAAGCAGAAATCAATGAAATAGAAAAGAGTAAAATAATAGAAAAATAAATAAACTAATGAAACAGTGGGTAGTTCTTTTAGAAAATCAATGAAGCCAATCTACCTAAAATCAGACTGATCAGGAAAAATCCGAGAGAGAGGAAGAAAGGGCAGAAATGACCAACATCAGGAATGAGAGGTGGCATCACTACAGATTCTACAGGTATGAAGATAATAATTACAGAATATTATATACAACTTCATACTAATTATTTGAGAAGCTAAATGACATGGATACATTTCTTAAAAGACACAAACTACCAGAGAAGAAATAGATCATATTCACATGAGTAGCCCAGTATCTAAGAAAGAAATAAAGAAATTGAATTTGTAGTTAAACATCTTCCCAAGATAAAACTCCAAGTTTAGATGCCTTCATTAATGGATTATATTTTAGGCAGAAATATGTATAATAAACAATTCCAGAGAGTTAAAAAGGAGAGAATATTTTCCAACTCTATGAAGCCAGCATTACCCTGATATAAAAACCATACAAAAACATCATAGGAAAAGAAAATTACAGACTAACAGCCATCATGAACATACATGCAAACTTTTAGATGGTAGTAAATCAAATCCAACTGTATGTATAAAGAAAATGACACATGACCAAGTAGAATTCAAGGTTAAATTAGCATTTGACAGGAAATCAATGTAATTCACCATATTAGCAAACTAAAAAAAAAAAAAAATACAGACAACAAAGATCATCCTAATAGGTACAATAAAGCATTTGACAAAATCCAATAGCCATTCCTGATCAAAATATTAAAATTAAGAACACACACATACACACACACACGCACACACACAGACACCTTTCAGCCAACTAGAAATAGAACGGAACCACCTCATACATACTTGATGGTGAAAGAATAAATATTTTCCCCCTAAGAAAAAGATGTCTACTCTCACTGTTCCCATTCAACATTGTATTGAAGATTCTAATCAGGATAGTCAAGCAAGAACAAGAAGTAAAACCAGCCAGATTGAAAAGGAAGAAGTAAAACTTACTTTATTTATAAACTACATGATTGCCTAGGTAGGAAATCAGATGGAATTAAAAAAAATCAATTGGATTTCTGTATATTAGAAATGAACAATTGGAAATTGATATTAAAAACAAAATTTTTTAGGGGTGCCTGCGTGGCTTAGTCAGTTAAGTGTTCAACCCTTGATTTTGGCTTAGGTCATGACCTTACGATTCGTGGGTTTGAGCCCCATGTCAGGCTCTGCACTGACGTGTGGAGCCTGCTTGGGATTCTTTCTCTCCCTCTCTCTCTGCCTTTCTCTTTTTCTGTCTGTCTCTCTCTCTCTCTCTCTAGCTCAAAATAAATAAATAAGAATTAAAAAACATTATTTTTATAATGACCATACAAGTATGAAATGCTTACAGATAATTCTAACAAAAGATGTGAAAAACCTATGCCCTAAAACCTATGCCCTGAAACCTCTGTAAAACTCCTAGAAGAAAACATAGGAGGAAACCTTTGTGAACCTGGACTAGGCAAAGATTTCTCCGGCACTACACCTAAAACATAATCCACAAAAGGGAAAAATCCATACATGGAACTTAATCAAAATTTAAAAGTTCTGCTCTTCAAACATCCCTGTGAAGAGAATTAAAAGACAAAACATCGCCAAGCAGGGAATATTTGCAACTAATACATCCAGAATTTATAAAGAACTCTCAAAATTCAATTAAGAAGAAAGCAAAAAGTACGGGCAAAATATTCAAACAGAGACTAAAGAAAGTGTATTTGGCAAATAAGCACATGCAAAGATGCTTTAGTTACTTAGGGAATCTTAGGTTACTAAGGAAATGCAAATTAAACTACGAGATGTTACTACAGATTTATTGGAATCGTGAACACTTATAAGTAAACTTCTTTTAAAGATTTGATTTTTAACTAATCTCTACACCCAATGTGGGGCTTAAATTCACAACCCTGAGATCAAAGTCACACACTCTATTGACTAAGCCAGCTGGTCACCGTCTGGAATTGTGAACATTTAATACACTATTTCATACCAAGTGTTGACAAGGATGTGGAGTAATTGTAACTCCCATACATTACTGATAGGAAAGCAAAATGGCATAGCCACTTTGAAATACAGTTTCTTAAAAAGTTAAACACACATTAATCATAAGACCTGTAATCCTACTTGTAGGCGAAATAACAACTATCTTCGTACAAAGAAACCTAAACGTGGATGTTTATAGCAGCTTGATTTATAATTTCCCCAAACTGGAAATGACCCAGATATCCTTCAACAGGTGAATGCTTAAACAAGGTGTGCTATATTTTGTACCTATGATGGCAACAAAAAAGGAATCAAGTGCTGATACAATCAACGTATAGATGAATCTCAAAATAATTATGCTGAAAGAACTCACACCTCCCTCCCCCCACCAAAAGATGGAACAACAGGGCAGAATATCCAGTGCTCTGCCCCCACCAGCCCATGAGATTTAGAAATGAACTTTGTCAGTGATAGCCATGGTATGAAGCACTCAGAAGATGTCAGAATCCGTGCCACTTCATTATACCTTCAGACACTAGCTTATTCTCTGTTTGGGGACCATTTCCTCTTAGTTGCCATCTATCATGCAACGGACATTTCTCGGGACACCTACTCCCCACTACTACTGATGCTACCACAAAGCAATCTCCAGAGCTGTGACCCAGAACTCGGAAGCTCCTAGACCTATGTGCTGGGCAGTTTAGGCACTCCATGACACAACACTTGAGTTGCAACTTTGATGCTTCTAGCTGGGAGTGGGGAAAATGGGGTCATCTAAAGATGGCTGACAAAATAGATAAAATTCCTCCCTCTACTTAGAGTACTCCTGCCAGAAACCTCTAAAGTCAAATTCTCCAGAAACATAGCCTGGTTCTGTAACCTGACTCATTCAAGTATCCCTTACTCTTTGCTGAGGACGTGAAGCATGGAGAGCTGCTCTTGCCCACAGTGAGAACAAATGGGGTTAGGGGCACCACAGGTGAAGCCTGGGTTCGCCTCCTTGGCCTCTAGGTCTCTATGCTTCTGCCTTCTGCCTCCATTTTGACCTGTGGTTTCTTTTCTTAATAGCCTCTAAAAACAAGCTTTGATTTCTAATTATATTTTTTAATCACCCACTTAACTCAAAGAATTCATGACTGGTTTTCTTGCTAAAACCCCCAAATAAATTCATCCCATGGGAATCTCTTCTGCGGTCTGCCTCTATGGTCACCAACTCCCATCCCATCTGTCCCGTCCTTAGGGTGACCCAGTCGCCCAGCAGCAGTCCTGAGCCTCCCTTGTCACTATACACACTCCCTCTCTGGTTTATCTGAGCTGCAGCAGTTGCACATCCCCTGGGACCGTGAGAATTCTCAGAACCAACTTACTCACAGGAATTCTTTTACCTCTTCCAGACCAAGCAGCTGCATGTAGAGTTACACATTCCTAAAGGGGTTGTCACTGGTGGGTCATCTGTCTCCCAGGCCGAGACTCCAATCTCTATCACCTCCCCTCCAATTCAACTAGATGGCATCCCAGCCTGTCCTAAATGGTGAGTGGGAAGGTGAGAGTAGAAATTGATGGGCCAGGAGCCATGTGCCTGAGCGAGTGGGAGCAGGGCATGAATACAGTCTGCTGGGACCTCAGAGTGAGTTAACTAACCCCCAACGAACCAGAAACACTAGATAGTCTTATGGTATCTCCATAATGCCAACTTGGCAGTTTGTGTTAGTGCCACCTTCTTACTGAAGAAGGAAGTGATTGGAAAGGGGTGAAGAAAAGAAAAAGAACAGAGGAAGTGATGACAGAATGCAGGATGCTGGCTTTAATTTTCTTCCCCCTCCCTTCCCCTTCCCTCTCCTTGCTCTTCCTCTTCCTCTTCCTCTTCCCCTTCCCCTTCTCTCCTTCTCCTTCTCCTTCTCCTTCTCCTTCTCCTTCTCCTTCTCC